>NC_069137.1:32245279-32615279 GCF_026914265.1 Mya arenaria | reverse complement strand
ACCAAGAAAACACAGTCCGCAGTATCGTTTACACACGGTTTTGGCATGCGCCACATCTTTACAGATGTCAAAGGTGGCGCCAATCAGTTCACAGTTATATTCAGGGTTGTTTTCACAGTGCTCTGGAAGATCTAAAGTCGTGGTCTGTTGGGGTGTTGTCGTTGTTATTACTGAAATGAAACAAGTGAAGGTTAGTGTGCTTTATACTTACTTTAAACCACATATAACAATCGTGGTCATGTGATGTTGGATAAAGCAGTGGAGCAGGAGGACGCCCACATATCCAGCTATGCGACCATGGACTATCGGTTGCCATGGTGAGATGCTAGCTTCCATTTTACTATGCCTACTGGACAACCAAGTGTAGGTTGGGAAGTAAAACATTTTCCCGCCATTGTGCGGTTGCCTGATTTGGATGCCAACGCTCATCTACTGTATTTCGATAGAAAAAGGTACTCATGGTGTTTTAAAGGTACTCGCTCATGTTTTTAAACCAAACGAAAGTTACCCCGGTAATACGTCTGAAAACACTGACTTTATCATTATTTTATTCCATGATATCAAAACTGCTGGAAAATACAGAAATAGTATTAAAAAGTATTTTGGATTTAGTGGGCTGCGAAACAAGGCCGGTAGACCCAAGAACAATTTTAGAAAATCGACGCCTGAACTACCGGGATTTTAACAAAGGTGGTTGATATTTTGATCAGTACACAATACATTGATAACATTACGCGATAATGTTTGTCAACCAATAGCTTATTAACAAAGCTGTTATGAAGTGATTAATATCGTTGTTAACGCTAATGAAATTGGGGTCTAGTTTACACACCTTATGATTTGCCACCTTTTTTTCGTCATCAAAAACAGTGTATTTTACAAAAACATGAGCGAGGCACTTTAAAAGCTAAAAATGCGCTTGACTAGCTGTACATGTTCGTATCGTGTCTGGTAGTGACCTAGGTTAAAGTTTTGGGTCACCGACGGCGCTGAAAACGACAGTGACGTCAAATTATGAAAATACCACGATTTTGTTTTTCGTATCTAACCATATTCGAACATCTTTCCGCCACGATGGCGTTCCTTTAGATTGTCATTATGCTGTTTGAGGAAACACGAGCAGGGTTGCCCATCTAAACTTAAAAATAAATCACAAACGTTAATTTCCTAAATACTCTTTCCATAGATCACTTATTGCCTTTTTCATACGGCAATAAAAGCCTAGCTAAGATACAAGTAGTCTTGTTGCAATAAATAAATTACAATCGTGAACTTATATTAAAAATAGCTGTGCCTATATATTTGTTGCTTGGTTATGGACGTCTATATTAAGCATAAATTATGTTTAATATATCTGAGATTTAAATATTTTTACCTTCGAAAGCAAAAGTGGTAAAAGCATAGCAACAGATACAATGAACTTCAAAGGGCCCTTTTTAATAATTGAGATCGTTATTAAAATTAACATTGTACTCGTATTATTTTTTATGTATTTTTTATCAGAAATAAAAAAAATATTTAACCATCGAAAGTAAGTAAAATAGAGCAACGGATGTTTACCAGCAATACATAAATAAATAACAGCTAATGCTTAATAGCTGGTGAATACCGATTTAAACTTTACATTTTACGGTCTGACTAAGTGGCATATATGCTTTTGTGTATAAACGTCTTACCGTTGGCGTTTTCGCAAGCGTGCCGATTGCAATAGTTGGCTTCGCAGCATTCGTTACAGATATTCTGATTGGTCGATGCCCGTTTGTTCATTGCGTCATATCCTGTCACGTGATCAGTGTCTCGACCAATGATCGTCTGGGGACTGGGACATTGCTTTGAACAACATTGTAATGTGTAAAATCATCAACGCCGCAAAAATAAACCTATTGAGGAATGAACAGGTTTTAAAAATATGCTGCTGTAAGCATGTTTTATTAATTCTCTCAGGGATAAGGTTAGTACATATGTATGTTTACTGATTAACAAATGCATTTTACTGCGCCTGATTTCAATCTGAAAACTGAGGACCATGAAGTGATTCCCTGATATGTTTTGCACTCAATCTAAATAATTGAACGCATCACTGTGTCTGGCTCAAGGCATGAATTCCACCATTTATTTGATTTGATTTGCAAGAAGTTCTATTTTTCCAGTATGTACAATAACATTTGGAATGCGAGACTGCAGTTTATTGTTCGTCACATGTTTATGTTAAAGAAGTAATATTTCTTTCCAGTTTGTCTGCGGTTGTGTGTACAAGGTTGTATGTCTAAGATGTGTCTTTCAGATCGTTTATGTAAGTTCAGTTGTCTGAGATTGTTCGCAAAAGTTTTTTTGTCTACGGTTCTATGTCTAAGGTAGTAATTCTAAGATTGTTTTTGTCTGAGGTTGTTTGTCTAAGGTTGTTTGTATAAGGAAACTTCTTTTCTAAGACCGTGTATCAAAGGTTGTTTGTCTACGTTTATTTTTCTAGGGTTGTGTGTCTAAGGTTGTCTGTCTACGACTATTTTTCTAGGGTTGTGTATCTAAGGTTGTTTGTCTAAGGCTATTTGTCTAAGGTTGTGTGTCTAAGGTTGTTTGTCTACGACTATGTTTCTAGGGTTGTGTATCTAAGGTTGTTTGTCTAAGGCTATTTGTCTAAGGTTGTGTGTCTAAGGTTGTTTGTCTACGACTATGTTTCTAGGGTTGTGTGTCTAAGGTTGTTTGTCTACGACTAATTTTCTAGGGTTGTGTGTCTAAGGTTGTTTGTCTAAGGCTATTTGTCTAAGGTTTGGTGTCTAATGTTGTTTGTCAACGGCTATTTTTCTAGGGTTGTGTGGCTAAGGTTGTTTGTCTGAGGCTATTTTTCTAGGGTTGTGTGTCTAAGGTTGTTTGTCTGAGGCTATTTTTCTAGGGTTGTGTGTCTAAGGTTGTTTGTCTGATGCTATTTTTCTAGGGTTGTGTGGCTAAGGTTGTTTGTCTAAGGTTATTTTTCTAGGGTTGTGTGTCTAAGGTTGTTTGTCTACGACTATATTTCTAAGGTTGTTTGTCTAAGGCTATTTGTCTAAGGTTTGGTGTCTAAAGTTGTTTGTCTACGGCTATTTTTCTAGGGTTGTGTGGCTAAGGTTGTTTGTCTGAGGCTTTTTTTCTAGGGTTGTGTGTCTAAGGTTGTTTGTCTGAGGCTATTTTTCTAGGGTTGTGTGTCTAAGGTTGTTTGTCTAAGGCTATTTGTCGAAGGTTGGATGTCTCAAGTTGTTTGTCTAAGGCTATTTTTCTAGGGTTGTGTGGCTAAGGTTGTTTGTCTCAGTGTGTTAGTAGTTTTATCTGTGGTTTGTTTTGTCTAAGCTAGCTTGTTAAAGTTTGTTTGTCTAAGGTTGTTTGTCTGACCATTGTTTGTCTACGGTTGTAGGTCGAAGGTTTAACGGTTTACAGTTTTGACTGAACAACAATATTCTATAGTTTAAAGTTACATTTCTGTTATAAGGTCATCGTAATATAAGATTGATAACGAGGCGTTCAATTTATTAGCTGTCAAAAGAATTCGGCGTTAAACAACGATATAGCTTACAGAGCTTTCTTTGCAGCCCATGGAATACAACAACGATCCTCCGCTGTTTTCAACACTCGTGTAACAACTCTGAAATAACATTAATGAACACATGTACATACTGTAGCATTTTAGTAAATATAACGCCAATCGGTTTTAAGCATGAACAATTTGAAAACTAAATGGTGATATTGACTTCTGAACGGACGGCGTGTACTTTGTTGATCATTTTAATTGATATAATGCTAATAGCAGGATATCACGCGCCAAACGATTTGTCGTAGGTTGTTTGTTGAGTTTGTGTTTACATTGCGCTTTGTTTAAGTAAGTACATGTACTCTTAACGGAAATGGCTTAAACCATAACAGTCACGGTTACGTGGTCAACCGATTGCTTAAAAAGGCTTTACCTTTTCTGTCGAGCACGTTATGACCACGTGACAATCTGTGACGTTGGTGGCACGTGCGCACGAGAAACATTCTAGTGACTGTGACGTCTCGAGGAAGCACCTGCATTGTCCTGAAGGGAAGATGGTTAAATCATTAAATAGTGGGGAGGGGTATGGTGGTGGTAGGTGTGTGCGGGGGGGGGGGGGGGGGGGTGAGCGATATCCATACAGAAGAAGAAAACATACGGGAAATATGAAAATGGTGATACAAAATATGTAATAACTCAAAGAGAACAATGACTCCGTGTTATATGGTGTGACTAAAGCGTTATTTTTATATATGGGAATTTACTTCCAGCACTGGTAACGTAATATCATAAATAAATGAGTTTAAATTTTTGATTGAATATCGTAAAGCTCTTACGCTGCTGACTTATTCATCTCTTAAGACTTACAATTATTTCAATATTAGAGCTGTATTTCGACTTACCAAACAAAAGAATAAGCAGGAAAACAGCTGAAACAAGAAGAGTATTTAAAACAGCCATCATATCAAAGAGGGTTTAATTAACTCAAAAACACAATTATATCAGAGTTATTAAAACTGATGTTGATTGCAATCGCAGTATAGACTCATTAAACAGTGTAATCGTATATAGCGGAGCAAACACCATCGTTGTTCATTTTTTGTCGAAATAGGACATATCGCAACAACTTAGCGCAAATGTAGAACTTTTCCATATGTGTATCCATGTTACATTTCAAAATCTTGAGTAGTTTTGAAATTATGCATGTGTATTGATTTTGGAACAGCAAATCGACGCCGTAGACGTGGACGCCAATGACGACAACGACACCAAGGCTATGAAATTATACCGGCATGCTTTTCCTAAAACCATACGACCTTACAATCATTGAAACAAACATGTACATTTCAATCATTAACCTTAACATAGGCGACCTTATCTATATTATCGGCACTTCCGTCTCCGTAAAATTCTGTTGTTTAACTAATATTTATCCAAATTATTATTGCTAACAAAATGTTTAAACGCAAAATCGAGATATACGCATGTTGTATTGTTAACTATGATGTGTTAACTCATATATCTGTCCCTTAACAACACTCGTCTTACCATAATGAAACGTTTTCCTCATTCTTGTTTGCTTGAGATTACCTCTGACACACCTTTGACAGTCAACACGCCAAAATCATAGGAAGGCCAAACCAACCTAAATCTTCATTTACCTTATTATTGTTCTGGTGTTATAACTAGTTTAATTTTAATTATTATTAATTTGTGAATTAAAATAAACGAACGCTACCCCTTCAAGCATCATCTTTCTGTGACAAGCCTACCTTTCAGCCTTATTTATGTTTTATAGCTTTAGTACCTCTATTCAATTAAAGTGTTCTTTACACGAGCGTGTTTATTAAGCTGACTATACACGAGTTCATTTATTAAGCTGACCTTCCCCTTTCGGTAGTCTTATTCATGGGCGTGTTTAGAGGTACCCGGTACTCAAGAATGTGGTATGGATCGAACAGAACCTGAAGAAGTACGCGTTTCACAAGAATGAGTTTCACCCTTAAATATCGTACTTTTTTATTTGTTTTATTGAAGAATTTCTTTGCTTTGTTCCTGCCAAAGTGAATGGAAAGTGCTTAGATATTGTCAATAGTGCATTATGTTACAAGGCATTAAAATGAAACGTTTGTTCTTGACTCGTGGGACCATAAACATGGCCGAACGATATTTTTAACACGGCCACGAAAAGGGCATACTTGTGTTCCACTTGTCAGTCTTATCAGAATGTACTTGATTGCACTGGTAACACAACAGTTGGGCTACACACAACTAATTTAATGCATGCATATAGTTGTCCATCGTTTTCCTTTTGGATCTGGACGCAATCTGGACTCATTCGGCATGAAACAGCAATGGCATATACATATATTTTCAGATCATACCCGTTCCACAGGACACCGTCCGAACACCTTTCAGACAATACAAGATATTGTCACGATTTCGATCAGATACAGCAGAATCTGTCACGACATAGTCACGATTGTAACCCGAACAGACAAAATCGGCTGGGTTTCCCGAATGTTACGGGACGCACCTCACTATCGGTGATGCCTGGGCGACCTATCTGGTCGATGTCCGATCCTTAGGGCGAACGTATACGACTGCGTTCCGACCATGAAAGGACAATCCAGATCATTAAGGATAGTACTTTTTCACATTTCGTGTCGTAGCGCTGTCTGATCGCAAACGGGAACCATACTCGGCTATTTGTGACGTTGGAAAGTTCAGATCAATATCATATGAATGCACTGAGAATTGATTGTGGACGTTGAAATGAAAAACATAAATCAGCAATTGAAATCCAATCACCATAATTGAATATTGATATTTCTATTGTTCTGTTTTTGTTGGACCGATGGTACGCCATATGCATTCAAAAGAAATATTCAATTACGTGAAACAGTAAACCAATGCGATCGAATACAAATAACCAAACGTTACGATGGAAAGTGTTTAAAAGACGACAGAAATGTACTTCATCATTTCCATTTTCTGCATATACCGTCAAACGTATCTAGCATTGTCCAGAGGGAGCGATCATAGCAAAAAGGGAAATTAAGACATATGTATCTATCAATTCCCAAAGGGAGCGACCATAACTAAACGGGAAAAAGACATATTTTTATACCTTTTTCCCACAGAGAGCGACCATAACTAAACGGGAAAAAGACATATTTTTATACCTTTTTCCCCACAGAGAGCGACCATAACTTAAAGGGGAAAAAGACATATGTATCTATCATTTCCCGCAGTGAGCGACCATAACTTAAAGGGAAATAAAGACATACGCATATATCCTTTCCCCAGAGGGAGCGACCATATTTTTAAAGATAATAATGATATATTATGCATCATTTCGCAGAGGTGGTGACCATAACGTAAAGGGGAATAAAATATATTTTCAGAGCGATACATCCAATAATTTAGTTACATTCTGGACGTTCACGGTACTTTATTTCATAAACCGATCGTAAAATATCCTCCTGGCAGTCATTTCTCTGATTGAGGAGAGAAATATCGAACATTTTAAGTCCAAATGCAGCAACATTTTGCATCAAGTGCCAGACAACATTTAGCCTCAAGTGCCAGAAAATCTCGAGGCGAGCGTTTACAATTGTGTTTATGCATTTCAGCTAAATAGTAGCCTCTTTTATGTCTTGTTAATGTAAGAATTAAGATATCCTCTCATGACCATTTTCTTAAACTTCTGAGGAATTCAAAACTCAAGAAAATGCATTTATATTTTTTTTGCATTTAACACGTCATTAGACGGCACAAATCGATGCAATAATTCCTTCAAACTATAATTTCCCCTGATATTAAATGAGAAAGGTTACACAGAGATAGACATTCTGACCGATATTTTAAGTTTCCATGGCCAAAGGCTGTGTACTCACTGTAGTAAAAAATATTATTGGTGATGAATTCCATTATTTGGTTGAGTGTGATCATTTTATTGAAGAAAGGAAGAAACTTCTATCTTCCAAAATTCTGTTACAACCATCCTAATTCTTACAAACTTAATATTCTAATGAACTGTAAAAATAAAAGTATACGTGTTCGTTTAACTTTGTTTTGTAAAAATATTTTATCATAGCTTAAATAATAATCATTCTCCAACTAAATGACACATATAATTATTGATTCGCATCTTGAACAATAAATAAAGCTGTAAGAGTATTAATCAAATCTCTTCATCACCAATCTTGTTTATGACACTTAGACAATCATTGTATTACTTCCATATAGCTAGAGTACCTAGACGAATATACATAAGAAACAGCTTTGGGGTTTGAAAGAGAAAAAAAGAAGACATCACCATGCAACAGTAGGTTTGACCAACTCCCGGCTGATTTATCTGTTCTAAAAAGCGCACGAAATGTCAGGAAGCCCTAGATATTCTAGTGAAGAAAACTTTTATAATTGTTTCTCCGATATGTTCACGCGGTCTTCCAGCGTTACATGGTCTGTAACAGGATCAATATGAGGCGGTTGTGAATCGCCTCAGAAGGATGCGGTGTCGTATGTCTTATAAATGCGATACTGGCGCCAGTGGAGATAGTTCTTTTAAATATTGAGAGTTCAAAACGTTGTTGATATTTAACAAGATTCCAGGCTTGGAGCGCTTGAACAAGAATTGTTCATGTACGTGATAATTGCAAAATATGTCAACAGCGGGAACTAACAAAAGGTACTTTTAGAAGTTCGTTTTTGTTAAAGGAAAAGCATGTCATTTTCTAGAGATTAAAAATAATTAAAACAATAATATCAAATCTGAGTCCACTGGCACCGGATTTTCAAACACAAGTTATTTTATTTTTTTTTAAATAAAAAAAAATCTTATAATTCCAAACTAAAATTTTCAATGCCAGAACTGTGAAAAAATATTGAAAAATATTTGTTTTCATAAATATGCACTTTGTTCTGTTTATATATTCTAGAATATAAAATAACTTGAGTTTGAAAATCCGGTGCCAGTGTCTGAGTCAGTAAGTAATAATATACATGGAGAAGTTAACTCATCTAGATATATGTATATGAGACTGCAAATGTTTATGCTGCCTTTATTATGATTTTCATTGGTAATTACTGTTAAAAAATGAGTTTGTTGTGAAAATACATGTTTTATTATTAGTGTGATATCTATTGCATTTTGTTTTTGTTTTATTTCTTACCGCGAAGTAGGTAGGTTTTAAAAGATGAAAAATGACATTTAAAAGATCACTTTGATATTGCGAATTGGAAAATAAACATTTTCTTTTGGCATAAGCGCTCCACATAAGCGTTCCTACAAGTATATTCAAATTGAAACTATAAAACTGATATAACAACCTGTTTTTTAATTTCAGGAGAATTAAAAAAAATGTTACAAGATCTACACAAAAGCATTTCTCTGAAACGCCTGGATCCATAGAAAATCAATCTGCAGGATGTGTAATAATCTCTGATACACAGGAAAATCTCTCAGATAATTTTAAAACTACCTATTTGGGTAACTAACAGAAATATAACTTGTATGATTTTTAGTTCAACTCTGGCGACTATGCAAACGACGAAATGTTTCTTCGTTATCATAACAGTTGTGGTTTGTTTTTTGTACGTCGAACTTCAATATCGAATGGATCATGGAGAACAACATGACTTTCTCTCATCCACATCAATACCCAAAGTAGAAACTCATTATCACACTAACGGAAAGAGAACTGTCGGTGTGTATGTATTAGACCTGTTACGGAAAAGACAGACAGCTAAAGACAAGGCGTATACGAAGGTATTCGACCCTTCAAGGGCTAACAACCAATCACGCGTTGTCAGTAAGGACACCTGCTTTGACATGGTTTGGAGAGACATAATTCGTCCAAGAAGAGATTGTGATAATGGTTTCCAACCAAGTGTCAGGAACGGGATGTCACGTATCTCGCCAATGAAGACTGGCTCATTTAATAAGAACATGATACCACACAGATTTCAAACGGATAAAACTCATACCATATTTCTTAATTCCGAACCATGTGCGCCTTTAAAATGGAATGAAAATGAAGTATTACCTTTAAATAATTTGTTTGATAACAAAAGTAGAACTCATCTTCGAAAACCAAATTGCAAAACGTACATTTCTCTTTCTCTTATGCCAGGTAGGACTGGAAATATAATGTTCCAAGTTGCGGCTCTTATTGGTATAGCAAAACAAAACGGGTTTATTCCGATACTAAACGACAGACTCTCAAAAATGGACTGGTTTAACTTTATTGATCTGAGTTATAATTTTAATCTAGAAAATGTCAGAGCTCATCACGTAGGAATACCTGGTGTTTACGCAGATGAAACGGAACATCTTAATCCCGCATACAACTGGAGTATAAAAGGATATTTTCAGTCCTGGAGATACTTTGAGAATGTTGCAAATGATATTCGCCGAATATTCAAAATGAAATCTGTCTACGCAACGCAAGCGAGGGCCTTCCTTAGAAGTATTTCAAAGACAGGTATATGAGGCGAAAGAAATAATGTTTGTTTCTGATTCTATTGCCCCCATTCACAGAACCCCTCCTCATAAAAGGTAACGAATACAGATGATATAATGAATTAACAAATGATAGCGTCGATAGATAATAATAGATTCTTATGTTTTTGTTTTATTAAATAAAATGTTTTTGTATATCATTTTCACACGTAACCGTCGCCATTTTGTCTGCGCTACATTAAAACCAGTGTTCCATAAAGCGGTAAATAATGCCTCTTTCTTATGAATGCGCAATCAATTATTAAATTTACAGAAAAAAATGCATGGTAAGAATTAAACAAATATGATCCATCTGGAAACAGGAAACAATCATTTTGATTTGGTTACGCCTGACGACATGTATATTACTTAATGCATGAACGATGTCAATACCATAACTTTGTTCAAGTTTTTTGAGATCCTCCCATTGGCATTATGTAGTCTGTATTGTAATTACAGCTTTATTCATTGAGACTAAAAAATATTTCTTTAAATAAAGGAGGTACCTTGAAATGAAAATATATTAATTGTGAAAGAAATTTTATTGACAAATGAAAATTGTGAATACGAATACCTGTTCCATGCTGAGAGTTGAAGTTGTCAACAGCAACCATTTGAATCAAGGCTTTTTCCACTGACACTTAAACCGATGTTATCAATATAGTTCAAATTTCCATATTATCATTCTTGATTGTCAACGCTTGGCTCTTCAATTCCCTGTTGTTGATTTTTCAGGCTATGAAAACGTATGTCTTCATTATAGAAGAGGCGACATGTTGATGACGTCAGCAATCCACCGAGGATACACAGTTGCCGGTCTCGATTTTGTGACGAAAGCAATGACGTTTTATGAACAAAAGTTTACAAATGTGACGTTCGTTGTCCTAAGCGACGGTATTCAATGGTGTATAAATAATATTAAGAAATCAAACGTAGTGTTTAGCCCATTTGATGATGCGGCTAGAGATTTTGCTTTAATGACGTCATGTGATCACGTGATAGTGACTTCCGGTACATTCGGATGGTGGGGTGCATGGTTGTCACGGGGAATAACTGTGTATTACGCTGGCTATCCAGGAGTGAACTCTTGGTTGGAAACAAAAATGAATCGCTCAGATTATTATCCAAAAGATTGGATCGGAATATTGTAAGATGTTGTTACATTGATGTCAGAGCCTGTGATATTGTGTTGCTATAAATTCAATGCCGCAGATCAGAATATTGTAATTTGTTTGCTAAATAAATTTCAATACCGTAGATTGTTTTAAAACCAGGCAACGGAATCCAATTTACTTACCGTTCTACTCACGGTGGATTATCCACCTGAGTATAGTACCATTTAGATTGAAAACGGTGCGGCATTGTCACAAACCTGGCCCTGTATTGATACTGGAAGAAGAAGAAGAAGTTGGCAGGTGTCATTTTGCTACGGCGCAGTGATATAGAATCAACGATAAAGTGCTGTGAATTTTTTAACATTATAAATGACGAACGGCATTGTCGTAGTCTGTTTCAGATTGGAATGATAATGTTAACTGTGCCTATTGCACTAATGTTTTATATTGGTAAGTTGTCATTTAAGCAGCATAAAACATCACACAAATGAGTGTCAAAAGAGATTTATAGTATATATGATACATGTGATATTAAAACGTAAACTAAAAATACTTATCGAAAACCAATTATGACACCCTTCTGTGAACGTCAATAAATGAATATAAAAAGCACTAGCTTTTCGGTAAAGTGAGTTTTATTTAACAGTGAATGATACGGCTCTTTGAATAACACAATGCATGTAAAGTACAATTGAGAAGTCTATTAATCTGCCGGCTCACTTGATGGTTATGGCAGGTGCCCTTTCAACGTAAATTAAAACAACTAATATTTATAGAACATTTGAACAACACTTATCAAGGCTGAAGTTATGTCTACTTCAACATCAAAGTAAAAAATATTTTTCAAAATTACATTTTTTTACTGATAGCATATCAAACATTAAGGGAATGTGGGCCGTGCGACCAAAACAAAAAATATACCCCCACTAAACTTAAACATATCCTTATTATATATGCCCAAACACTCAACGTAAAACTGTCAACGCCGTCCCTGAATTCGCATGACCTTCGTCCATGTATCGGCGCGATGATGAGACAGTGGAATGCCTTAAGGCCCGGTCACACCGCCCGAACTTTGTTGGAGCGTTCCTTGAACGGTAGGGAGAGGGGACCGAATTTCGACAACGCTCGTCACCGCGCACAAAATGGGAAAAAAATCGAAAACAAGGGCGTTGCCTTAGCGGTGCCCCGCTGAAGCCGGCGTTGCTATAGCGTTGGCTTAACGGTAGCGAGCGTTGGTTTATTCTGGTCCCGCTCCGACACCTCCATACCAACGCCAAACCAAAGTTCATCACCGCAATGGATCGCTGCTTCAACGCCCGACACCGTTCCAGCAATCCCGTGTCCGCTCGTAAAACGCTTACAACCGCTCCACCAAAGTTTGTGCAACGTTTAATCACCGCCCGGGCAAAGCTGGCGAAGCAGCGGTGGTCCAGCGTTCAAGATTTCTGCGTTGGCCTAGCGGACCCAAGCGTCCACGAACTTGCGTCTAGCGGTGCCAAACTTTGACTGGGCGTTGTTGGAGCGGTGGTGAACTTTGCCGGAGCGGAAAATTGCCCGCTCCTCACCGCTCGCAATATTTTGTGCAGCTCAAAACTTTCGGAGCGGTAGGAAGGACCATAAGCGGTGGCCGAGCGTATACGGCGTTGCCTTAACGGGGGCCAACTTCTGGTGAACGGTAACGAGCGGTGATGATTTTTTTTCACCGCTCCAGGAACGCTCCAGCAAAGTTCTTGCGGTGTGACCGGGCCTTTAACCGATGGATCAGAGTCAAAACGTGATCGCTACTGCAAAATATAGTACAAGATCCAAAAGCAGTCTTTTTAATAATCTTAGGCTGAAACAAAGTTTTTCAAAAGATTGACGAAGCAGATTTTGCTATTGATAAAAGAGAAATATTCCTTACAATTAAGAGTAAAAGATTGGTTGATGATTAAAAAACTTGGCATGCACAATCCTCTCTGTTTTTGTTAAGCGGGGGTACTTTGTACCAGAATGAAAAAAAAAATCCAAAGCCGTCCTGGCCGAGCCACAAGTCAGCAGTGAGTTGTTTTTCGGGTACTTCGCGGATAGATTCCGACATATGAAGCAAAATTGGATTTTTTTAAAAGTAGAATCGCACACGATTCCCCATTCTAACGACATGCATTGCTTGATTTGCTTATTCGGTGGGAAAGTGACCCAGTCGATCCTCTCAAAAAGAAAACTAGTACTGGTTTCTATCCAGAAAGCGGATTTTTAGAGTATGGTATCATCTGTCTTAACAATCGAACTGAAATAATTTTGTATAAATAAATATTTCAAGCATATGTGAGACATTATAAGTACGACAGCGTTCCTGTACTAACATGTCATCCTAAGTACCAAAACATATATCCACATGCATCTTCTGCAAAGGTGGGAGACACAATGACAACGAAATGTTAATACTGGTAAGAAGCATCTTGTTCGTCTAGTTTGAATATTTAATTCAGTTGTAATGCTCACAATTAAATGTCCAAATAAGACGCTTTTACCCGCAGAAGTAAGCAGGCGGGCTCACGGATAAATGCAATTCATCAACTCAACATCGACACTGAAAATTTGGCTAATCATTTAAAGAGGTATCTTTAATAATTGCTACTAAACGATTAAATTGCGGTATGTGCGACAAACTACTGGTATTTGATGGCACTTAATTATATATTTTGACTCATTTTTATTTTCACTTCGTCGTACCAAAAGTGACAATCGAGAACTTTACTGAAAACTAGTGCTTTGTTTGAACAAGAACATAAAATGTAAAACGGCATTATATAGTTTATGAGTTTACACCAAAAAATGAATTTGTTTAACAAATACATTGAGAAGCAGCAAGATACACTGCTGGTAACCCTGTAAAATTATTGTCATTTTACTTCGAATCATTTTTCACGTAGATGTAACATTTGGTTTCAAATGAGATTGTTCTCGATGTACGTACCAACAGTTTTGTAAAATACCCTCTGCTTTTCAATTTCCGCTTCATCCGATTTTCTCGAGTATCGAATAATACATATCCTATCTCTCATGTACAACCTGACTATTTGACATCCAGGAAATTGCTACGGTTGTAAATTTAAAGACACTGTCTTTTATATTTGCTTCATTAACCCAGTAGGTTTGTATCAAGTGTATGTTCCAAGTAAGTTTCAATTCTGAAACACTTCCAAACAATATATACATGTGTTGGAATCATAGGCGCAGGTATATTCGTAAATGGCTCAATGATTCTACCAGGAAAAGAAAAAAATGCAACCATATCTGACTCACTGATAAAGAAATTTAAAATAATTTAGTCCTCATCTGGCTCCAATATTAATCACAAAACAACGATATAACGAATGACATCAAATTGTTCGGCAACAATTATAGTCAACAATTATAGTGATTTAGAACATGTGCAGCTTGGGGTAATGTTATGGATGTGGTTTAGGGACTGGTTGTTGGTAAGAGACTGGTTGTGGTTTGAGCCTATGATAGTTTGAAACAGCGTTGCTTTTGGGGCATGTTGTAGTTTATGGCATGGCCTGATTTTGGGTCATGTGGTATTTTATGACATGGCCTGATTTTGGGCCATGTGGTAGTTTTATTACCAAAGTGGTTTAGGGCCAATGGTGGATTCGAACTGTATTTCTTGAAATCACATAAGTATAAGTTTACAGTCTTTATACCCAGTTATTTGTTATTGAAATATGCTCGGATATGCATACGAATCTTTCAGACACTGTATTTATCACCATTTTCCATTATTGGCTTTGATCCTAGCAAACATTGTCTAAAACCAAAAATATCTAACTTTCATTCTTCATTTAAGATTATATCCGTTATAAATCAAAAATATCCTTTTAATCCACCACGTACAGATAATCATAGTAGAAGGTGCTTTTAAGATTTCATGGTCTACACCAAAGTCTGGCAATAATTGATATTGTTTGTAGAACTCCGATTTTTGGTTAACTAAACAAGAATAAATGTCCCGCTGTTATAATTAAGAAATGCATAAAGTACAGACCAGATAATTGTCTTGTATTGCACGATGATATTTCAGGTTCATTTATAGATACATGTTGCTGTGTTGTAGGAAGGACAGTTTCCTTCAAGTGACTAGTTCTTGTTAGCGATGCTTGTGTAAAATGGCACACATGTATTGGCACACTTTGTTTTTGTCGGCGAGCAATCAGATATATGCTCTAATGAATACTTATTTTGACAGACAACTACCTTAGACCGAAAGTTTTTCCAACAAAACATTGAATTTTCCCTAGCTTTGTACTGAACTTTGTACCTGTATCTTAAATTAAGCCATTTTCGACTGTGATGAGATAAGCAAGCATTGACTACCTTTAACAATTGAATGTTGAAAAAACCCTCAGTTTTATCGTCATAAAACACAGAAATACTATTCCTTAGTTCCGCGCAGAACAGAAATGTTGGAAATACTAGTACATTCTTACAGACAAGGGGGCTCACTCTTAATGGAAATACTCCTTGTGATACAATGTCGAAACTCGAGTTACGTGCCTTTTGTGTTCTTTCATCATTACGGTCATTTGAGAAGAGTAACGGATGATACCTCACGTATAATATAATGGTAGAACCTCCTAATAATTTAAGTGTGTATTATGACTCAAGTACATATTTTGTACTTATCGTCGACTCCAACGCAACTGATAAGCCCCCCATGTCTGTTACATGACTCATGAGGTCAACCTACTCTTAACCCTTATCTTAACAGAGCTGGAGGAAAGGGCATGTAAACAAAATCATCGATAACATTTTGAGAAATATATATTGTTCGTGTGTTTATGTAAGTGTGTAAGGAGAGGGAAAGGGTGGATAATTTATTATTTGCCTATAGTTAAAAAAGAACCATGTGTGTGTGTCGGAAGGGGGGGGGGGTTCTTATAATTTCAATATATTTAAAAAATGACAGGCAGACATATGCAATCATTTTTGTTATATTTCTAAAGATGTAAATTTCATTCTTATCTTTTACATTAAAGCTTAGGTGCAGTGAAAGCTGTTTCTTTAATTTGTGTCACTCATTTCTGCTACAGGTCCTATCATGCATTCCAGCGGTATCTGTGACCGGTATTCAGACTGGAGTGGACACTAACAGATCATGTGAGTTTTAAAACACTCACACTAAACAGCAACATGAAACATCTTTTAACTTAAATATTCAAATTATTCAATTGTCATTTGTTTCACTTAATAATGTCTTACTTCTTATATCAAAAGCATTTTTTTATATCGGTGTTGGCACATATGTATTTCATCATTATATATCATTGTTTTGATTTGTGATAAGTGAAATGTAATGAGCCATAATGTATTACTTTTTAGTTTCCAAGTTCTTAGGAGTGGCCAATGAAGATGAGGAAGAAGGTATGTATTAACAATTGTATCATAATAAACGATGAGGAAGAAGGATTTATAAACATGTTTTATTATAAAAGTATTTCCATAATGTTCAATACTTTATGGCAGTTAAAGCTGCACTCTCACAGAATAACCAATTTTAATTTTTTTTCATTTTTTGTCTTGGAAAGAGTACATTTTTGCGTAAATATTTGCAAACCAATGATATAAGATTGCTGACAAAAGATCAGATTGTGGATTTTTATACTTCCGTTCGAAAATTAATGTTTTACTAACGGTTTCAGAAAAATGCATAAAACATAAAAAAAATTAACTTAAATATAAAAACCTGCGATGTAATTTTGTCAGCAGTCTTAAATAACTGGTTTCCATGGATATTCGCAAAAATTGGCTTGTTCAAAGACGAAAAATAAAAACTTGTCAAATCGTTCAATCTGTGTGGGTGCAGCTTTAAGAAACGTTTTGGATAACTAATTTTTGACACTGAAACATGATGATTTATACAGCAGTTCAAGATTGTTTGAAAGATTTTGCATTAAACTATTTAAGGAGAGTGTTTTCTCGACAAGCTGAAGTAAAGAAATTTAACCAATTTAATTCAAAATTTGCTCATTAGGTTATCATTAATAAAATATTTATACATTTATTTAAACATTATTGTGTTTGCAGCGGCTGCTAAAGAAAATTGCCCTTCAGCAGCTGACTACACAAACTGTGCTGGTAAGAACTAAAAGTATTCACCAGTTAATTCTTTTTTGTAGTGTATTAAGGTGTTCTATATACATTGATTTGAAGTGGCAGCTATACAAAAATCCCGTAGGTGAGAAGGTCTGTCAGTAGATCTGATTACTGCCCAATTTTGTCTTATCGGTTTCTTTTTTGTCCTATCCTACTCTTTCTCCTAATGGTTTGATTTTAACCACAGATATCATTAAAGATACATATCTTAACAAAATGATGTATCATTCACAAGACTTACGTTCAAACTTTGAAAGTCAAGGTCACAACATTGATCTGGTATTAATATGTTTTGCTAAATAAGCTAAATGAAGGTTTAATGATGATAGTTTATGTTACTAACCAGTACCATTTTTTTTCCAATCTTCCGCAATCTACATTAATTGCAATTCTTTGGCACATTTAGATTCAGTGAAACAAATTCCACATGCAATAAATGCACTTTTTTGCATAACTTTCCAATATGTAGCCAGTGTGCGGTTAAAGTTTAATAAATAGGTTCTTAACACGCCACACGCTTGGATAATTGTAGTTCTTTTCCTTTGTTAAAAAAAGTTTTTCTTTCCTTACAGAATCATCAAGTGACACAGTAAAAAAATGCAAGATGTACTAGCTCTGGGCCATCCTCAATAGGAAAAAGGAAGCGTGAATATTATGGTATAAAATGAACTCTTAAGAACAATTGTTTTGCCAACAAAACCTTTTTCACAAACAATGTATAAAAAAAAGCTTTGTGTTTGCTCCTATCATTGGCTGTTAAGTAATAATATTTGATGGCGGTCAGGTGTGTTAGCTTACTTATACGTGCACTCAGGCCTTAACCATTCAGCCAGTGCTCTGTTAAGATTGAAAGTCATTTCATATTTTTTTAGCAGATTGCACAGGCAGAATGTAACCCTGGTAAGAAGCTACCCTGGTTATTTAACATGAACAGGTGTATAGCACTGTCACAGAGGACTCCCAGACGACAACTAGTACTTTTTAGTGATGAGACTGGGAATCGAACCTGCGACCCATTGATTGATAAACAAGTGTGTTACCATTAGAACACAGATTCACCACTATAATTTAGTAATGATTTAAAGCCTTGATAACAATGTTTTTTTTTGTATTATTTGAAATGAGATTTTTTGCTGCTGGTAGTCATACCTCTTAATTCCTTTTATTTGTGTATGCATAAACTCCTTCAAAAGAATTATGACATGTTTGATGAGAATCATTACATAATCATTTTTATTAAACACTGATTCAATACAGTGGTACAGTACAGAATGTATTCATTACTTGCTGTTTTCTAAATTGAAAACCATACTACATATATCCCATTTATCCCTTAAAGTTTGAATGACAATAACATCACAATATATTGTTTCCAAATAGGTGTTTTAAACATTATCAATTCAATACATTGACTTAAAAAATTGAATATGTATCTTTATAGACTGCCAGTGCTCGGACGAGCTGATATCAGTTTATAGAGGGAACTGTTGGCAGAGAGCAGGACCCACAATGAACTGCTGCGGGAAATAAGCGAGTCCCTTAAATCTCTTGTTTCGCAACGAAACCAACAGACATTAAGTGATTTACTTGGTTTTCAATGAACTTACATATCAACATTATTTTATTGACATTTTTAAGGTAAGCCATCCATTATAATGATGTTCATGCATTAAAAATTAAGTATATGAAATTAGGATGGACTATATTTTTTATTGTAACTATAATAATCCTTCAATTACCATAAGATATATCAACAGCTTGACTAGCCAATCTCGCATATGGAATGAATTCTACCTGGTAGACATACCCAGTAATCTTTTTAATGGAAAAATACGAAATATAATTTACTGCTAAACTTAAATAAATTTGGTACTTAAGTTAGTAAGTTTCAATGCATTGTACACATCGATGCCAAGTTTATGACAGTTTTCAACAATTTTCTTTTTTCTCGCTATTTTATCATACGTGAGACAGCCCCTTTAAAGATGCTCTTACTCCTACATCAGATTTACCAGATATATAATTGTTTTATTATATACAACACAAAACCACTCTCTCACTCAACATTGTGCCGAAGAGAGTGATTAATATAAGGTGTAATAGCTTCTTTCACAATTGTTGTAAAAATAAATAAAGTTTTAACCCATGTTTTCAGCTAGTTCATACATAGATCAAGTCTTGTTAATAAACAATTTCCATGAATGCATTAGTAAAAAGTGAATCACTCAAATGTTATGTTTGTCATACATGTTGAACTGATTTTGATTAAGAGTGTCACTAGTTTATTGTTATGATGGATGGCTTATCATTGAATTTAAAGTGTGTCATTTTAAAGATTTAGATTGATGCGAATCCTACGTATACATCCTTTACAAAGGCTACACAGGTTAAAAAAAAACTTCATAAATGAGTTCTTTGAATAAATAGCCACATGTCCACATATTAACCAATTAAGATTTGACTATTTCCGTAAGATTACCAATTAAGATTTGACAATTTCCGTAAGATTAGTTACTTTAACTCTATAAGTCATAAACTAAATCATGAAAATCTTAAACTTTAAGCTGAACTCTCACAGATTTGATGTTTTGACAACTTTTTTTATTTTTATCAGTTATTATAGAACGCATTTCCATGGCCTGCTTTTTTATGATACATGAAGTCTTAATATGGAAAGAGATGAGTAGTATTTTTGTGGCAACTATGATTTTGGCATTTTTTTACAAAAGATTTCCCAGTTAATATGTGACATATCCATATGTATATAAAATGTTTTGTGTTGAATCTTAATGACACTGTTATTGTTGTTGAACCAACTTCCATATATGGTTTGTTTATTATATGTCATTTATTGTTATTATCTTATTATTGCGTTTTCTTTTATGTTATATTTTTCACATAGATGTGTTTATTTCTGGCATAGTAAAAGTGTATGTAAAGAGAGCAGCTTTAAAATAATGTTCATAGCATATGCATTTTTATCTATATATACTCACATGAACTATTCTCTATCCATCATGTCATATGGCCAATAATAATAATTAAGTCAGATATATAAATAAATTAATACCTGTCTACACATTCCTCATATTTATATCACATTTAGTTTCTAGCTTTATCTGTGATAGCCAACAGAGGTATTGTTTTTATAATGTCAGAGACATGTAGATTCTGTTTTCAACTGTTTCAATACTGTGATATACATGTATATTAGTGTTAATACTGCAATAAATGATAACTTATTACTTTACTCAGCATTCACTTGTTTGAATATGTCTCCGTGGCCTAGCGGTTAATGCATTCGCCTGTGGAGAGGGAGGCCTTTGGTTTAATGTCTGGCCACGTCATACCCTAAGTTGGTAAAAGTAGCTCCCTTGTCTGGTGCTTGGCACTTAAAGGCTAGTGATTAGTAAAGTGGTGTACTAAGTACCCATGGACTTGTTTAACCAAGGAAAGTTGTGCCCCGTGTATCGCTGCTTTACACTGAGCACGTAAAAGAACCAAGGGGTGTTTTAGAAAAAGAGCAAGTGTAATGTACCCAGACTTCAATCACTACTATCCCATTGAAGTTCTGCCTCTTCAGCAAAAACAAAGGACATTATTTACATATTAACTGTCCAGCAAATTGTAGTTTTTAAATAATGTCAATCAAGCAACACATTTCTTTAACAGGGTAGACAAATGAACTTTAAGAAATTATAAGTATTTCTGTTTTTACAGATTTATTATGTGCAATACTATTAAATGGTATATCAATAACAATAAATTGAGTTTCAAAATTAGAAAATAAGAACACATTAATGCAAGAGAACAAGGCAAAGCAGGCACAAAAAGATAGTTTGGTGATCATTTAAATTTCTATAATAAACACAACCTAAGTTAACAATGAGAGTGCAGCTTTTAATAGAATAATCAAAGTCCTCAAAATTTACTGTCAAATATCTAACTTTGTCAAGAGAAACAGTTCTTGTGCATTGTGCACTTCTAAAACATGACAACAAATATTGCAGCCAGAGTTATGGTTCTTGTGGACTACACCATGACATCTCTCTGGATGTGATGTTTTTACGAAAAAAACAAAAAAATTATGGACTTTGTGATATAAAAAAACAACAAATAATTTCAACAGAGGGTTATATAGATCAAAAATACGCCAGCCAGAGTAATGGATATTGTGCAGTCCACCACTCATATGTATAGGAAATTTCCAGTCAATGCATAAAAAAGTTCTGCTCCAGGCAAGAAATAAGTATGAATAAAAAAGAAAGGCCAATAAATTAAAAATTATGCAAACGTGAATGGTTCTTGTGCACTGTTCTTATCCTTGATGTGATCTATCTGCATATGAAAAATATTATGCAGTCTCATAATGAGAAGATTGTTTATGGATGACAGACAAAATTGAAAGTAATGTTCACACTATCTTGTAAAGCTATGGCAGCTGAATGTATTGTGCCCTTGTGGTTAGTCCGGGTCTTGTGGCCTTCTGATTTTGTTGAATGCACTGGTCATCTGCACAAACAATAACATCAGGAAGTGGCATATTGTTGTCAATACACAGATTGTGTAGTTTACAGCAGGCTAGAAAAACCCGACAGCTCTTTCCTGGTGAAAATGGCAGCACCTCCCCCCTCCCCCCCCCCCCCCCCCCCCCCCGATCTGTGTAGGCATCTGGAAAAAAATCAATTGTTATATAGCAAAAAAACACTACTACTAATACAGATGAATAGCTGAACAAACATATATAAACATTTAAGTATACATTACTAGATGTGGTGATGCTGAATGTTGTATTGAAACCATTTGTATTTAATGTTAGTCAGGAAATACTCAAAAATATAGTCTTTGTACTATTCAAAAATAATTTAGATTTTTTTTAAGTGCATTGAAAGAACGGTATAGAGGGTGTGTTTTTTTTAAAATCCCAAATTGCCCTTAACTTTTAATTGCCTAAAACTTTAACCTAAGTCAATCAGGGGCCATCATTTGTATTTAGGATATGGAGTTATGTAACCTTATTGGGTGATGGTCCTGGACAATTATGTGAAGTAATATGAACTAAGGCGCTGCCTCTACGGGCTTGAGGTGCTATTGCCGGACACATTAAGTTTACTTAATGACTATGTGAAACATACTAGGAGTAAAAGGGAAACGCTTTATTGTATATGTTAATAAAACTTTTTAAATAACAACCAGTTTTGTTGCTGTTAGCAATTTATTCAGTGTATATGCAACAATCTTCAATAATAGTGTATACATTATATATAATGCATTACCTTATATTTTATATGAAGGTTAGAGTTATTCTTCTTAATTAAATTAAATAAAGCTACTATGCATTTGAGATCAAGTACACAAACGCATTTGAGGAATATGTTACAAACAGAAAATAAATAAAAACAAGAGCTGTCACAGAGACAGCGCGCTGGACTATTCCGCCGCTTTTCGTTGTATGGATTGAAAAGTTTTGGAGAAACATGCATTGATCACTGTTATATTAGATTTCAATGCAATACATGATGTGCTGAGATATTTACATAAATTGAATTGGAAAATATTTGAGGTGGTACGCAAACTTTTACATAAATTGTAAGTTGAAAAAGGGGCATAATTTTGTCAAAATGCTTGATAGAGTTATCTCCTCCTGTGTACAGGTTGGGGGCATAATGGTTAACAAGCGTGCAAAGTTTCAAAGCCAGATGTCAATGGACTTTGAAAATATTTGAGGTGGTACGCAAACTTACACGTAAATTCTAAGTAAAACAAGAGGGTCATGATGGCCCTAAATCGCTCACCTGAGTAAAAGAGTTTAACATAGCTTGTTTCTCAAAGAATATTGAACAAGAGCTGTCAAAGTATGTGACAAATGCCCCCCAATGTGACATTGATCTATGAACAAGTACATAAAAAGTTGATCTTGCCTTTATGTGTCAAATACATATTGCAAGTTATATTATGCAATATAATATAACTTTTCTGAGCATAGAAAAAAAACAATCATACTAAATGACAGCCAACACTCTTTATGACCTCATATTCAGCATTCCATTGTGAATAAACACTTAGTGTATCTTTCACCTCAGAGGTAGGGACATGGGTCTTGCACACGACACGTTGTCTTGGTATGTCGAAAACATATGGCAAGTCATTTTAAAATCTGTCCATATAAGAGAAAGTCACAGCGCGGACACGACAGCCTATATTTTCCTTCAGGTTGCCATGGCAACCAGAGTTCTGCATGGAATTAATTTTTTTGTACAATTTTGAAAAAGCACCAACCAAGGATCATTCCTAAGTTTCATCAAAATTGTCCAAGGGGTTTAGGAGAAGAAGATGATTGTAACCAATTGTTGACACTTTTCCTTTAGGTTGCCATGTCAACCAGAGTTCTACATGGAATTAATTTCTTTGAACAATTTTGAAAAAGCACCAACCAAGGATCATTCCTATGAAGTGTCATCAAAATTGTCAAAGCGGTTTAGGAGAAGAAGATGATTATAACCAATTGTTGACATTTTGCTTTAGGTTGCCATGGCAACCAGGCCAAACAAAATTATGTGAACAAATTTAAGAGAGGTCCATGCAAGGACACTTCAAACCAAATTTGCTGAAGATCTATCAAGGGGTTCATGCGAAGAAAATGTTATGTTTTTTTTTACTAATTTTAGCTCTGGTGGCCCTTAAAAGGGGCCAAACAAAATTATTTGAAAAGACCTGACAGAAGCCCATGCTAGGATGCTTCAGACTTGAAGATCCATCAAGCAGTTAATAAGATCAAGTTGTTTAAAGGTTTTTCTATTTTTTGCTCTGGTGACCCCTAAAAGGGGCCAAACAAAACCATTTGAACAAAGTTGAGAGAGGACCATGTAAGGATGCTACATATCAAGTATGGAGTCATTCTGACCTTTACTTTCAGAGGAAAAGATGTTTAAGTGACAAGACAATGTAAAAACAAATGACCCCTGAGCAAGGCCAATTTGACCCCCGGACAATAATTTGAATACCGTTGGTGTAGGTCCACTAGGTAACACTATATACCAAATATGAAAGCTCTAGGTCTTATATTTTGGAGAAGAGGATTTTTAAAGTTTTATTATATAAGACTATATAAAAACAAATAACTTTCAGGGCGGGGCCAATTTTGACCCTGTGGCAATAATTTCAACAACTTTGATAGAGGTCCACAAGATGATGTTGTATACCAAATATCTAAGCTCCTGGCCTTATGGTTCTGGAGAGGAATATTTTTAAAGATTTACTATATAACACTACGTAAAAACAAGGACCCCCTAGGCGGGGTCAATTTTGACCCTGTGGCAATAATTTGAACAAATCTGGTAGAGGTCCACTAGATGATGCTGTATACCAAATATCTAAGCCCTGGGCCTTACAGTTTCGGAAAAGATTTTTAAAGATTTACTATATAACACTATGTAATAAAACTAGTGACCCCTCGGGCGGGGCCATTTTCGACCCCAGGAGAATAATTTCATGGGTGAAAGTATGAATTTTTCATAATACTGAAAATAGGGTGTTTACATAGGGGAATGACATTTTTACAATACATTATATAGGATAAATATTTTCCAAAATACTGAATTCAGTATCAATACTGAAAACTTTCACCCATGTAGTTTGAACAAATTTTGTAGAGGACCACTACATGATGACACATACCAATTTTCAAGGTTCTAGGCCTTGTTGTTTTTGAGAAGAAGATTTTTAATTTTTTCCCTATATAAGTCTATGTAAAACAAGTGACCCCCGGGGCGGGGCCATTTTTGACCCCAGGGAGATAGTTTTAACAATTTTGGTAGAGGACCACTAGATGATGCTATATACCAAATATTAAGGCTCTAGGCCTTGTGGTTTTGGAGAAGAAGATTTTTAAAGTATTTCATTTCCGTTGCCATGGCAACCAGAGTTCTGCATGGAATTCAATTCTTGGAACAATTTTCAAAGGGGACCACCCAAGGAACATTCCTGTGAAGTTTGGATGAAATTGGCTAAGCGCTTTATGAGGAGATGTCGTTTAAAGTAAAAGTTTACGGACGGACGGACAGACGCCGGACAAATTGTGATCACAAAAGCTCACCTTGTCACTATGTGACAGGTGAGCTAAAAAAACAGCGAAAGAAGCATTGCGCCATTAGCAGAGGTTTTCACTATTTCTTTTTTCTTGCAAATGTACAATTTGGTGTCCCTTAAAGTTGCACTCCCACAGATTTAACGTTTTGACAACTTTCTTATTTTTGTCTTTTAACGAGCCAATTTTTGTGTAAATGCATGGAAACAAGTTATATAAGACTGCTGACAAAAAATTTGATCGCAGATTTTTATATCTTATTTCAAAAAAATGATTTTTTATTCATTTTTCTTAAACCGTTAATAACGTTTTAAAAACATAAAACATTAATGCACCAGTCAAATGTAACCACGCCCCCCCCCCCCCGGTCCAGGGAATAGAGGGGACTTTGACTTTCGGTCCAGCCAACCCCGGGTAAAATCCCCGCTCTGCAGGAATGCCAACCCCGGGTAAAATCCCCGCTCTGCAGGAATGAACTGGTGGTAAACCCCCCGCCAAATGCCCCCGCACCCCAGAGACTCAATATAAGGCCCAATCTCCGCTAAATTTAGCGCTAAGACAAAACCACCACGGTCGTCCGGCCCTGCGGGGCCACCTGGAAAGTAAAAACTGGGCCCATTTCCTCGGCTTTCCCCGGTATACCCCCAGGCAGGGGGGTGGGTGGGGCGTGGTTACAATTGACTGGTGCATAATTTAAAGGAAATATAAAAATCTGCAATCAGATCTTTTATCAGCAAACTTTTATCATTGGTTTGCAGGTATTTACGCAAAAATTTGCTCTTTCAAAGGCAAAATAAAATAAAATGTAAAAACGGTAAATTTGTGAGAGTGCAGCTTTAAATTCAATCACTGAGAAATGAAAATACATGACATGAATAGGATCTTAGCTCCACCTGCTAAATTGTCATTATTTATTGTCAGAATTTGAATTTATCCATTGAAGTACAATTGGACAGAAAAATATATGACAATTGCAGGGCTGGAACCCGGGACCCCTTTGCTAACAGGGTGAGTTCTTCACCAACTGAGCTACTGAGATGCATTCACATTTTCTGACAATCTAAATAAAGAGGATGGTACCATGCCATAACCTATGTGCGATAACTGAAAGAAAGAATAAATAGTGAATTTGTTTTGTTTTAGTGTAAAATCCTGATGTACATGAATTTCACTGAGTGAGAATCAAAAGCTATATTTTAAGAGTAACGAACTGAAATATTTTGCGATCTATCACAAACATAATAATTTAATTTTAGACCCTAAAAGTGTATTAAATGGGATTCAATTATAATTATTGAAGTAGGGCAACAAATTATAATTTGTATGCAAAGGTTACATTATTTTGGTAATGAAGTTGTTCAAATTGTGTCCCAGCCCTCTTAGCACTGGCATTCAATATTTATTTGAGAGCTGGCTGAAATTTCAAACAGTAAAAAAATATCAATATGTTGAAACAGTGAAAGATTGTTTTTCTATTGTTTATAAATGTTTATAAATCACCACAAACCATATATAATAAAAATGTTTTGAATTTTGCTATGCCTATGCTTTACTATATTAGAGCTGGCATTTAAATGTCTTGTTAATTTTACATGAACAATATCGCTTTTTTAGTAATTCATATAGATTCATATAGTGTTTGAAGAAATAACTGAGAAGAAAATATTTCTCGACCATATTCTATCTCAAGTCGAAACAGCAGTTAGGAAGAGTACACTGCACACTGAACAAAGAAAAATCACTAATCTACAAGCATGTTAAAAACTCCTGAAAAATATTGCGAAAAATGCCACTGTTTTTTTGCTGAAAACTGATGACCCCGCATTTTCTGATTATATGCAGAAAAAAAAGGTATTATAAACATTGTTTTTCATGAGGGGAAACCCCTCCCGAACCTGATGGGTGCAGAATAGGAGTAATCAAATAACGCCTCAGCGGGTACCCACTGTCGCCTAGAAGTACAGCCTCCAAGTCTGCTTCTAGATAGTCCTACATATAGATATAATACATTGCATATTGAAGTGAGAATAAATTAAATATGGGTGACACTCCACGTACAATGTAATGTAAAATTTATATAAATTGACATTATTTCAAGCATTTCTTACACAACCATGATTTTTTATATGAATACAGGGCCTTTTATCGTTACCTTCCCTTATTCAATGAATTAAGACGAAAAAAGAGAATGAAAATAAACAAGGGCTTTCGAAGAGATAACAGGCCAGCTTTACAGTAGATACAATAATTGCAGTTGTTCATATACTTCATATAACAAGGCATATTAAAATAATATGCAAGACCTGTCACTGAAGGCGTGTCGGGACTATTACGACATTTGTATCAGCCATTCAGGATCGACGACAGCATGAAGGCGTGTCGGTGAGGTTCAACAGTGCCAATTAACCAAACTCCTCCTATTCTTTATCAGAATGGAAATGTGTGAAAAACACCACTGTCGTAATTGCGACCTTCATCCCTATAATCATCTATGAACGCAAAGTTAACAATAAGTGTTAATTGATTTCGGTAACATAAATCATGTGTCGTTTTATTTTGTTTCTTAATCCCCAGTCCGTTTGTTAACCAATTATTAAATTATAATTGAGAACCGTTTTAGGATATCTGTGTTATTAACAAGGGTTATGCTATGTCGTCGTAATTAATTGAGTCGCGTTCACGTCTGTAAAGCTATATTTTGTGTTGCTTATCATTAACCTTTGATTATTTTATCGTTCTTTTAATTTATTTAGAAAAAAGATAAATAAATCTGAAAATACACATTACATTCCCTTTAAGTTATTATTTAGCCAACCCGGCTTTAAAAATATTAGCTGTTGCAGCTTTAAATACGAATACACGAGCAGTCGCTTTGCTCCGGACTCTTTTGTGTTCCAGCATGCTTTACACGTTTTGCTGTGACGTCAACGGTGTCAATATAAATAATACCCGCACTAAACGAAACATGAGTCGATCAATATCGTCGATATTTTATTGTCGGAAAACTTGAGAAATACCAATAATCAAGGAAGAGAAACCATTAAACCTTTTCACAAATAATTTTAATGTTAATCGGACTTTAGTTGGTAATTCTAAATCATGGGAACATAACTGTAAGCTTGTTTAAAATGCAGGAAATTGCACCATTTTGGATACGAAAATATAAATCAAAGGACTGAAGGTCCTGAGAGTTGCCAAGAGAAGTTTCTTGCAGATGCATTGCTAAATGAAGCTTATATGAGTAAACAAAAGTTTTGTAAATATTTGACGAAAGGTTCTAGATTTTTAGCAGACATGAGACATGTAATATTGTCATGGTTTGAAAGAACTATACACAGTTGTTCAGCACATGAAGATGATGTGACATATACAAGATCCAGGTCCCTACCTATAAGGTCAAGGTCACACTTGGAGGGAGACAAACAGCTGTATACAATTGTCGGATGTAAAATCACTTGCAGTTACAAGTCTTGCATAAAACAGTTGAAATCAGTGTGACCTTGACGTTGATGAAGTGGTTATAGTGACCAAAAAAAAAATTGTGGACTTTTCTTTTATTTTTATCAAGAAAATAGATACATTGCACATTAAGTATGATTTGGTAAAAAATCAGAGGTAACAAAATAGTGAATATTTAACCTGTTTACTGGCCTAAATGGCACACAGTAGCTCAGGGGCCGTATTCATAAAGCTCCTAAGGAAAATCTTAAACTTAAGTGAACATTTCAGATGCGGATTTCCAATTTATTTTTAAGCAAACGTCAAAGAAACTTTTCATGCTTATGAAAAACATAGTTTTGCATATGAATGCAAAGTTTCATTGAAGTATTATGGGTAAAAAAGTGAGAAATCTGCAATGGAAATGTTCACTTAAGTTTAAGATTTTCCTTAGGAGTTTTATGAATATGGCTTGAGCCTGTACAAGACACTTAGTAACTTAAGTTTCATCTAGATCCAAACTGTTTGAAATTCAATCCATAGATTTTATTACCAAAGGTTGGGGAAGTGTTTTAAGTTGGAAGTAAATATAATAGTTTTCATGTGCACACTTGGCCTGGGAGTGAAGGGGTTATTTTTTCTAAGCCTTTGAAGATATGAGATGAAGAAAAAAAACAATGACTAGATTGGCATAGAATCTGCTTGAAATAGTGGTTAGAATGAGATTGTACATACAAGATGGTGTAAAAGTAATACAAGTACAAGGTTTATGTTGTACATTATCAGTTTTGTAAAATAGTATGTCTCATGTTTCACATAAAACACTGTTTGTAAAACAATTTGCTGCCTGTATGCAATATGGCCTATTAACATCTTGATTAACCTTAAATTTGACCTTTGACTTTGAAGGATGATCTTGGCTTTGATATGTTGCCATTAATTATGTGTACTAACACTAACCCGCGACACTATTGACCCATTATCTGATAAGACACATTTTGATGCATCCGAGAAATGTTAAAAATGGAGCATGTTCTTCTTAAGGAGCAAATGCTCACTTTTTTAAAAAGGTTTTCAAAACTGTTAGAAATTCAATTTTTCTTTTGCAAAGCATTTCAAAAATTTATAACCAAGTGTAGAAAATAATGTCATCATCCAAATATAGCATATCGGGTAATGGGTAAACGATGTACTATGAAAGCAGTTGTATTCCTGTTATATTAATTTAAGGTTAGCAAAAAAAAAATTGGCTTGAAAAAATATCTAAGTTGAATGAAACAAAGATAAACAGACAACGATATGTACAGTATAGTAAAAGTTTAGCCATAACATAGAAAGAAATCATAGGCAACATAATAAGCAAATGACATATCAATAGTTTGTAAGATATGTGAAATGACATACACTCAGTCAAAGTTCTAACCGATCACTTCTTAAACTGGATTTTTTTTAAAACTATATTTCTGTCCTGTCTGAAAAATTAGACATACATTACTATACCTATTTAGCATTGGCATGTAAAATCCGATAGTGGATTCGTGTATGTGGGTGCTGTGATGAGCGGTATGGCTATATTTCATTCTTTCGCATGTGGAACCTGTCAACTCGATGGTTCGAACACCCAACTGCGGCTTTACATTACATGTCGACCGCCATAAATAAAAAAAAAACTAAACATGGGGCGACTGTCCATCAAGAATCATTCCATGGCTGTTGGTATGCGAATACCGGCACTTTTGTGAGACAGGTACGTTGCTCCGTATGATATGTAAAAGCATCAATTACTCATAAATGAATTTTGTGATACAAAATAGAATTATTCAGCCATGACATCGATTGTATGGCTGAATTATTATATTTTGTATCACAAAATGAAATTAATGAAAATGTGCGAAAAAATGAAATTCATTCTTACCACTCGCCACAGCGCCCATACACACGAATCCACTATCGGATATTACACGCTTACGCTAAGTAGGTATATTAATGTATGTCTAATTTTTCAGACAGCACAGAAATATAGTTTTTAAAAGAATCGAGTTTAAATAGTGATCGGTTAGAACTTTGACTGAGTGTATGTTTGATACCATTTCACTATGGCACAAGTGAAGTATACACAATATTTAAAAACAGTTGAAAGTTTACTCAAGCCGTAGAAATAAATCATAGGCAACATAATATGCAAAAGACATATCAAAAACATGGAAGATAAGTAAATTTACATATAATGTCAGAATTGCAATATGGCACAAGTGAACTTACCAAACATTTAACAAGAGGACCATAATGGTCCTATATCGCTCACCTGATAAAAGGGCAACAAAAGAAACAGCACAAAAATCTTTATGATATAGGTATATAAGAAAAAAACTGGCCGCTTCTAGTGGCCATGTTTTTTGAGATATCATCATTGTTTGAACAACTTTGGTAAAGGTACACCAAAGGATAATTACTATGAAATTATTTTGAAATCAGACCAGTAGTTTTCGATTAGATTTTCAAAGTTTTCTATATAGCCGTATAAGGAAAACTGGCCCCGCCCCTGGCGGCCATGTTTTTGGACATATCAAAATTCTTTGAACAAATTTAGTAGAGGTCCACCCAAGGATCATTTCTGTGAAATAATTTTGTAATTGGACCAGTAGTTTTGGAGATGAAGATTTTTAAAGTTTTCTATATAGTGTATAAGGAAAACTGGCGACGACCCTGGTGGAGATATTTTTGACATATCAGAATTCTTTGAACAGTTTTGGTAGACAGAGACCGATCACAATACCTCACCTGTATACTCAGGTGAGCTAAAAACACAAGTGAATGTACATGAAATAAAGTTCACATGGAAAATTTCGGATGCTTGCAGCAGTCCCACAACTTCCATTTGGTGATCCTACCTACCATATATCAACGGCCTAAGCCTTGTGGTTTGGGAGAAGAAGATTTTTAAAGTTTTTCCTTTCCATTGCCATGGCAACCAGAGTTCTGCATGGAATTGAATTCTTTGAACAATTTTCAAAGGGGACCACCCAAGGAACATTCCTGTGAAGTTTGGATGAAATTGGCTAAGCGGTTTATGAGGAGATGTCGTTTAAAGTAAAAGTTTACGGACGGACGGACGGACGGACGACGGACAAATTGTGATCACAAAAGCTCACCTTGTCACTATGTGACAGGTGAGCTAAAAAAACAGCGAAAGAAGCATTGCGCCATTAGCAGAGGTTTTCACTATTTCTTTTTTCTTGCAAATGTACAATTTGGTGTCCCTTAAAGTTGCACTCCCACAGATTTAACGTTTTGACAACTTTCTTATTTTTGTCTTTTAACGAGCCAATTTTTGTGTAAATGCATGGAAACAAGTTATATAAGACTGCTGACAAAAAATTTGATCGCAGATTTTTATATCTTATTTCAAAAAAATGATTTTTTATTCATTTTTCTTAAACCGTTAATAACGTTTTAAAAACATAAAACATTAATGCACCAGTCAAATGTAACCACGCCCCCCCCCCCCCGGTCCAGGGAATAGAGGGGACTTTGACTTTCGGTCCAGCCAACCCCGGGTAAAATCCCCGCTCTGCAGGAATGCCAACCCCGGGTAAAATCCCCGCTCTGCAGGAATGAACTGGTGGTAAACCCCCCGCCAAATGCCCCCGCACCCAAGAGACTCAATATAAGGCCCAATCTCCGCTAAATTTAGCGCTAAGACAAAACCACCACGGTCGTCCGGCCCTGCGGGGCCACCTGGAAAGTAAAAACTGGGCCCATTTCCTCGGCTTTCCCCGGTATACCCCCAGGCAGGGGGGTGGGTGGGGCGTGGTTACAATTGACTGGTGCATAATTTAAAGGAAATATAAAAATCTGCAATCAGATCTTTTATCAGCAAACTTTTATCATTGGTTTGCAGGTATTTACGCAAAAATTTGCTCTTTCAAAGGCAAAATAAAATAAAATGTAAAAACGGTAAATTTGTGAGAGTGCAGCTTTAAATTCAATCACTGAGAAATGAAAATACATGACATGAATAGGATCTTAGCTCCACCTGCTAAATTGTCATTATTTATTGTCAGAATTTGAATTTATCCATTGAAGTACAATTGGACAGAAAAATATATGACAATTGCAGGGCTGGAACCCGGGACCCCTTTGCTAACAGGGTGAGTTCTTCACCAACTGAGCTACTGAGATGCATTCACATTTTCTGACAATCTAAATAAAGAGGATGGTACCATGCCATAACCTATGTGCGATAACTGAAAGAAAGAATAAATAGTGAATTTGTTTTGTTTTAGTGTAAAATCCTGATGTACATGAATTTCACTGAGTGAGAATCAAAAGCTATATTTTAAGAGTAACGAACTGAAATATTTTGCGATCTATCACAAACATAATAATTTAATTTTAGACCCTAAAAGTGTATTAAATGGGATTCAATTATAATTATTGAAGTAGGGCAACAAATTATAATTTGTATGCAAAGGTTACATTATTTTGGTAATGAAGTTGTTCAAATTGTGTCCCAGCCCTCTTAGCACTGGCATTCAATATTTATTTGAGAGCTGGCTGAAATTTCAAACAGTAAAAAAATATCAATATGTTGAAACAGTGAAAGATTGTTTTTCTATTGTTTATAAATGTTTATAAATCACCACAAACCATATATAATAAAAATGTTTTGAATTTTGCTATGCCTATGCTTTACTATATTAGAGCTGGCATTTAAATGTCTTGTTAATTTTACATGAACAATATCGCTTTTTTAGTAATTCATATAGATTCATATAGTGTTTGAAGAAATAACTGAGAAGAAAATATTTCTCGACCATATTCTATCTCAAGTCGAAACAGCAGTTAGGAAGAGTAAACTGCACACTGAACAAAGAAAAATCACTAATCTACAAGCATGTTAAAAACTCCTGAAAAATATTGCGAAAAATGCCACTGTTTTTTTGCTGAACTGATGACCCCGCATTTTCTGATTATATGCAGAAAAAAAGGTATTATAAACATTGTTTTTCATGAGGGGAAACCCCTCCCGAACCCACCCCATTTAAATAATTAATTACTTAAATGTCATCTTTTACTTTGTAGGAAAGAGTTTGTCTTAAACTGTCTAGCATGCTTATACATGCCTTCAGCTGAATAATTTTGAAAAGAGGTTAACTTAAAGAAATTTTGTGCGGAAATATGTGCCAGTTTAAGCAAGACAAGGTGGATTGTACATGTACCTCGGGTATTTTCATTGGTTAACGGAGGTCAAACCCCGCCCTAAACATGTACAATTTGCTTGCCGGCATGCACGCGCTTTATATGAACAATGTATGACGAGCTTTTTTGGTTCTCATTTTCACGGTTCAGTGGTGCCCAAATTTTTTAATGCCTATCACTCCGGCAAAAAAGAAGTAGTCCCTTGCATACACGTACAAACCGTAAGAGGGCTTGTACAGACAAATGCGTTGCGTATAAAGTCAATTAAATGAAGGGAATAGAAGTTATTAATAAATATCTTAACCTGCCCTAAAACTTGAACCTAAGTTCCATAGTCAATCAGAGGCCATAATTTGTATAAAAGATAATATTCTAACCTAATCATGTGATGGCACTGAACAACAGAGTGAAGTATAAAGTCAATTGAATGAAGGGTATTGGACTTATAAGTGAAAATCCCAACTTGCCCTAAAACTTTAACCGGTCGCTGACGCCGGGGCTAGTAGTATAGCCCACCTATTCTTCAAATAGTCGAGCTAAAAATGGCTTACCTAAATCTTGACTTCAAAACACCAAAAGCCCTCTCAACAACTTCTCTTCCAGTCTTGTGGCGTCTGTTGTACCTCTCCTCATTCTCATTTGATGGGTGCAGAATAGGAGTAATCAAATAACGCCTCAGCGGGTACCCACTGTCGCCTAGAAGTACAGCCTCCAAGTCTGCTTCTAGATAGTCCTACATATAGATATAATACATTGCATATTGAAGTGAGAATAAATTAAATATGGGTGACACTCCACGTACAATGTAATGTAAAATTTATATAAATTGACATTATTTCAAGCATTTCTTACACAACCATGATTTTTTATATGAATACAGGGCCTTTTATCGTTACCTTCCCTTATTCAATGAATTAAGACGAAAAAAGAGAATGAAAATAAACAAGGGCTTTCGAAGAGATAACAGGCCAGCTTTACAGTAGATACAATAATTGCAGTTGTTCATATATTTCATATAACAAGGCATATTAAAATAATATGCAAGACCTGTCACTGAAGGCGTGTCGGGACTATTACGACATTTGTATCAGCCATTCAGGATCGACGACAGCATGAAGGCGTGTCGGTGAGGTTCAACAGTGCCAATTAACCAAACTCCTCCTATTCTTTATCAGAATGGAAATGTGTGAAAAACACCACTGTCGTAATTGCGACCTTCATCCCTATAATCATCTATGAACGCAAAGTTAACAATAAGTGTTAATTGATTTCGGTAACATAAATCATGTGTCGTTTTATTTTGTTTCTTAATCCCCAGTCCGTTTGTTAACCAATTATTAAATTATAATTGAATCGCGTTCCCGTCTGTAAAGCTATATTTTGTGTTGCTTATCATTAACCTTTGATTATTTTATCGTTCTTTTAATTTATTTAGAAAAAAGATAAATAAATCTGAAAATACACATTACATTCCCTTTAAGTTATTATTTAGCCAACCCGGCTTTAAAAATATTAGCTGTTGCAGCTTTAAATACGAATACACGAGCAGTCGCTTTGCTCCGGACTCTTTTGTGTTCCAGCATGCTTTACACGTTTTGCTGTGACGTCAACGGTGTCAATATAAATAATACCCGCACTAAACGAAACATGAGTCGATCAATATCGTCGATATTTTATTGTCGGAAAACTTGAGAAATACCAATAATCAAGGAAGAGAAACCATTAAACCTTTTCACAAATAATTTTAATGTTAATCGGACTTTAGTTGGTAATTCTAAATCATGGGAACATAACTGTAAGCTTGTTTAAAATGCAGGAAATTGCACCATTTTGGATACGAAAATATAAATCAAAGGACTGAAGGTCCTGAGAGTTGCCAAGAGAAGTTTCTTGCAGATGCATTGCTAAATGAAGCTTATATGAGTAAACAAAAGTTTTGTAAATATTTGACGAAAGGTTCTAGATTTTTAGCAGACATGAGACATGTAATATTGTCATGGTTTGAAAGAACTATACACAGTTGTTCAGCACATGAAGATGATGTGACATATACAAGATCCAGGTCCCTACCTATAAGGTCAAGGTCACACTTGGAGGGAGACAAACAGCTGTATACAATTGTCGGATGTAAAATCACTTGCAGTTACAAGTCTTGCATAAAACAGTTGAAATCAGTGTGACCTTGACGTTGATGAAGTGGTTATAGTGACCAAAAAAAAAAAAATTGTGGACTTTTCTTTTATTTTTATCAAGAAAATAGATACATTGCACATTAAGTATGATTTGGTAAAAAATCAGAGGTAACAAAATAGTGAATATTTAACCTGTTTACTGGCCTAAATGGCACACAGTAGCTCAGGGGCCGTATTCATAAAGCTCCTAAGGAAAATCTTAAACTTACGTGAACATTTCTGATGCGGATTTCCAATTTATTTTTAAGCAAACGTCAAAGAAACTTTTCATGCTTATGAAAAACATAGTTTTGCATATGAATGCAAAGTTTCATTGAAGTATTATGGGTAAAAAAGTGAGAAATCTGCAATGGAAATGTTCACTTAAGTTTAAGATTTTCCTTAGGAGTTTTATGAATATGGCTTGAGCCTGTACAAGACACTTAGTAACTTAAGTTTCATCTAGATCCAAACTGTTTGAAATTCAATCCATAGATTTTATTACCAAAGGTTGGGGAAGTGTTTTAAGTTGGAAGTAAATATAATAGTTTTCATGTGCACACTTGGCCTGGGAGTGAAGGGGTTATTTTTTCTAAGCCTTTGAAGATATGAGATGAAGAAAAAAAACAATGACTAGATTGGCATAGAATCTGCTTGAAATAGTGGTTAGAATGAGATTGTACATACAAGATGGTGTAAAAGTAATACAAGTACAAGGTTTATGTTGTACATTATCAGTTTTGTAAAATAGTATGTCTCATGTTTCACATAAAACACTGTTTGTAAAACAATTTGCTGCCTGTATGCAATATGGCCTATTAACATCTTGATTAACCTTAAATTTGACCTTTGACTTTGAAGGATGATCTTGGCTTTGATATGTTGCCATTAATTATGTGTACTAACACTAACCCGCGACACTATTGACCCATTATCTGATAAGACACATTTTGATGCATCCGAGAAATGTTAAAAATGGAGCATGTTCTTCTTAAGGAGCAAATGCTCACTTTTTTAAAAAGGTTTTCAAAACTGTTAGAAATTCAATTTTTCTTTTGCAAAGCATTTCAAAAATTTATAACCAAGTGTAGAAAATAATGTCATCATCCAAATATAGCATATCGGGTAATGGGTAAACGATGTACTATGAAAGCAGTTGTATTCCTGTTATATTAATTTAAGGTTAGCAAAAAAAAAATTGGCTTGAAAAAATATCTAAGTTGAATGAAACAAAGATAAACAGACAACGATATGTACAGTATAGTAAAAGTTTAGCCATAACATAAAAGAAATCATAGGCAACATAATAAGCAAATGACATATCAATAGTTTGTAAGATATGTGAAATGACATACACTCAGTCAAAGTTCTAACCGATCACTTCTTAAACTGGATTTTTTTTAAAACTATATTTCTGTCCTGTCTGAAAAATTAGACATACATTACTATACCTATTTAGCATTGGCATGTAAAATCCGATAGTGGATTCGTGTATGTGGGTGCTGTGATGAGCGGTATGGCTATATTTCATTCTTTCGCATGTGGAACCTGTCAACTCGATGGTTCGAACACCCAACTGCGGCTTTACATTACATGTCGACCGCCATAAATAAAAAAAAAACTAAACATGGGGCGACTGTCCATCAAGAATCATTCCATGGCTGTTGGTATGCGAATACCGGCACTTTTGTGAGACAGGTACGTTGCTCCGTATGATATGTAAAAGCATCAATTACTCATAAATGAATTTTGTGATACAAAATAGAATTATTCAGCCATGACATCGATTGTATGGCTGAATTATTATATTTTGTATCACAAAATGAAATTAATGAAAATGTGCGAAAAAATGAAATTCATTCTTACCACTCGCCACAGCGCCCATACACACGAATCCACTATCGGATATTACACGCTTACGCTAAGTAGGTATATTAATGTATGTCTAATTTTTCAGACAGCACAGAAATATAGTTTTTAAAAGAATCGAGTTTAAATAGTGATCGGTTAGAACTTTGACTGAGTGTATGTTTGATACCATTTCACTATGGCACAAGTGAAGTATACACAATATTTAAAAACAGTTGAAAGTTTACTCAAGCCGTAGAAATAAATCATAGGCAACATAATATGCAAAAGACATATCAAAAACATGGAAGATAAGTAAATTTACATATAATGTCAGAATTGCAATATGGCACAAGTGAACTTACCAAACATTTAACAAGAGGACCATAATGGTCCTATATCGCTCACCTGATAAAAGGGCAACAAAAGAAACAGCACAAAAATCTTTATGATATAGGTATATAAGAAAAAAACTGGCCGCTTCTAGTGGCCATGTTTTTTGAGATATCATCATTGTTTGAACAACTTTGGTAAAGGTACACCAAAGGATAATTACTATGAAATTATTTTGAAATCAGACCAGTAGTTTTCGATTAGATTTTCAAAGTTTTCTATATAGCCGTATAAGGAAAACTGGCCCCGCCCCTGGCGGCCATGTTTTTGGACATATCAAAATTCTTTGAACAAATTTAGTAGAGGTCCACCCAAGGATCATTTCTGTGAAATAATTTTGTAATTGGACCAGTAGTTTTGGAGATGAAGATTTTTAAAGTTTTCTATATAGTGTATAAGGAAAACTGGCGACGACCCTGGTGGAGATATTTTTGACATATCAGAATTCTTTGAACAGTTTTGGTAGACAGTCCCGATCACAATACCTCACCTGTATACTCAGGTGAGCTAAAAACACAAGTGAATGTACATGAAATAAAGTTCACATGGAAAATTTCGGATGCTTGCAGCAGTCCCACAACTTTCATTTGGTACCAAATGGAACTAGAAATGTATCTATAGCACACAGATGCCCCCATTTACCATTTGGTCACAAACACATCAAGGCCCAGAACTCTGTTAATATCAAAATATGGTTGTATGAAAATATCCCATTGCACAAGTTTACCGGCTGATATAAATATATAACTTAGGTTTTATCATTCTAGCACTAATAGTTTGAGTTATTAAAATTCCCCTTTTTTCTAAACCAAGGCCCATAACTCGTCAATGTTAAATGTGGTTGGATGAAAATACCCAGGTGCACAAGTTCACACCCTGAATAATATGGCCATGAAGTTATATCATTCTAGCACTAATAGTTTCAGAGTAACATGTGACACCAAGTGAAAATTCCACTTTTTCACTAAATCAAGGCCCATAACTCTGACTTGACTGTCAATGTTAAATGTGGTTGGATGAAAATACCAAGGTGAACAAATTCACACCCAGAATAATATCCATGAAGTTTCAAGTCTGAAGTATGAGTGCTTTTAGAGTTATGCACGAAACAAATATTTTGGATGGACAGAGGCAAATCTATATGGCCCCCCTCTTTAAGAGATGGGGGCAAAAAAAAATATATGAAGGGCACAATTGTGTTAAAATGCATTAAGTTAGCAACATGCATTAGCAACAGAAGTTTGAACATGTGACAATAAGTCATGCATTGAATGGAGGGTACTTTTTTAAGTGTTAAATGACAGAAATTGTACCCAAAGTAATGCCACCAACTTGAAAATTGTCTCAGCTGATGTAAACTTGGCAAAACTCCTAATCGGTCACTTAGTAAAGTAACTTTCCTGAAAAATGCATAAAGTGTCAACAATATACAGTTCAGTATTCTATTTTCCCCATCTCGTGGCAATATTCTTAGAAAATTTCAGCTAAATCGAAGCTTAAACGGCAGAGAAAACACAGTTCATATGTGATTACTCCTAATCCAAAAGTCACAAGGAAAAGAAATTACAATGCAAATTCCATAGGGAATCACATTTTTCATTGATTTTGTATTTTTAAAATCTTTTGACACAGTCTCTGTTTCACATAGAAGGTAATGTTAAAGTTGAACATTTTTTTTAACTTATTAAGCCATTGGTGACTGTGTCTCACATGTCATGTAATATCATTTTAAAGTGACAAAGGGTGGTATTTTTATTTTTCTTCCTTTATACGCTATGTTAGATTTTGTGACTTTTATTATTGATAGTGTTGTCATTTGAGACACTGTATCTTTTTGATGAAGCGTAGTACGTGAACCAAGTTTTCACAGCATGTGTACGAGATAATGGTCTTTTCATAAATCTAATTTATAATTAAGCTTATTGTACAGGGAAGGGAATATTAGAAGATTACCTAGGTGACCGATTAGGAGTTTTGTTGAGTGTATTCAGCAAAACAACTCTTTAATACAACTACCTGTCTTAGATACATGTAGGTAGTGGTCAATTAGGGAAGGTGTCACCAAGAGCATGTAAAAAGAATGCAGACAGCTGTAGCTGGAATTTGGCAAAAGCAAATTCAATTTTTAAAGCCTGGTATAATAAAATGCGAGTATTCCTGTACTCCTTGTATTTAACTAAAGTATATTTAAAACTTAACTACTAGTAGACATGCATATATGGTACATGGACGCCTCCACTCAATTGGTGTGTGAAAATCAAGGTAGAATGTGAAGGTCAAGGTCAGAATGATAGTGATACATGACACTTCACAATCCAAAAATGCAACCACAAGCGAAGTTTGGTGATCGTAGGCCATATAGTATAGGAGATATGCACTGACAAAGATTTAAAAGTAATTCTGCTGATGAATATTCAATCTTTCAAACACGAAAAAAAACCTATATCGTCTGGTAAAAGTAATGACCAAAAACGTTATAGATGAAATCATTTTTAGTAAAAGAGGTAGATTTTTTCCTACAATATGTAATTGAACTAGAACTCTGACCAAGTGAGCTCTACCATTGTATGAAGTAAATATGAAATTCCATCCAGTAGTTTTCAAGTTATGCTCCAGACAAGTAAAAGTACCAAAGGACAATAGCTCCATAATTAGCAAATTAAGAGTTATGGTTCTTGTACACTGCACTTCATCTCATTGAGTTTTAACATTGTATGAAGTATTATGAAATTCCATCCAGTAGTTTCCAAGTTTTGCTCTGGACAAGAAAAAGTAACAAAGGGCAATAACTCTGTAATTAAGCAAATTACTGCACTTCCTATCATTGAACTTTACCATTGTATGATGTTTTATGAAATTCCATACAGTAGTTTTCAAGTTATGTTCCGGACAAGACAAAGTAACAAAGGTCAATAACTCCATAATTAGGTAAATTAGAGCTATGGTTCTTGTACACTGCATTTCTTCCCATTGAGCTTTACTATTGTATGAAGTTTTATCAAATTCCATTAACTCATTATCTCCTAGAGACACATTATTGCACAATTATTGTGGCTGATGTTTGAAGAAATTGTGAGAAATAGAGCATTTGCTCCTTAGGAGCAAATGCTCTATATCCCATAATGCCTTTAAAACCATTGAGATAAACCGATACTTTGCCTTCAAGATTATTTTTGGTTAGCTAAAAATATAAAAATGACGTCGGAATCTAAATATAGCATAGGGGATAATGTGTTAAGAAATACTGAAGTTATGGAAGAAAAACAAAAAACGAATGGACGGACAGACAAACAGGGTGATTACTATAGGGCTCCCACATTGATGTGTGGGGGTCCCTAATTACACCAAAATGAATAAAGTGTGAGGATTTTAATGCCTCATGATTCCCACCCCAGATTGTAAATTAGTTTACGAACCGTTGCGTGCTTTACAATTGGCCAATTAAAAAGTACACAAGAGGTTGATTGGCACATTGCTGCTCTTGTTTCATACTGGTACCTTTAAAGTAAAATTGTGAAACGCGGCTGGTGGTTCACATAATGATTGACAGTTGTGGGCAGGAACTATGAGAAATAAAATTCTCAAATTGAATTCAAATGACTTTTATAATAGGTAAAATACGCCACTTTCACATCAAATAATGCATCAATCTGTCACATCAATGACAGATAGGTAATGTCCTCTAACAGACAAAGATAGATTTTTGTGTGTTTTAAAGTGAATTTTCATCAAGAATATTACTCTAAATAATGAAGATCAAATGTAAAGGTCAACGTCAGAAGGACATGAAACTGATGAAAGTGGAACGCTGCATTCAATATATGCATCCTCACACTAAGTTTGGTAATCCTAGGTGATAACTAGATCCTCGTTCGATTTAGTGAAGATTCCATCCTGTTCTGTGACTAAGCTTGATTCCACACCACCCAGGTCAAGAGCTAGCAAGTTTGGTAATTCTTGGTGATGGAATGATATAACAGGCAACACTATGAATGCTCCAGTGTATGAAAAGTAAACATCTCTAAACTATAAACTATGAACATGATTTTTCACTCATTAAAGGTGACCACAGACTGTCATGCTCCAGTGTATGAAAAGTAAACATCTCTAAACTATAAACTATGAACATGATTTTTCACTCATTAAAGGTGACCACAGACTGTCATGCTCCAGTGTATGAAAAGTAAACATCTCTAAACTATAAACTATGAACATGATTTTTCACTCATTAAAGGTGACCACAGACTGTCATGCTCCAGTGTATGAAAAGTAAACATCTCTAAACTATAAACTTTGAACATGATTTTTCACTCATTAAAGGTGACCACAGACTGTCCTTTGGCTATGAAATTCAGTGTTTTTGGTAGTTTGGCTGTAATGTCTTCCAACTGACACTGAAAGGCTGCAACTAGCACTTCGTTTGATACATTGAAGATCCCATCCTGTTCTGTGAGTAACTGGGATTCCACATCACCCAGGTCAAGTCCTAGAATGGTGGCCGTCATCTCGGTGTTTGGCATGTCAGTAACCTATATAAATAAAGTAGGGAATAACTCCGTTATTAAGCATAAAGGGGTTATGGTTCTTGTACACTGCACTTCCTTTCATTGAGCTCTACCATTGTATGCAGTATATGAAATTCCATCCGGTAGTTTTCAAGTTATGCACTGGACAAGAAAAAGTAACAAAGGGAAATAACTCTGTCATTAAGCAAACATGGGTTATGGTATTTGTAAACTGTACTTCCTCTAATTGAGCTCTACCATTGTTTAAAACTTTATCAAATATAATCTAGTAGTTGTCATAGTATGCTCTGGACAAAGTTTACACTATTAAACTATGGAACAAGGGAAGATAACTCTGCAACAAATTGACCAAGCGTTATAACCCTTGCAAAGTGCACAACTTCACATTGCTATCTATCTAAGTTGCAAGTTTCAATCAAATTCCTTCAATTCCTTTAATTCTTTCAAGTAGTTTTTAAGTTAGAGTATGGGACAAATACACTATCGAAATAGTTTGCATGCGTAATTGCCAGGGGTAGTATAAACATTTCATAAATGAAACGCTTGATGTTGATGGGACATCTTTACCTTAACATGGCCGCTAAAAAAATGAGCGGCTTCCTGAGATGCAATATCATGTTAAATATGAAGTTTGTCAAATGGATGAAAAGTTAATGGCAATTTTACATCTTGAATGTGACCTTGACAAGTGGCCCCTCAAAATGTGTGGGTCATTGAGATGCACCTTCATGCTAAAATTCAAGTCTGTGCATTGCAAATAGTTTAGGTAGATCAGAGGATTTGGAAAGGAACTTTTGCTCGAGTACATGTATGTTTGTATGTTCCAAGATATAGCATTTACCTCTATCTTTGTAAATTGTGTTGACGACAGGGATTCCTCATTGTTATATCTCTTGCTGTTGACAACAATATTGGTGATGGCAACAACATCCCCCAACACCACAGGCTCTGCTGCAATGTTGCGCCACAGGCTGACTTTCACCTTCCCAGTACGGTCCTCCACCGTAATGGTCCGCACATTCACCTCTTTGTCATTCACCATTACTGTAGTGGCAACGCTGTCCTGCAAGGAGAAATAACATCGACATCTTTGATGTGGCATAAAGAAGTTTTTGATTGCTTATTTTCAATCATCTTTTATGTATGCCAACATTTGTCTGCCTGTAAAGGGGCATTAAATTTGCACACAAAAAACGTTAGTTATCACCCTGTCAAATTGTAACCCTTGCGATGGTAAATAAAAGTGTGTAGTTGAAACACCAATGCGCCCAAAGGGTCTTGTCACAAATAAATTTGACATTTGACCTTGAAGGATGACCTTGACTGTGTTATGTTACAAATGAATATCTGCAACTTAATGAGATACACATGCATGTCAAGTATCAATTCTGTATCTGCAATAGTTCAAAAGTTGACCTTTGACATTGAAGGATGACCTTGACCTTCAAATGTTACCACTGAAAATTGGTGGCTCCATCAGGTACACCTACATGCCAAATTTGAAGTCACTAGCTGTATTAGTAGAATATATGACAATTAAGCTTTGTGACATTGAACTTTGACCTGCAACACATAATCTTGGATGTGGTTAACATTTCTGTAAAATTTAAAAAATCATTTATTCATGACGGGAGATATGGATCAGACACGAACATGTGTACGGCTAGACAGACACATAGGGCGATTACTATATGACAACTGCAAAAAAATTACTGGGCCCCAAATGATAACATATATCTGTAATGCCGTTACACAGGAACTTAGAAAGAAATTTCACAAATCAAACTAGTGCGAGAAATTTCATAACATTAACTTAAAACAAGAGATGTTTGTAAAACATGCCCCCTTAAGAGCCATGTTGTAAGTAATATTTTGACATTTTTTTTTTAGACATGGACCAATATTTCAAACTCGTTTTTTCAGCTCGAATCACACTGACCTTGACCTTTGAACCCTGACCTAAAATTGGATAAGGTTTATCTGCTGGTCTTGACCAACCAGCTTAGGAATTTTGAAATCCCCGAGCTCAAGCATTCTCAAGTTATTGATCAGAAACTGTTTTTCAGCTAAAGGTCACACTGACCTTGACCTTTGACCCACTGACCTCAAAATCAATAGGGTTCATCTGCTGCTCATAACCAACTAGAACTGTAAGCCATAGGCTAACGAATACCCCCACCCCTCCATGTCTAGGTTGTTTGCCCTGGAGTTAGGCCGGACAAAGCTAATTTTGCCTACAAGGGGAGATAACTCCAGTCAGGGTCATGTGACCTGTACCAAATTCACAGAGGCGAAAGTTTACAACATGGCCATTAATTTCTGAAAGTTTGATAAAGATTTGTTGAATAATAACAAAGATGAATCCCGGACAGGGCTTATTTTGCCTACTTTAACACATCAAGGGGAGATAACTCCAGTCAGGGTCATGTGACCTGTACCAAATTCACAGAGGCGAAAGTTTACAACATGGCCATTAATTTCTGAAAGTTTGATAAAGATTTGTTGAATAATAACAAAGATGAATCCCGGACAGGGCTTATTTTGCCTACTTTAACACATCAAGGGGAGATAACTCTGGTCAGGGTCATGTGACCCGTACCAATTTCACAGAGGCGCAAGTTTACATCATGGCCATTAATATCTGAAAGTTTGAAAAAGATTTGTTCAATAACGACAAAGATGAATCCCGGACAAAAAAAACGGACGGACAGACGGACAGACGGACAGACAGACAGACGGACAGACGGACAACCCGATTCCAGTATACCCCCCCCCAAACTTTGTTTTGGGGGGTATAACCAGTCTATTAAGTTCGAGATCCCTGGGACTAAGAGTTCTCAAGTTATTTCCATTTTTCAGCTAAAGGTCACACTGACCTTGACCTTTGACCCATTGACCTCAAAATCAAAAGAGTTCATCTGCTGGCCATGACCAACCAGCCTATTTAGTTTGATGTCCCTGAGCCCAAGCATTCTCAAGTTATTGATCGGAAACCATTTTACAGCTAAAGGTCACTGTGACGTTGACCTTTGACCCACTGATCCTAAAATCAATAGGGTTCATCTGCTGGTCATGACCAACAAGCCTACCAAGTTTGTGATCCCTGGAATGAATCGTTAAAGTTATTGATCGGAAGCATTTGGTCTACCGACAGACAGACAGACTGACTGACCGACCGACATGTGCAAAGCAATATACCCTACTTTTTTCAAAAGGGGGCATAATAAAATGTTCAAGATATGACAAAGGTTATAAGTTTTCCATAATGACATTTATGATACCACCGCCCAAATCAACCTAGTGGTAACAATACCTCAAACTTTTTTGTTTTAAAAACAGACAAGTTAAAAATCCAGTCAATCAGCAGTCATTTTGTCAAGATATTGCCAAAAAGGCTGTTTATAGAAAGAAATACTAAATCAATGCATTGAAAACAAGAGGCCCATGAGGGCCTGTGATCTACTGTTTTTTTTCGTTTGGTCAATTTCCCAGAGCTGTCATAGATATTCAACTACTGTATAAGTTTGGTGAAGATCAGATTTGAAATGGAGACTTAATGGCATAAAAAAGCAAATTTTGACAATTGCAAGGGAGATAATCCAATCATGCATGACTGAATCTTGCTGTTTTTTCTAAATAAACTAAACACATATGCATATCTAACTACTGTATAAGTTTGATGAAGATCGGATTTGAAATGTAGACAAAATGGCAAAAAAAAACCACACCGTTTTTTAAGCAATTTTGACAATTTCAGGGGAGATAATCCAGTTGTTCATAAGCGAATCTAAATGATTTTCAAAAAGAACTGAACTCACGTACATATCTTACTACTGTCGAGTTTTTTTTTATTTTTTAGCAATTTCGACGATTTCAGGGGAGATAATCCAGTCGTTCTTAGCGAATCTGGATGGTTTTCAAAAGGAACTGAACTCATGTACATATCTAACTACTGAATAAGATTGGTGAAGATCAGAAAAGAAATTGAGAATTTAAAGCATAAACAAGCTGTTTTGTAGTAATTTTGACTAATTCAAGGGACATAATCCAGTCATGTATGGGCGGATCTGGCTTATTTTCGATAGGAACCGAGCTCTCATGAATCCCAGTAACTACTGTACAAGTTTGATTGAGATATGATCAAAACTAAAGACTTTAGAGCATAAACAAACAATTGTTTCAGGAGGCGCCGTTTTGACCAATTCAGGGGTCATAATTCAGTCATGCATGGGCGGATCTGGTTGGTTTTCGAAAGGAACCGAGCTCTCATTGATACCTTACTACTGTACAAGTTTAATTTAAGATAAAATCAAAACTAGACTTTAGAGCATAAACAAACAATTGTTTAAGGCGGTGCCATTTTGACCAATTCAGGGGCCATAATTCAAGCACACACGCACGGACGGACGCACTGACAACAGACACCACGTGATGACATAAGCTCTCTGGCCTTTGGCCAGTAGAGCTAAAAATTGTTGAATATTCATCTTAAGATTTAATCATTAGTGTGTAGGAACATTATAGTTTCTCAAAATTTAAATTACTTGTACTCACCAAATACAGTAGATATCTAATGTATGTTGCTAAACAAGAAATGTGTTTGTGAAGCACTGCTCTTTTTTAAACCTTTGACTTTGAAAAATGACATTGACATTGAAATAATACAACCAAAAATGTGCGGCTCTATGAACAACATCTTCATGCCTAATATGAAGTCTCTAGCTGTATTAGTTCAAATGTTGACAGTTGACCTTGAAGGATGACCTTGTAATGTTAGCAACGAAAATGTGCGGCTCGATGAGCTACACACATGCATGCCTAATATGAAGCCTATCTGCATAAGTTCAAAAATTGATCTTTGACCTTGATGACATTAACTTCTCACTACTGAAAATATGTGGCTCCATGTGCCCCCAGGTCTGAAGATCTAGGGGGCATAAAAATAAGTGCCGACTGAAGAAAGAACTCACATTTACAATCTGTCCTTGAATAGATGTCCTCTGCTTGGCCGGGGACCTCTTCGCTCTATCAATGGGGACGATATCTGGAGGGGTTGGCCTGATGACCTCTATGGCCGACAGTAGAAGATCAGCTGGCACCTCTGGAGCCACCGACACGAAAACTCGTGTTTGGGTCGTCACCACAACCTCCCTGTCCTTGTTCAACACTGCGTTGTGCAAGACTACACCGCTATTCTCCTTGAACTTTGGGAATTTCTTCGCATCAAATACCACTGCCTTGCACATGGCAGTGGCATCACAGAGTGTCAGTTTCAGCAGTTGCTTTTCTGGGGCGTAGGTGTATGGCTCTGCGACAGCAGCAACCAACACCCGCAGTGGCTGTGGCAAGGGTCCAGTCTTTTTCATGATGTCAAGTAGTGACGTCATCGTTGCTGTGGTTGAAAATAAAATATTGATTACAAATGCAATTTATTACTAAAGTGTGATTATTTACAGCAAGCATTAACCCATTACCTGATATTCCATATTTAGATTATGGCATCAATTTTTAAATTTAGATCAAAATGGGTAACTTTTTGGAGAACTAAAATTTGAATGTGAAATTGTTTTTAAAACATACAAAATAGATCATTTGCTCCTCATGATCAAATGCTCTAATTTTATGATGTTTTCAATGGTCCCATTTCTAAGATGTGGCAATATGTATCAAAGTATGTATCTATCAGGTAATGGGTTAAGGATCAGGGGAACAAGATAATATGGAAATATAGTCTATTTGAGCGTTAAATAGATTGGCTTGTGATCAGAGAAGTAAGATTCCAAAGTACCACTATAAACAATGTATTTATCATCCAGATTTGTATAAATATGATCTATCAATGAACCATGATCAGTTGTTGGAGTAGTGACTAATTGTCTCAATTTATGGGAAGAAGTAATGTAAGCAGAGAACTTGTCTTGCTGCATCAAGTTCACATTGAAATCACCCATGATCACAAGTGGTTTGTTGAAATTGAACTCTGTGTTAAATACTTGGAACACTTTCTTAAAGGAGTCGAAGGATGCATTCTTTGGTGAGCAGTACACTATACCAATCTGTAGTTCTAATTCACACAAAGAAATTGTAGCACTAGAAAGTTCCAAACCATGTGTATTCAAAATTTTGAAATTTGGTACAGGATTTCTTGTAAAGATAGCTGTACCATGATATATTTGATGATTATGATCATTTACATAACCATCATTTCTGTACAAATTGAAACCTGGCAACTCGTACTGCACTGATGGTTGGACGTTGAGTTTAGTTTCTGAGAAGACTATGAATGACGATGCTAGAAAATTGAAATCCTGTCTATTGATTTCAATAATAGGTGTGTAGTGTGATGGAATGTCAACTGTAAATAAGTGTTTGTACTGGTTTCTGTATGTCTTGCCAACGTTTTGTTCATCAAAATGCACCCAAATAATACTGCAACGATCTGAGACAGGAACCCTAAACTCAAGTTTCTTTATTAAGCAAGGTGTACCATTTGCCAAGCCATCAGAGACGTCAATGTTGGCACATAACTCTGCTGGACATTCTTCAGCAATATGAAGATATTTTGATAAGCCCTTGGTTTTATTAGAATCTTCAGGAATTTTTGAAAGCAATTTCGTTTTCAAATGTGAGGGGATATCACCAGAGATACTATCAATAGCACTTACAATAGTTTTTTTTCCATCTGGACATTTCTGAAAAACTGATTCATTATATTTTTTAACAGCATCTCTTTGAGTGTACAAATGCGGAATACTTGTGTTATCTTCACTTTTATCTACAAGTCTGTTCTGTAACAATTGCAGGTCTTCTGGTAAATGGGATCCTTCTCGTAATCTATTGAGAAGCTCCGCAAAACTGAGATCATCTTTCTGTCTCATAATGTCATGCAATTCAAATATTGAGAAATATTGTTCCCATAAACTAGTTGCCAAAGTTTCTTGTCCATGAATGTTAGAACACGATGAGAAAATCCACCTATCCATAACTGGTTTCAATTGGTATAAATCACCAAAAGCAAATACTGATATGCCACCAAAGGGTTTTGTAGTTCCCATAATCTCCTGAAGGCGAAGATTGATGAAGTTGAACATCTTCTGACCAGCCATTGATATTTCGTCAATAAATACTAATTTCAAACATTTATATTTTGTCTGAAAAGAAGTAAGTTGTTGCATATCTAAAGGTTTAAAATTAAATCCTTGTTCTGCAGGAATGTTGAAAGCAGAATGAATCGTCACACCTCCAACATTATATGCAGCTTTTCCTGTAGGAGCACAAATTAGGACTTTCAAATTATCTGGGTTTTCACCTACTTGGGATAAGTAATATTTAGTCAATGCTTGATACAATGTTTTCAGGAGAACACTTTTCCCAACACCTGCACCACCTGTCAGGAAATTGTATATAGGTGAAGTCTGTGTTTTATGCCAAAACAAGACATGGTAAAAGAACTCTTTCTGTCTTTTATTCAACCTTTGTACCAATTGTCTGTATTCGTCATCACAAAGTAATGCTTTGACCTGTTCAAACTCACTTACTTGGTTCCTACCAATACCAAGGTCTAAAGCAAGATCATAGGTATTGTCTGGTCTCCCAGGATCGAAACACTTGTAAAGCTGAGACTCTGTAGAACCTTCCAACTCATCCAAATCGTTCTGTTGCTGTGACTGAGCAACAATTATGTCATTGTCAGGTGTGAAGTGAAGTAAATCCGAATTAAGATTTGCCAAATCAGAAGAAGACATTCGATGATAGGACTGCTTGTTCTTGTCAATAATTGCTGCAAATATGTTGTACTTTTCTTCAAAAGATACATAACCGTCTATCAATTTCGATTCATTACGCCATGGTAGGTAAAGCATAATCAACTCTCGAAAATGATTCTCTCTGTCACTGTCAATGTTGTAGCCAACAGTGTACAATACTCGTTCTCTTGATCGTTTCTTTAAAATTGCACCATCATGAGCGTAATGCACTTCTACAGAATCAGAACTACATGAACCAAATGTGTGAATAATTGGATCATCAAGTGTATCAATTTCATAATCTGTTTCTGGCAATTCAGTACTGTTTTTTCATTTTTATGAGGATATTTGATGTCAAACCATGCAACATAATCAGCTAAACAATACTGTTCCATTGAATGAGGTCTACGCTGATACCTTTTAATGTTATTGTCGGTTTCAACAGATGTAGACTCTTTTGGAAGTTTCTTCAATTCAGATGATGGTTTAATCAATGCGACTCTATTTTCGACAAAATTGGTATTAAGAAAGGTTATCTGACGAGAGGCTCTTCGCAACGGCATTTGCAACAACAAGTACACTGCTTCTTGCGCACCTACTTCAACATGTGACAGGAAGACATTTCCTATACTCCTTACTTGCTGTCTTATGTTATTTGCTGTCGTACGTGCAGCTTTACATGCTTCACTGAGCAAATTAGACATACCACGCTGACCTTTTGAAATATATGAAACAATATATGCAGCACATGCAAATGGATCAAGTATATATTGTATATCCATGTTTGCTTCCCAGCACTTCAACAATACAGGGCTGTAATTGTTAATACGAATTTCAGAAAGACCACGTTTAACATATAATTTAGATTTTCCAGGACTTATGTGTGAACGTATTGCCAAAATGTAATCATTGTATGAAATGTCCATGCTACGAAGGAAAGTAGTCATTGTCATGTTATTGTCAGTTAGTTTCATTTGATCAAGTTTACTCATAATCATGCTATAGCCTTTCTCAGCTTTTGCACGTCCAATAAAGTCTGGGTCAAGGCCAGTTAGAAGTACAGTTTTTTCCATTGGAGGTATAGGAAACCCAAATCGACACACGGCTGTATGCTTTTTCCTACATGTTCGTGCATGACGATGTGTTTGGTAATTGATCAAATTGCTAATTTCTATACTTTTATGACAAGTTATGTATTTGTCTACAAAAGAAACAATCGCATCATTTGAATGAGTATCTTGCTTGGGAGCATTATTAACCCAGATTAACATATGAATATGCGGAGAACCTCTTTGCTGAAACTCTACACGGTAGAAATAATCATTAATCTGTCCTATAGGGTGTTGTTCATTTTGCAAGACAGTAGACAGGAAGACTTGCACTCTATGATCAAAATATCTGGCACATGTCACTGGGTCAGATTTGATAAGTTCACATTTCTCATGCCATGAAAGGTTCAAGATATCATCATCAGAATATTGTTTTTTATTAACTATATTTCCCAGCATACGTAATAAAGCATGCCATTTAGTCTCTGCTGCGGAAAAGGAACAAAACCATGTAGGAATACCCAACTGCCTAATCATTGCAAATATATCCTTTTTAGCTTGTTCCCAATAAGGAGGCGAGCCACGCAATGTTCTCAAAACCTTGTAACCTTCATCATGTTTAATTATATTCTGAAAACTATTTTCATTTAGAATCTCTCCTGCTGTTAACGTGCGACCTTTCAATTTACATTTGCGAATCGCTAAAGACACTTTATCAGAAATTTGTTTAATTTGCACTTTCTTCAACTTGAAAAATATGTTTGATATGTTACTGGCCACACGCCTGTCTTTATTCCGCAATTCCCATTTACATATTGTGCTGTAATGCAACAAAACTTTTCTACAGTTATTTGAGTCTCTGGTTTGACCACAGTAAATGCTAGGAAAAGCTAAAAACTCTGCATTTATGTCTTGAAACATACCCAATGGAACGTTACTCTCTGCAGGTGCAACAGTAAGAATTCGATTAAATTCTCTGAAATCTACTGCTTGCATAACAGTATCCAAGTTTCCTTGAGGCTGTCGTAATAAATCAGGTTCAGACCAATTGTCTGTGGTAGTGTCATTGTCACTATCACACTCATCTACCAAATCATTTTCAGCACATTTGAAGGTGTTATTAGTTTGATACAGCCAATTTTCATCAACTTTTATGCCTTCATTTTGGAAAAGCAAACTGTTTGAAACTAACCATTTGACCGCAGCAAGTACTTTTTGAGGTCTGATTTGTTCAAATAAGATATAACTCTTGAAAGATTTGCTTCTTTTCAATTTCAAAGGTATGGTTTCGGTAGCATCCATATTCCTAGGCAGTAATCTGACAGTGCTATTGACGTCTGATGGAACGTTGACAACATTTCCCTTCATACTATTTTGACCACCACGAGGTAGCTCACGTATTTGCATGAATGGAATCCTCGGAGCTATAAGACGATTTTCTAATTCTGTAAGGCCTGATAATTCATTTGGAATGTCTGCAAATTTCAGATTATTACCTATAGAACATGGTGGTACTTTGCCTTGTTTGAGATATGTATTACAATGATGACACACCCATTCTAAACCATCAACACTTGAAGTTCCATTCAAACAGTTTGCACTCAAGTCAGTCGGAATTAGGTCGGACTTAAGTTTCAAAACTGAATGTTTGAAAAAAAGCTGGTTGCAGCTACTGCAAACATACTCAGGGCCAACAGAGACTGAATTATGGGACCTCGATACAATTTCTTCTTCATTACAATTTTACAGGGATGTTTTTTGTTTTTTTGTCTGCGCACAGCCAGGTTTTGTGCGGTCATTTGAGGATTTCTTTCTCTTTTTACTGTTAACAACAGGTTGATTGACAGGGACAAGAAATGGCAAGTCAATTAATGTGATGGGCGCACAAACTGCTGGATGAGAAGGTGGAAAACAATCTGCAACAATGGGAGATGCATGCAATGGTATAGAGGTCGACGTCTGAGATGATGGCAGTGTTTGTTCTGGCACAATACTTACAAACTTGTGTTTGTTTTTACGTACATTATTTTCTGCAATGGATCTGAGATTGAAAACATGCAAGTCATATTGAATGTTCATATCAGCTGAATTGCAAGAAACTGAATGTACCAAATTGCGGAAGTATTCACTCAAAAGGTTCAAGTTGTGTTTTCGAATGATTACGCTATCACCATCTGGAACACGGTATCCACTAGAATCTCTGGAATGTGAGTCAAAAACAATAAACTCATTTGCATGTCTATGAATAGCAGATGCATTCCCTTTGCAAATGAAGATTGCATACTTGTCTGAGGAAATGGCCATATTGATAGCATTTTCTAAACTGAGCAGAGGGTACTCACCCACATATCCCTTGCACAAATTACCACTTTTAAGTTTTCTTCAACTTGACCGTGTAAAATGCATTATTCATGCTCACTATATCTGGGAGATCTCTAGGATGCAAATGTGTATGGGTGATGGTATACTTTGAGACAATGTCTCGATAAATATAATCACCTGCACATAATACTTAATCAATATCATCAGCAGTCCAAACATTCAAATCTGGTGGTTTAGTCTCAATTTTAAGAAAGAATGCTAAACAACAGGGCACACATTGCTTTCCACATGAGTCTGGGCTAAATATGTGTGAACCTTGATGGAAATGGCCATGCAAAGGGAGAGTTGATAGAAATATAGTAGGACCAGGGTTCATCTCAATGTCACCTGCTAGTAGAAGTAAAAGCGAGAAAATGCAAATAACTGTAGGTATTCCCGAGATGTTTATACAAAAGTCTGGGCTAAAACAATACTGCTCAAGTTCAACAACATTGTCGGTCAGTGTTAAATTAGAGTGGCCATTACATTGACTATAGAAGCAACCAATCTGTGCACGCCATTGCTGAATTGCAACACCCATGGTGAACAACACACTCGCCCAATATTATCAAATACCAGTCTCACAATCCTGTTACAGAGTCTATCCAATAAGCTCGACCAATAAAAATGAAAAAGTTAAAATCAAACTATTGATCAAACGCCCACTTAACAATTACAATCTCGTTTCCAATATTCAAACACGTGTGATGTTAACACTTGATGAAAAAAGTCACATGTGTATTATTCTCTTGATACTCAAACACTTGCTTCACAATATTTTTACAATGTATCCAATATTTGAAACACTCGAGACAGAAGTCAAACTCTTGATTATCAAACTTGAAACACTCGAGATAAAAGTCAAACTCTTGATTCAAACTCTTGATTATCAAACTCTTGATGTAAACACTTGCCAAATATTATCAAATAACAGTCTCACAATCCTGTTACACTCTATCCAATAAGCTCTATGTATGGGTGATGGTATACTTTGTATAACAATTACGCAATCAATTTTTAAGTGTTCACTTTTATATATATACACTTTGAGAAAACACTTAGAATACACTTTGTGCTCAATACAGTCCAAAGGACTTAGAATCAAAGAAGCTCGACCAATAAAAATGAAAAAGTTAAAATCAAACTATTGATCAAACACCCACTTAACAATTAAAATCTCGTTTCCAATATTCAAACACGTGTGATGTAAACACTTGATGAAAAAAGTCACAAGTGCTTCTCAAATACTTGCTTTACAATATTTTAACAATGTATCCAATATTCCAAACACCTCAAACTATTGATTATCAAACTCTTGATGTAAACAAAATGTTAATTGATTTTTAACCAGTCTTTAATATGTCAATTCAATACATGTCTGTGAGTGTGAACATCAATAAAAAAATCCCAAATGTACATGTTTGATAATGGTGGTGCACGATGGGGGCGAATAGCGCAGTAAAATGATAACCTAAATTTAGCATGCGCACTCGAGTAACGTTAAGTAGAAATGCACGGAATACAACATACATATATAACCCGAGATAAACATAAGACTTGGTTACGAAATTATTCCATGCATGCTAAAATGAACGAAGACGGATCGTTTTTCCGAAGTCGAATTCAGGCGTCCCCTTGACGCTACGTAATTTGTGCAAAAATGGTTTGTTTAAAAATGCACAGAGAACATCAAACATAAATAACCTACGATAAAAAGAAAACTCAAGTGAATGACAATATATTCAAGTGCATGCAAAGGAACTGCTGATTGTCGATTCGTTGTTGTTGAACGAGGGCCGAGATTTTACAAAATGGCAGGCTCCGGTGTTGTTGAACGATGCCCAGAGTTTTTGAAAAATGACTGACTTCGGACGCTTTGTAAATTGTGCAGATATGTCACAAGACAAAAATAACAGTGCACTGCTATGATTGTAAAATACTCAACACATACAATAAGAAATTGAAGGAAAAACAATTTGTTATAGTTGGCTACTTACCAGATATAGTTTGTGGTTTGTAGAAGAGTTAGCCCGAAATGAATTGTATATAAATCACTTATGATAACAAACGTTTCTCGACGTTAATTTTTTTAATTTCCATACGTTTATTTTAATGAAATAACAAAATAGCACGCACGACACTTCACATTCATGGACTACTTTTAGCCGAAGTACCACAGAATTGGGCGCGTTTTGACAAGCTGGCGGGAAATTCAATGGACTACTTTTATTACCCGGTACTGCACAATTTGACAGAGGGGTGAGCGCAAGACTGTGCTAAGTGCATTCTTTATTGCTTTACACTTAACACAGTCTTGCGCTCACCCCTCTGACAATATGTAAAAGCATAAATTACTACGAGACAGGATAAATCATTTTTAATACCTTCATTTGACCAAAATGCAAATAATCGAGTTTCAGACTCGCACAATAAATGATTTATTAAGACACATCACACATAATAATTGAACTATGCATGTGGAAAACATGATAGATATGGAACTTCTTTCAGCGCGGCATTTTACCTGAATCAAGGGGTCCGCGAAAAAACAGTTACCGCAAACGTGAGCCGATTACAGCTCGCGTCGCTAACTAGTGTATTGACTGCCTTGTTCTCCGCTAACGATTTCAATATGGCGGACTCAGACAGCGTCCTTAGCATCCTAATCGACGAAATTACTGACGATAGTATACTTGAGCATGTAGAAAGGAATATTACTATCGCAACACAGGCAATGTCCGATTTTTCATGTAAGTTTATAGTTATGTTACGTGTGTACGTATGTTTTATGCGTATTTTCATGTTTTAGTATAAAAAAAGTATACCCCACCCATATTTTTGTAAACATTATTTTACCGATAAAAGTTATATCGCCTGATACATATTACTTAAAGATTCAAAATAAATGCAATTGATTGTTAGTAAATGTAAGATTATTATACAGTTAAATTTGACATTATTTTAATAATACATTTTATAGTACTTAACGCTATACTGTAGTGTTGTATCCCGGAACAACGGGTTTTCGACCGCCTAAGGATTATTTACATTTGTATCATAAATAAGTGATAATAAGAAATAAATGTTTGTGTGTACCATTTAAAGCAATCATTCATCCTTCAAAAAACAAAAAAATAAAATCTGTTTCAATCGTCTGTTGTTTACATTTTGAATCCAAAATGGCGGCTGTCACATGTTGTATTTGACCTAGATACAACATGCTTTCGACCATGACCTTTAACTATACTTCGCAACAAAAGTTTGTGTACAATATTTTTTATTTTAATTTGTATAACTTGTTTAAACTGTTTAATGTATTTTATTTTTAAAAAAAGTTCTTAGATATTTACATATTTGCCATACAGTCTCTTTTTAGTGACTTATCACCACAAGAGTGGCAAAGGAATGCATCATCCTTTCTAATGGCTTTCACATGGGTACAAAATGATAAATTCACCCATCATGAACCCTGTTATCACTGGTACAACTCTGAATGAGCCTCATATGACCTGCCTAGGCTGCAATATGTTTAATTTTATGGTAACTGAGCTCCCAAATGCAATTCAATATAGTTACCTGTAGATGAATTTCATTAATTTTAGAATAAGCAACATACCATATTTTGATGCGCTTTTAATGTTGTGCACTATACTAAGAAAACAATAGGGCATAGGTTTTAGGCTTTGGTAGATATGTAAGATCTGGCAAACAAAAACAACACGATTTTAAAGAAGTATTTTACATGTGAAATCATTTTAAACAAGGGTCAAATTTGGCATTAATTAAAAATGACAAATTGGTGTTGTTTCAAGTATAACTTAAGTTTTTTTAACACCACCATTCCCATTCTTTTTCAAATGAAGTTTTCTGACAGTTATACTGTTATGGTTAACAATTGGAGCTTATTTTTACCGGAAGTGACGCAAAATAGAAGTGATTTACCCATTTTCAGGAGGCGGTCGAAAATAGGTTGTGGTCGAAAATAGGTTGTTCTATATATACAATATCTATTTTGCTGAATTTGATTCCTCCAAAGATAAGCCCCCTGAAGAATATCTTTTGTCCTCAGGTGTAATTAAAGTTCTCTTAACCACAGATACTTCCTTGATGCTGACGTGTAGCAATCCTGCTCCGGTTCGAGTTGAAGGTTATGTTCCAGACGTAGTGTCAATGTATTCTGATGTGGAATTTCAGTCCCACCTTCGAATGCATCGGTCAACTTTTGAGGTAAGAAATTAGTTAAAATGTAGAGACTTTTATTTTTAAAACATTTGTCCATATGTTTTCAATATGCCAGTATGTCACTGGATGTGATCAAAACAGTAGAGAACTGGTATTCCAAATCGCTTACAAATGTCACATATTTGCAACTTTGGATTCGGTTGTCCGGTTAGCGCAGTAGTTAGTGCACTCGCTTCTCACTAAGGTGACCCATGTTCATTTCCCGGCCTGGGTGCATGTGAGTTTGGTTAGTGGTCACCAAGGCGGGCAAGTGCGTTTTCTCCTGGTACTCCGGTTTTCCCCACAACACAAGACTACACTCTCGCGTAACATCGTGCCAATGAAAGTGAATGATATAAGTTGCAATAGCTTGTTTCACAATCGTTTAAAAATTTCAATAGTTTTAAACTAAATTTTGACCTTTTCAATCAATGAAGATGCTTCGCAATCTGTGCTTGGATACCTATATAACATATAGACACTAACTTCATTGGGTTATAATTATGGTGAACACAGGGATTACTGAGAATGTTATATTTTGAATAATGGTATTTTGTACAAAACCCATTTGTCTCTCTTCCCTAAAGTCCAACTGCACCAGCATCAAAATGGAAATCAAACATTAACATACATTTCGTTGTAGAATTGTGTGCATGTTATTAAAGCATATATATATATATATCTGTTTCTATTGACCTACATGTAAGTGTTTAATATACATGTATATTCTCTGTACTTTATCAATCTTTTAGGAGCTGTGTAAAATTGTTGCCCCAGATATGGCCAGGGAAAGATCCATTTCTTTGGAGACGAGAATGCTGGCAACACTTTGGATGTTGGGCAATATGGAGTGTTATCGGAGCGTAGCAGACAGATTTGGCATAAGTAAAGGTATATATTAAAACAGTTTCTGTACTTTAACAGGGCATGTTATGTTCAACTGACTGACACATAATTTAAGTCCATTTCAATTCCACAACATATTTTTAAACAAGCACTCTTACTCTCAAATAAGATGTCCCATAATTAATAATACCCATTACTGTTTTAATTTTCCAAAAAGATAGAAATAATGTCGAAAAAAATGGTTCTTATGAAGAATACCGAGTTTAATTTGAAAGAAATGAGCATAAAACATGATGTTTCTACCTTATGAGAATACACAATATATCAGGGCTTTAAAATACATGTTCACGGTTATAACCTCATTTATCCGAGTAATTAATTTTTGCATGAAAGCATTTTTTAATATTAATTGAAGATTTATTAGTCAAAATTGATGTTTATTATACATGTGTATATAATGATTTTGATGAAGAGTGTCACATTAATAAAAATCATTAAAATGTTCATTTAATTTACTGGTATTATTTATTTAATGTACATAATATTTCCATATGGAACTAACAATCATAATTTTTTTACAAACTTGCAATGTATATGTAATACTTTCAATGTCATCTTTCACTGCCAAAAGATAGCTCTCTTACATTCAATAAAAAGATTTGCAAATAACACATGTTATATTAATATTTATTTAATTGTCTATTGAACTTTATGTTTAAGGCACTCTCCATCTGACTGTGATGAGTTCTTCTAAGGCCCTTTGTCAACAGAAGAGCAATTTTATTAATTTTCCCACCACGAGAAGGGAGATGGATCAGGTCGCAGAGGGGTTCAGTGCCAGGTGTGGGATTCCTGGAATAGTTGGAGCTGTAGATGGCACACACGTTCCAGTTCCTGGTCCACGATCACAGCACAGGGCTTCTTTCATAAATAGGAAGGGCTATCCTAGCATTCAATTGCAGGTTGTTTGCGACAGTAAACTCCGGCTGCTGGATACATACACCGGTTGGCCTGGCTCTGTGCACGATGCAAGAGTTTTCAGGAACTGCCCATTACTAGATGTATGCCAGCAGCTCCCTGCACCTTACCACTTGATTGGGGACTCGGCATATCCGCTATCCAGGTATATGCTAGTCCCATATAGAGACAATGGCCATCTTGATGCTCAACAGAAGAAGTTCAACAAGGCTCACTCGTCAACTAGAGTTGATGTTGAACGTGCGATAGGGCTTTTAAAAAGCAAGTTTAGACGATTGAAAAATCTTGATATGCTTCTGGCTGAACAAATACCAGAAGTTATAACGGCTTGCTGTGTCCTACATAACTTCATTTTGGACAGGGAGGGCGAAGATGTCGTGGAAGATGTAGAATATGATTCTGCAAGTGTAGAGGAGGAGGGATGTAGCGATTCACTTAATGCAGCTGGAGAGGAAAAGCGCAGGAACATTGCTAATTTGTTGTAATATCTCTAGCTTAACATGTTGTCGATTCTGTGACATAAACATTATCTTATTTAATTTAAATAGATTTATGGAGCTTTTTCCAACATATTCCATGGAATTTGTGAATGTATATTCATTTCGAACCCATGCATTCTGTTTGATTCTTATTACTTTAACAGATGTAATTGAAAAATAAGTTGTAGTAATAAAGGTCAAGCAGGGATAGAAAGTGATAGTTTCTTCTTTTTGAAACCTTTTGACTTCTTGATCGATGGCCACATTTAGCTGTCAGTACATGTTAATTCAAATGCACACAATTTAAAGGCATGAGTTGATTATGTTCTATGAACCTAACAATAATGTTATGAGATCTAATTAGGCTCAAGTAGCTTAGTTTATTTATTTTTTAACTTTTACTTTAAGTTGTTTCAACTTATGATGCCGGGAAAAATTACATGTAGAACATATTACCATCATTATGTAACAATATGTATATGAAACTACAGAAACAAGCTAAATAGCCAAAAGTTAAAGCTGCACTCTCACAGATTTACTGTTTTTCCCACTTTTTTATTTTTTGTCTTGGAATTGAAATTTTTTGGCGTAAATATCTGCTAACCAGTGATAAAAGACTTCTGACAATTGATCAGATCGCAGATCTTCATATTTTCAATCCAAGTGTAATGTTATATGGCTTAAACTGTTACTAACGGTTTAAGAAAAATGCATTAAACATAAATTTTGGGACAGAAATATGTAAAGCTGCGATCTGATCTTTTGTCAGCAGTATATTATCACTAGTTTGCAAATAAATACGCAAAAATTTGCTTGTTTCAAGACAAAAAATAAAGAAGTTGTCAAAACATTCAATCTGTGAGAGTGCAGCTTTAAGACATAAACATAAAGTTTGTTATAACAAACTTAGTATTTAACCACAGTAAAAGCATGACCTTCTACCATATTGACGCTATGCCCAAAGTGTAGATGCCTGAACTATCCGCTCGTTTTTGTTTTTAAATCCTGTATATGGACCTCGTATTGTTTCTAATACGAGATGGGTTACAATTAAAAAACAATAGCAAAAGTTACAATTTCATAATTTTGTTTTATTTCACTTTCAATCATTTACTTATTAATACCTTATGAAATTAATTCATCATGCAAAATAACCTTATTTGCTACCTTTTAACATTCAGACCAAACCAGAAGTCTTTAATTGTTGGAACACATTTAAGAATAATGGTAATAGCCAAAGAGTCCTCGTTCCGCCATTATCATCGAGCTCATTTACGTATGTAACAGGTGGACGCAAGTTCAACTGCAGACATAAGAGAAACTGCCTATAGTATTTTACATTAACTATCAGCAATTAACACAAACATGAGAACAGTTCTTGTCTAAGGACACAAACAGAACTCTAATCTCAACCTCAGCATCAACTCATTTCACTTCAAAACATCTTAAGAAAATATAAAAAATGCATATGTCAATAATTTGCCAGCCTTCTTATTAATTAAAATCAATAGGATAAGGTGTATTTGAGCAAAATAATTATCATTATCAATGAACTTGGTTCATGCACAGATACTGAACATAGTTAATGAATTTTTTAAAAGCATTGTATAATGTATTAATTATTTTAAAAGCATTGTTTAACATAAGAGTTGAGGTGGCTTTAAAGAGTCATAACATAAAGGATTTTGAGAATGGTTTCAGTTTATGTAATATAAAAGTTGAATTAGAGAATGAATTATTTTATATGATACTGGCTCATCAATGTTTTTCAAAAGAGAACATTTCCAAAGAAAACATTTACAAAAATTTATAAAGCATGAGACAAGATTGTTACAACACATTTTTCATAAGTGTTAATATTTGTTTTTCATTTTCAAGTATTACATTTATAATGCAAGAGCTGTCGTAAGACAAGGGGCTCGACTACGCCACTCAACTTAGATGTGAATACAATAATAATAGATGTGCTTGTCATAAGCAATAAACAAAATCTTATGAAAGGTCTCGATAAACTCTTAATGTATACTAAGTTGGCTTTCAATATGTCGACCCTTACTTAAGTTATTCAATACCAACCATTGTTCTACAGATATTACCTTTGTCCTTGATCTCGATCCAAGGGACCTCAGATGCAATCCCATGAAGTCTCATTAAACTCTTCCTTTATACCAATTTTGGTCAGTACATGTGAAATCTACCGAAAATTATTTGAGCCATAAGGTTGCTTTGAGCTGCCTTCACACTAGACCGCCCAAACAATGATGCAAGACATTTTAACACAAAAAGGGCCATAGTTGGTATTAAGGGTTAAAATGGCCCTCAAACTTCAACCTGCAATAAGCTTGAAGATAAGTTCCCAAGTCAATCAGGTGCCATAACTTGTATTAAGGCGGGATGGTCTTGAATAACTGTGTGAAGTTTACAAATAAATTGAATGAAGGGTATAGAAGTTATAAGTATCCCAGCCTGCCCTAAAACGTGATTTTGTGAATAGAATTGAATGAAGGTATTAGACTTATAAGGGAAAATCCAAACTTTCCCTAATATAATAACAATATCATCTAATTCAAAAGACAGAGGGCCATAATATGCCTTAAATGCATGATAGATTTAGCTTACTTGCTTATTTCAGTTTGTATGATGGTTGGGAAGCATTGTATACGGTTTCAATGCAATACATCATGTAGTTTAAGAGATATGATAGAGTTGGTAGTTGCCACAAAATAACCAGATGAGAAGTACAGTATAGCTCTCCATAATCTTCAAACAATCAATTTTACTTTACTTATTCTTCGTTAAATGATTTACAAGGGTTTTTAAAATGTCATTTCGTTCCTGTGCAATTTTTATCAGGGAGTTGTTGGCTGCTTCTAACCGGTCCATCCTTTCATTCTGCTCAGCCCTAAAAGCCTGAAACCATTCAGGTGGCTCCTGTTGAACACGTCGGCGTTTTCGTGTGTGAGGTGTTTGGTCACCGGGAGTTGATTGTTCATTGTGTTCTTCATTCTGCGGCCTTATTGGTGTAGCTGTAAATAGCTGCCTTTTTGGGGGACACCGTTCTGAATGAAACAATGTTCATATAAAGTTTTAATACACTTCTTTCAATGTAACAAACAAATAATTTTTCATTAAAGCAATAATAATTCAAGGAGGATGTTACTTAAAATACCATCACATTATTTGATCATAAAAAAACATGTTCAGGGTAAATGTATTAATGAATACAAAGGAGGTGTATGCTGAATATTATAAACTAATGTCCAATTAACATAACTGAAATAATGAAAGACATTTCGTAAGAACAACACAATTTACACAAGCCGAAAACAATTATCTGAGCGCAAGTACTTTGCACTCAGGTAAGGTAAAAGATATACCATTATAAAAGTTCCATATCATGAGATTAGTAACATGTTTACCTATGTTTTCAAGTATTTAAAAAAACTAAATGAATACCAAAGAATTAACATGTGTATCAAAGGCATTTATAAACTACAGCTTGAAAACATGAGTACACCTTGAGCAGTCAATGCTGATGCCACAACTTTGATGGGCCTAACAGCAGGGTCTCCAGCCATAACCTCTTCCATGGCCTCATAGAACTGCCAACTTCGTCTCCCCCGCCCACTCTTGGCATTACTGTCAGTAATCACCTTATGTCTGAAATGAATCAAAATTAAGAATAGAAATAAAGAATTAAAATGTTTTTTTAATGAAATATATTAGTATCAATCAATTCATTACCATGAACTCAATCACAGTGCAGGAAAACACACAGTTGAATAGAAAGATATGTTTATTGTACACAAAATGTGTCATGTTTACAGCATACACAATAATGTAATTGAATAATTGATAAGTTGTGTTATAAATCAACAGAACTGCATGTTTCATTATTGTATATAGCATTTGTTTATAAAAAATAAAAAGTACCCACCGGACAATAAGTATTTGATGTGAAAGTGAAGGTTTTTCTCAAGCATAACAATACATGAATAAATGCACAAAACCAAAATACATTTAACATATACAAAAAATGTAGACATTGTTACCTATACTTCAGGGAACGAAATTTCTCGTTACACTGAACGCCATCAACAGTGTGCCCACTGTCTTTCATTTTTTCAGAAATGCATTGCCAGATGTCTTTTTGTTTGAAGCAGGAATATGCAAATTTATCCTTATTTTTGCCGAATAAATCAATCAGTAGCAGCACTGCTTCATGTGTCCAAGTATGACCTGAAATATGAAATCATCATGCAAAGTAAACTATCACTTTAAAATGTACTCCATTTTGTTCCATGAATATATTTGTCTTAAATAACATCCACATCTGTTTTATGACACCTTGGATGACCCTGTTGCATCAGACCTGCAGTTTTTATGACAACAAATCTATTGAAAGTCCATATTTCAAGTACATGGATCTATTTATGTCATACTGATAAAGCAATAAGTTAAACAGTAAGTGATAAAAATGAATAAACACACAAATTTAAATTTACTTGTTGCAAGATAGTAGAAAATGTTATAATTTTAAACAAGTTGTGTCTTTAATATAGAAAATAAAGCAAAAACATATTCTTAAAATGTAATATATGACAATTCTACAAATTCTAAAGAAAACACTTAATATTTAAAAAAAGAAAAGAAAGTTATACCTCCAGTGCACTTCATGCTGTTGATCGGCTGATCATGGCTTCCCAGCTCATCAACCATTTGGCTTTCTAAAAGATATCATATCTTACAATGAAATGCATTTCAACATAAAAATGTGAAAACAACAGCATTATGATATATATGCAAGAAGAATTCCAAGATCTGGAGTTGAAAGCTATCAACTTTATTCAACTTCAAATATTGGTGTTATTTACTTATACAGTACACAAAATGATGAACACAATAAGTAAATAACACATACATATTTTATAAATGTTTGTATTTTTAGTTTTACATCACAGGTAACAACACCCCAAATGTCCATAAGTAATGGTACAGGTGAAATCAAGCACATATAGGTATACACATTTTACTGTTACTGTTACATATTATTTACATGCAAATTAGCCAAAAAAACCACTTAAGATAATTACCTTCATCTACAACATCATCTATAACATTATTGTTGCCATCAACGTCAGTTACGTCACCAATGACTTCCAGTGAAACTATGGATTTATCTCGTCCTGTTGAAATCAAATATGCTGAGAATGATAAGCAATTAACTAATTGGCTTAAAAGTTAACTAAATATAGGTAATAAAATCTTCTAAAAGGGAATTCTTGTCTACTAATTTTCGCTAAAGCAAAGTGGTTCGAATCCTGGCCTGAGCACATATCATTTGATTCGAGGTCACAACTCACAAACATGGCCTACTTCATTTTAACCGGGTTCTCCAGCTGATGCCACATAAAATACCACATTCCCATGTTAAATGTTGGCATTTTAAGAATAGTACTTAATGTAATGTCCTAATAACTTGTTTCCAACAGCTGGAAAATTTGAGGTTTTGGTATAAAAGCTATCTGTTTAAAATAGGGCATTTTAGCAAAAAAATCATTTCAATGTTGTTTGATACTGTATATGCTTCATTTTGATAATGTGTTCAGTAATTCTATGCATGAAATCACTCACCATAGGCTTCCTTGTAACCGTCCACAACCTTTTTTGCAGTCCCTTGATCTATAAAAGAATATAAAATGAAGACGTTATGCATGCTAATTAAAAATTAAAAGAAAAGTAAAATGAGGTATATTTTTAACATTATCACTGATATTATTAGTAAGACATGAGAACAGGTTTGTTTACAGTTTATCTGAAGAACCATATTACTATAATCAATATACACATAGGCAAGTGGAATGCATACAGTATAAATTAAGTAATTATTATGCACCAGTCAATTTTAACCACTCTATCCCCTAGGTCTCGGGAAATGGACCGAATTTTTACCTTCCCCGTTACTCCACAGTGCTGGGTTAATGCGGTGGTTTTGTCTTCACGTTAAATATAGCGGCAATTGCCCTTACATAGGGTCCCTTGGTGCAGGGGCATTTGCCGGGGATTTTACCTTCAGTTTGTCCCCATAAAGCAAGGAGTTTACCTGGGCTATACCCCTAACCTGGGGGGGGGGGGGGGGCTACAATTGACTGGTGCATTATCAATTACTATTTTGATTTTAATTTAGATCAATGTTCATCCTCACCTTGGTCATAAACTATACTTCGGTATGCCTCAGCATCAACCTGAATGACATCTGTTGCGCCATCATCTAACACAACCCTTAGTTTCATCCAGCCACCAGCAAAAATAGGTTTTCTGAAAGAAATAAACAACAAAATGTCCATGTAAATAACCTTTCGGACAATCACAACATTTAAGAAAACATGAAAATTAAAAAACATACCATTACTGTATATTTAAAAATCTTGAATTTTACGATGCATTATTTCTAGACGGTATAAGAAACTAATTATTGAAATTTAACTTTCAAAACAATAAAAGTATAACAATGTTATACTTTTATTGTTTTGAAAGTTAAATTTCAATAATTAGTACTTTTTGATCATGATATTAATTTGTCATTTTTAAAGTGAAGCTATGTTATTAACATAGCTTCACTTTAAAAATGACAAATTAATATCATGATCAAAAAGTACAATAAAGAAAAAACATGAGTAATATCCCAAATGTCGCATTTTAACGAAATAAACAAACTCGGAATAACGTTTGACGGCATTATATACTATTTTGTGAAGTTTAATAACAGAAATCGATATGTTTACTTACACGGCAGCCATTTTGTTTTCTTCGCATACGATCCCCGATTGTAGGTAGCGACCGTTTGCGAACGTACACGGCTACCGGTGCGTTCAATACAACTTGTTTGCAACCGTTTGCGAATGTTAGCGACCGTTTGCGGTAACTGAACGCACGGCTGGTAGTACCCAGTCGCAAAAAAAGCACCGATATTTGCGACCAGCAGGTGCTCTTTGCGACGTCGCAATTTTGATGAAACACAATTTGCGATGCGATCGGCAAATTTGCGACGTCGCAGTCTAATTTTGCGATGCGACCATTAATGAAACGGGGCCCTGAAGTCTATACTTTATAACCGAGTGTACACATTTCATATTTGCTATGGAAGTTTGAGTGAATATGTGTTAATGGTTTTCACAAATGACAGCTTAAAGGTTTTTTCTATGCATATCTTAATTGAGGCAAAATGTTGTTTTAAATGGGGTTTTCCATGAAAATAAACTTTAAGACTTTTTGAAAGGTGATTTATTTATCATTAAACATGCATAACCTTAAAATTTAACAAACGCTTCAGTCAATAAAGTTCATGCATATGTTATTATTAAAGATGTGCTAAACTGGTAATTCTTACAAGCTATTACAAAGGTCGAATATCACAAATACTGTAACGTTTAAAAAGTATTCAATGACTGCGCCTCTGCAGCCTTTTACCATCTTCAAAATATAGTTTAATGCAAATCAAAGCGTTTGGTTCCCATGATAATTATAGTCATAGCGTGATTTATGATATTGACAGACGAAGTGAATAATTGTATCACACTTTAAGACACTTTTTACCACGAACACATTTATTCCAGGATGTCATCACACACATATATATATATATATATATATATATATATATATATATATATATATATATATATATATATATATATATATATATATATATATATATATATATTGTCAGAGCATGAGCAAGCAAAAGCTCATTTGGGTCATCCACCAGTTAATCAGATGATGTACCTGAAACTTGTACTCTGTTCAAACTAAAGTTTAAGGCAAACAGGAGAGGATAAAGAATAGGAACGTTAAAAATCGCGTCGCTTTCTATTTGATTAACGTAGTTCACAACAGGAAACACTCTGTTTTCCGCTACGCCAAAGAGTTTTGAAGCGATGTCTACAACTTCATATATTTTACGACTGCTGTAAACATTTGCTATATCTGCAGTAACCGTTGAGCATATTTTGTCACATTTCGTGATGACTGTTATCCGCGCTATCTCTGAAAGGGAAAGTAAAATAATTTTATCGAATAGAAAGCTATTATTGTAAAGTCCTTTTACACATAATCATTTAAATAGGAGCACTACAATGGACATTTTAAAAAAGGATAGTATACCAAAACTCGTTAAATTTGTGGTCATAATGTCAAAATTTCTATATGGAAGTCTTTCCGAAAAGAAATATCTGAGTCATGTATATTTTTAATGGAGGTTGGTGTTCCCCTTTCAAAATACCACAGTAATACTGAAAGAAGCGTTTAACGGGTTTAGTTAACTATCAATATATACTCATGGAAAGAATCGCGGATATCTATGCAATAGCCCGCATTCATTACTAATTAGGCAAGGTATTGTATTGCACATAAGGGATATTTTGTTAAGTGAACTAAAGGAATTATAATCACAAAAAAGCGTGTGATTCAAATATATGTTAGAATTGTTATTAGAAGTAATTATTGTAAATAAATTTGATAATCAAACGTCTATTTCATACGGATTGCTATTAGGGCCATCGCCTGTGAATGTGTTGATCTGAATCGCAATACTCGATAGAACGATGATGAAAAACTGAAAACACGAAAAAACGTTAATGAACAACGCGACAGTTCGATGATGCAAACGCGATAGTACGATAGCGAAAAGGCATAATTACGACAGTACGATGATGATAATGCGATCAAATATCGGGTTTTTACTATCGTATTGTCGCGTTTTCACCATCGAAATATCGTGATTTCGCGTTTTCGTTCTCGTAGTATCGTTCTGTCATCGTAGAATCGTCTTCATCATCGAAATGTGGTGTTTTCATTATCGTACTGTTGTGTTTCAATCATCGTACTGTCGCGTTATCATCATCTTACTTCATCATCATCATCATCATCATCATCATCGTCGTCATCATCATCATCTTACATCATCATCATCATCATCATCATCATCATCATCATCATCGTCATCATCAACAACAACAAAAACAACAACTACGCATCATAATATCGTTATCATCATTGACGTCATCACAATTATTATCAGTGGCGTCGTTGCATTAATGTTATGATTTGTATCATCATTTTTGTCGTGGTCGTTGCATTATCATTATTAAATTTACCATCATTGTCGTCCTGTCGATTTATCATATATCATTATCATCACCTTAGTCGTCATCGTCGCATTATGATTTATATAGTTTAAACATTGTCGAATCATTGTTACTATCATCAGCAGAAGCAGTAGAAGCAGCAGCAGCAGTAGCAGCAGTAGCAGTTAAATTAGAATAATTAGTATAAATAGCAGCAGCAGCAGCACAGCAGCAGCAGCAGCAGCAGTAGTAGTAGTAGTAGTAGTAGTAGTAGTAGTAGTAGTAGTAGTAGTAGTAGAAGTAGTAGTAGTCGCATTTTCATCATCGTACTGTCACGATTACATCATTGTAGTTACGTGAATTCGCGTTTTCATCATCGTACTATCGAGTATTTCGTTTCAGATCAAATCATTCACAGGCGATGGTCCTAAGGGCATTCCGTAATTTAGTGAAGACTGTTTCAGCTTCAAATCAAAGGTGAAAAGCACTGACAAGATATGAAATGATTACGTTAGAAGTGAGGTGCATGATGATAATATATGTGAGGAATGCTGATTGACGTCAATTTTCTTTATTTCAGAACAGACTTAAATTTGTAAACAAAGCAAACAGAGTTTGTGAAAGGGTGGTATATATCGGACTATTAGATTTTAAAATTAATCAGACATTGATATTGTTAACTTGTCTGACATAAACCTAGATCTTTGATCGAAATATAATTAAACATACCTTCTGGAACGATGGAGTGAAGACTTTGTAATTTCTGAGACAGAACACTCTTGTGTCCATTTTCAATTTCTAGGAGAGTTTCAGCGCTAATAACAAATATAACGCAATGTGGTTGGTACTTCCGTTCACCTTCTGAGTTCACTGTGTCCTGGTTAAACTAAAATTGCATACACATAGCTTTAAACAGGTTTTCTGAAGAAAAAACTAAAAAACTCGTATTGAGTTATGTTGGGTGAGCGGACAGGCTGGCGGTATCTACAATTTGTGTCGGGGCTGCTGCTACTTTAAGGCTTGAGAAGAAACAAAAATCTAAATGAACAGACGGCGTATTGCGTATAAGATTCATATATTTTCACCAAAGTTTAATGGCACAGTCAAAAAAACGTCATTGGTCAAATTGCGATGTAGTTTGTGTTCGGGCTATTACTTTTACATGCATAAAGAGATTGTTACATAACTCGTCAAAATTATTCGCCATGGCAAGTTATAGTGCCTCGTACAAAACCCAGGTTTGTACATCAAAGACACACAAAAATAAATACACTAAAAGGTCATTTTTGAAAATGCCCTGTATTACGGCTTGTCAGGCTGCAATGCCATCATGCATTGGGGTATTGTATGTGCACGATAACTTATTAATGTTTCCCGTTCAAGAAGCATGTCTGGTGTAGGTCAAGGTTGCACTTAAAAGTCAAAACGTCATGAATTTTGGCTTGTCCGGGCAAGCCATGGAAAGGTTGTGTACCACCAGCTACACTCATGTCAGGATGTGAAAGTTCAGTGTCGAAAGTTTATATTTGGTCAAACCTTCCCTTTGCACATTGCGGCGTTTTAAGAAAGTTAAAATTGTCCAAGCAAGTTCAAATACAGTCTACATATGAATTATATACTGTAAATAAACATTTAAAGCAACAAATCTAAGATAAAACACCGTTTAGTTGAAACAAAATCATTTCAGATAATATTAAAGCCAATCATCCACTCGAAGACAACGATGCTTTGTCTTCCATACAATTAAAATTGATAAGAAAATTCAAATTTGAATTCCCGACTTATTTTGAGATAAAAAGAAGCATACTTACGAACACAATTTAAATAAATAGTTAAATGAGAATACGCACCGTATGACCAGGTTTGATGCGTCCTTCACACATGTGTTTAAGGTCTTCCATTTTGATTCCGTCGACTTTGTCACTTCCGAGTGATTCAGTTAGGCCCATGCTGTCAAAGATCTCGACATCTTGAAAGATATCGTTTTCGCCTGACCTGATACGCCGAAACTGTAAATTGTTGGGATACACTGAAAGGCTATATTTTTACAGCAGCTATAAAACGTATTTGATATATTAAGAAAAGAGTATGTGAACAATAACAAAAAAGAGAGAATCATACCACATGCGTGCCGACACCGCCCAATCGGTCATTATTTTCTGTTGACATGTCGCATATTTGTCCTCTTGACACCGTGAATATTGAGTTGATAAATGAAGACTTTCCTGCCCCCGTGTGTCCGATCAAGCACAGTCTAAGTGGCGTTCCAGAATGTATCTTGACCTTTTCTTTTAAGTATTTTTCAGTCTAGAGAATACCAAAAATAAGACCGGTTTTATTACAAGGAAGCAATATCTATTTTACATTATAAATATATTATATGATAAATCACCTTATTATGATGTTCACATCTAAACACATTTGTTTTGACCAGGGCTGGAAAGCTCGATCTTCCACTACCATGAAGGATGATTCACAGAGTAACACATGTTTAACGTAAAACTATATGCAGTTTATCATTTAAAACCCCCGAGAAGAAAATCAAGTGAAGAATTGTTTGAAGAAATAATCATATTATTATAAGTCTGTAAAATTGCGATGTTGTTATGTTTCTAAAATTTTAAAACTTCAAGGTATGCAAGACACATTTTCGTGTTCCCTTACAGGGAAATGGTAAAGGTAACAATTTGGAATATTTATTGTTGGTCGGCGGTCGGTATGTTCAATAACTTTAGATCCGTTTTTTTCCGATCAGTTGAGCGATAAAAGGCCATCTTTTACCTCTTGTTTTTAAATTGAGTCTAATGTTCTTGTGTTGCATTTATCGACATAAGCCAAGTTGGACAAGAATATTACGGAAACTATCGGATCGTTACTTCCATTACAAATTAATTAAGTCTGCTTTGTTTTACATGCTATCAGCAGAAGCCAATCACTCATGTAACCGGCTTATGGCGACGCTTAATTTTGTATGAAATAATAATGCCAACTGGTGAAACTTTATTTTAACTATTTATGCTATTTAGTAGAACGTCATTCTACAACTTCAAAGTAACGACGAAATACGTTTACGGTCATGTACATGAAGTTAGCGGCCTAGCGGGGTGAAGTTAGCGGCCTAACGGCCTAGCGGCCTAGCGACGTGAAGTAAGCGGCCTAGCGGCATAATGGATACATGCCTTTTCTTTTTAAAGAATGATATATTAACTGTTTTTATGCACAAAATATCAGTTTGAAGCGATTTTCAACATTTTTTTTTCAAAAAAGTCGATCAAACATTTATCTATTTTAAAGCATGCAAACATGCTTGCTCTTCTAAAACAATGATATATTTGCTGTTTTTATGCACAAAATATCATTTGAAGCGATTTTCAACATTTAAAAAAAAAGTCAATCCAGCGCTTCAGCGGCCTAGCGGTGTGAAGTTAGCGACCTAGCAGACTAATATTGTATCTTATTTTAAAGCATGGATACATATATTTTCTTCTTTAACAATGATATATTACTAGTAACTGTTTTTATGCACAAAATATCAATTTGGAGCGATTTTCAACATTTTTTTTCAATAATGTCGATCAAACATTTATCTATTTTAAAGCATGCAAACATGCTTGCTCTTCTAAAACAATGATGTATTTGCTGTTTTATGCAAAAAATATCATTTTGAAGCGATTTTCATTTTTTTCTTCAAACAAGTCGATCAAGCGATTCAGCGGCCTAGCGGCGTGATGTTAGCGGACTAGCGGACTAGCGGCCTAATATGGTATCTTATTTAAAAGCATGAATACATGCCTTTTTTTCTTAAACAGCGGCGTGAAGTTAGCGGCCTAACGGCGTGAAGTTAGCGGCCTAGCGGCCTAGCGGCGTGAAGTTAGCGGCCTAGCGGCCTAATGTGTTGTCTTATTTTAAAGCAACAGTTAATATACCATTCTTTAAAAAGGAAAGGCATGTATCCACGCTTTAAAATAAGACAACATATTAGGCTGCTAGGCCGCTAACTTCACGCCGCTAGGCCGCTAACTTCACGCCGCTAGGCCGCCAACTTCACGCCGCTAGGCCGCTAACTTTACGCCGCTAGGCCGCTAGGCCGCTAACTTCACGTACATTTTACGGCCGGCGTTCGCCGAAAGCCTATATGTTCGACAAGTGGCAAACGATATTATGGCATCTACACGGTACTTGATGTGCAGCCGTGTGTGTGACGTACGCTGATGAGGTATGAAGTAAGGCGATACATAACTTCATGAAACCACGTTATTTTCAATCACTTGATTTAACTGATCCTCAAAAAAAGTGAGATGCGTTTTTTTAGTTCTTGCTTGCAGTAATATATCGTAAACGAGAGTTAATATAAAAGAGTGTAAAACACCTACCTCTATGAAGCTTTTATTATCTTTAGTTTTCCTCCAAGACTGATTGTTCCCCATATTTGTATTGATCAATACACAGGCTTAAATAAAATTTTAAATAATATTTACTTGTAAGTCTCATAATACCATATAAGCGTACACACACCCATAACTATCGGTTTTGCTCCTCCTTAAACGCCTATCATGATTGGTTTTGCTCCTCCTTAAACGCCTATCATGATTCGTACCTGCCCACCCGACAATATTATCAGTATGAACATTTTGTCGTAACATAACTATTTTATGAGTTAACATGGAGCAATCTCTTATGGAAGAACAAGCGCTTAAATGTGTAAATGGAATCAGGGAAACTGAGCAAATAAACAATTTAAAACCTAATGAAATTTTGCAAGTGCTCGAAGAATTCAAAGAACTCAAAGTCACTGTCGCTGGCTTGAGGGATGAAAAGGAAGTGATGGAAGTTAAAATTAACAATCTTACAGAAAATTTGAAAGCATGTGACGGCAAAATTGGCTATTTGTTTAAAGTTATAGAAAATAAAGGAAACAAAACTTGTCAGGAAGCTGGTGCAATTGGAAGATTTGTGAATTTTTGGCGTAAAAACAGTGAGGTATGAATTTATGAAAGCATAATGCATAAATATATCTTTACAATTAAAGATCGAGTTTTTCGATTCAATTTTTGAATTCATTCTATTACAAATGTTTATAAATTGGTGTAAATCTGAAGTGTTCTTTCTGACTGTTTAAGGAAGGTTTGAGCCAATAAATTAGGTTGTTAAAGGTTCTCTTTGTGCGCACTATAAATAAATACGATCATTGATATACAGTAAGATTATTCTGTTGTAAGCGCATATGATAAAATGGTTTCTGTATGTTTATGAAACTAGCTGAACTCGTCTGTACGTATAAATATAGAGCTCCCTTTTCACGTCATGCAATATGACTCACTCTAGATTCAATGACTTACGTTAATAACCTATATACTAGTACATAATTTGGATCGACTCTAACCATATACTGTATGTCACAAACAGGTGTAAATCTAGGATTGTTATTTTCCTCAGTGTAAGAAAGATAGCAATATAGTTTACGGAATGCGCACAAACAATTATATTCCACGAATGTTATTTCTTTATTTTAGACACAAGAAGCATATAAAATAACTCTGATTATTCCAAGAGATGATACAGACGCTTTGGTGGCATTGTCAGAAAAGGTATGTGTTAGTCACCTAATTCATTAATCGGCAAAAGCTCTGTTATATCTTGAAGACACACATCTGAGGTAATATGAAGGACGCCATTCTTAAAGTGGACGACCAAGAACATATCGTATAAACATTCATCTATGTTTGTACCGTGTTTAATTATTTGTTAAATAAACGTGTGTTTTATGTTATCTAAGAAAGCATATTTAAACTCTAAAGGCACTACAGTAAAACTGCGATCGCTCGAGGTCGCCAGGGACCGAGCCAAAACCTCGAGGGAACCGATGTTTCAAACGACCCGATTTTCAATTTTCCAGTTTGATATGAAATATCTTTCAGTGTATTTTAAGTTTAAAGTCGTCAAACAGACTGTTTACTAAGACACCGATTATGTGTTGCGTTGTGGAAATCGCTAATATGTTCAAAGGTTGACGTAAACTAAATATAAAGCGCAAAAGAAAAAAACAATAAATGAATAAATAGAAATGTTTATTTTAACAAAAAAGCACATTTTCGTATCAATCAACATTTGAATGACAGTACATATTGTGGCATTAGTCAGATTTAAGTTTCGCAAAATCAAAGATTGTTGATTGGCGCATCTTGTCGGTTTTTGCTCAACTGTCATTGCAATTTTTACAACTTGCGAAAATTTTAACACCCAGCAATTGTTTGTTGATTTTGGAACACGCGTTCGGGAAAAAGAGTGAAATTATGTCCTCGAGGGAGCCATAAGGTTTTGTGCACGATTTGTGTACTTGGGACCGAGGATATTGCTCGACTGCTCGACATAATTAGGTTTCGATGCAGCGTGGGTATATTTTATATGAAAATAGAAGGAAAAACGTTCGGGACCAAGCTCCGACCTCGAGGGAACGCCGGTTCTCGAACGACCGCTTGTTTGAGGGAACGCAGTTTAACTGTATATAACTTTTTATTTTCTGTTTGCCATATTTGTTAATTTGATATCTTCATCACTGATATGATTCTAACTTTCTTATCCATAAAAGTATTTCCTTTTTTATCTCTTTATTTTAAACATGCCGTTAATGGGCCTTTAAGTGGATGCTACTAAGACAATAAGATGTCGATAAGTCACCTTCAAATGTTTTTCAGCCTTCAGTGTGCCATTCAAAAAACGAACACCAAAGCGTCTTTGAAAAGTTTCGAGACAAGTTCGGTCTTCAAGATGTAAGAAACCATGATTCGGACCCGGAGGTTATATTCGTTTTAAGAACCAGTTCAATAAGAGTAGAAGATGAAGCAACTGCCGCCGTTGCAGATTATTCAGAAGGTAATACTAGTAGTTTTCAGAGAGATGGCTGGTGGTCGTGCGGCCCTGTTTTCATTTTCCCTATCAATAAAAGGTCAAATGATCGTATTTTACAATAAATCCTTATTATTTTCATTATGTAAACGTATTTATTATATCGATATATTTGTTATAAATGTTCCGTTGTTTATGTTGACATAAACAAAACAATATGAAATTAAATTATTTGTCATCCTATCTATGTAACTTGGATCGTACATATTTCTTGGCAAATCAGCACCATTTACTCAATGGTTACATAGTTTAGACAGTTATTAACTTATAAGTATGGCGTTCGAGAAGTCATCCAAAACAAACGGTCATGCTCTCAGGTTGTAGAGGGATAAAGAATATGCCTGTATGGATTAATAGTTTATATCATGATATTTGGACCGGTCGTTGTGGGGACAAATATATTATCACCATTTTAGCAATTGATGTGATCAAATTTCATCCTCCCTTGTATGTGACTGTGTTGAAAAAGTTGTGTTATTTGCCTTTTCCTTTCAGATCAGTGTTCCCGTGTCGTTCTGGTTTTGTTCTACCGTACACACCAACCGATATCTAAAATAAATGGCGGAAAAGCAAGTTATTACCAACATCCGAGCATTCAAAAAACATTTCACATCGTGTATCACGAGAATGATGAGAGATCGAAATGTATTCTGATTTAGATAAAATAGCACTGTTACGTTTAGAAAAGCTAATCAAACACCTCATTTCTGAAAATTTAAATGCAATAAGGAACAAGGACAGAAGAAAACAAGCATACCATATCTTCGATAATTTATGTACATTTAAATGCACTTAATGTGAATTATAGGAAATGTTTTGTTGGTTATTGTAAGCGAAAGCTGGTTGCATAAAACCTATCGTTGTTTTATTAGGCGTACGTGAATTATCTTTAGACGTGTGTGTTGTTATCTATTAAAATATTATAATATAATATTGTTTTAATGAGGAAATAAAAATGTTAATTAGACGTTTGATCATGTATGCATGTTCGTGTATTTTTGTTTGTGCCCGTGTAAGGTTCATACTTGATATGTCAATGAATTGCTGTGGTTTATAAGTTCAAGGAAATTATGACCATGTGGTTTACAGAATCATAAATAATTACTGTCACAGTTTCAGAAAACAGGAACTCGTTTGGCATCTCTTCTTAATCAGTGTCACGTTTTTTAAACAAACTCCTGTATGGATGTATGAATGTTATACATCAAATTGGAATATATACGGATGCCAAAAAGTGTTGTTATAATATATCTAAACTTATACATAAATGAAGTTATCCGATTGGTTAAGGGCGGTAAGATGCATGACGTGTATAATCTATAAATTTTCATAATTCAGAAAATGGCGGATATCATAGTTTATTATCAGATTTAGGTGTTTCTAATCAGTACGTCTCTATTACTCATGCACATGTGCAATAACCCGTGGTATAAAGGCACTGACGGTGTTAATCTCATACCTCGTCAGCTACTAAAATGTTATTGATAGTACTACTGTATAATCGTATGTCCTTTCTTAAGAGTTTAACTTATTTGTCTAATCATAGCCGTGATGACGAGGATGCTGTTTATGATGTATACTAATCTGCTATATAAGTATAAGGCAGGGATCTGTGACGGTTCTTATGTTCTTAAATTATGTGCGTGAAGTTAGCAGCTGCTGTGCTGCTGGCAGCTAGCTGCTGCGTTTTTACTATGAATATAATAATATATATTTACTATAATACAAGGGTATATAATTGTTTTTTTTTATTTCAGCTGTTTATATGAATACAAATAGGAGTAAGAAAAAAAGATTTTGCTGATTTAGCTTATTTGGTAAAATTTTGATTACGGCAGGTTTTTTTTTCATAAGCGGCCCACCAATGCAAACATTTTGTTGAGAAAGGCCATAAATAATAACAAAGTTAATAAGGATATCAATGATTCGGCGTTACTTTTGGCTTTGTGAACTATTGCATGTTAAGAAAGTATGCTCATATATTGACATTTATGGTTAACTATATATCTAGTGTGTGCTTCAAAAGGCAATGCCTGTTTTGCATTTAAAATAACCAAAACCAAACCAACTTGACATCTCTTATTTCTAATCAGAGATATGCATAGGTCTCCGAGTCACAACAATGATTCCATATTTCATTTTAATTTTAGCAGGGACCGACTACTCCCAAATTTGACATATACAGGAAAACACCCTTTGTAATGGAAACACTTAGAGAATTAACTAGGATCTTTGTACTTCTTCTTCTTCTACTAAATAATATTGGTATATTATATCAATAGCCCACTTTCTTTCCGAACGTGATACATCACACGGACAATTGGATGTTTCTTGTTGAATAAATGTATTGATTTATTTTGTGTAAACTATTATAAACGTAAATGGGGAATTAATAAAGAACCAACTTTTAACATCTTAATTTGACTTGAGTTATTTTGAACGATACAACTTTGTCTGCACTTAAACAGCGACTCGCAGTTGTGTCAGCTAATACCACAAGCTGGTCAAATGCACGTGCCGCTAAGACAGTGTGACTCGGGCTCGGTGAAGCTGCACTACTAAACCGGGGTGCGCGGTTGCATACGAGGAGGAATCTTGCACCGTGTGACTTTGTATCTGCAAATGTCCTTCTTGAAAAAAATCCGTTCTTGTTTTATTAAATAAGTACCCTACTGATTTGATTAACTCTGGTATGACCCTATTATAATTTTTAAACTTTTTCATGAAAACATATTAACTATAATTGATTGGCAAAAATCATTAAAAGCTTGAGACACAGTAATATTTCTTATCATCACAGTACAAAGTAAAATAATACCAACCATATTTACGAATAGCAATTCAACAAGTCACACTATACAGAAACGCAAACACACTTTCACCCACGCACACACGCGCGCGCGCACACACACACATAAGCATATACACGAACATATTAATACAAAGTCATAACGAAAGTAGTTTTTAAGTGAACCCTTTATCCTAATTGCCTTGTGCTGCTTAGCAGTTCTCCGATATGGGAATCCAGCTGTGCAGTTATAAAGGTTTTATTATAGGACTGGACTTTTCATCTTTTGTTGTTTTCAAACGATAATAACAGTATTAATACAATGCCTTTGAATAAGAACAAGAGTGATGCTATATATAATAGCCCACCAATATTATTTAACAAGGATGCTTCACAATTTGGATATAACAATGGTGATACATGCATTTAAAATGGATTTAAATATAAATGCTATATCACTGTTCAAAAACTTATCAATCATATTTATTTTGGTTTATTCAATTAATACATTTATAGCTGTGTATATTGTTTTATGTATTAGTAGGACAATAATCTAATCGAAATGTGTCAACCCTAAAAGGCCCCTGAGCCAATTAACAAATACACAGGAAATGGCCCCTACTGTGACACCAGTGCAATATTGAGGAGATGCACGGCAGGGGATTATCATGGCAAATATTCCTTAAACTAGGCAGAAGTCAATATAATGAACACTCAAGGTCAATATAATTGTAATTTTTTTTGGAATTATACGGGACAATATTGTGTGAGTGTTCTTTATATTGACTTTGACACAATTAACTGTTCACATTCGCTCTGACAGGGTTATAAAAAATAAATATTTAAAATATCAAAACCAAGTTCCATTTCTAGAAATTCATATTTGATATTAAAAAGTAACAAGAGATATTTGTCAAACATTATGCCCCCCCTGAGTGCCATGATGTCAGGATTATATGGACAATTGAATGAAATATGCATGGACCGAAATGACAGCTGATTTGTTGCTGTTTTAAGATTATGACCATTAAAGTGTGAGGATAAAGTGTGTTATGACCGTCATGACCTTTGACTCTATGAACTCAAAATCCAGAGTCATCAGCTGGTCACCAGAAACCTAAATGTCAAGTTTGAGGGCCATGGGTGCAGGCATTGTCAAGTTATCACAAGACAAGTTTTTTTCGTTCAAGATCACTGTGACCTTGACCTTTGACCCGATGACCCCTTAAATCATAAGGGGTCATCTACAAGTCAGATGCAACTCCAAGTCAAGTTTGAAGGCCATGGGTTCAGGCATTGTTGAGTTATCACTCGGACAACCTTTTACCATTCAAGATCACTGTGACCTTGACCTTTGGCTCTATGAATCCTAAAATCAATAAGGGTGATCTACTGGTCAGGCTTAACATCCATGTCAAGTTTAATGATCATAGGTTCAGGCATTGTTGAGATATCAGTGGGGGAAGATTTGTTAACTTTTTAGCGTTAAAGGTTACTGTGACATTGACCTTGGCCTGATGACCCCCAAAATTGATAGGGGTCATCTACTGGTCAGGCCCAACCTTCATGTCAAGTTTGATGACATTAGGTCCAAGAATTGTCAAGTTTGCTTTCAAGGTCACTGTGACCTTGACCTTTGACCCTAAAATCAATAGGGGTCATCTACTGGTCAAGCCCAACCTCCATGTCAAGTTTGAGGGCCATGGGTGCAGGCATTGTTGAGTTATCACTTGGACAACCTTTTATCATTCAAGGTCACTGTGACCTTCACCTTTGGCCCAATGACCCCTAAAATTAATAGGGACAATCTTCTGGCCAGACTCAACCTCCAAATCAAGTTTGAGGGCCATGGGTGCAGCCATTGTCAAGTTATCACTCGGATAACCTTTTACCATTCCAGGTCACTGTGACCTTGACCTTTGGCCCAATGACCCTTAAATCAATAAGGACCATCTTCTGGCCAGGCCCAACCTCCAAGTCAAGTTTGAGGGCCATGGGTGCAGGCATTGTCGAGTTATCACTCGGACAACCTTTTACCATTCCAGGTCACTGTGACCTTGACCTTTGACCAGATGACCCCCAAAAACCATAGGGGTCATCTCCTGGTCAGGCCAATTCTCCAAGTCAAGTTTGAGGGCCATGGGTGCAGGCATTGTTGAGTTATCACTCGGACAACCTTTTACCCTTCAAGGTCACTGTGACCTTGACCTTTGGCCCAATGACACCCAAAAACAATAGGGGTCATCTACTGGTCAGGCCCATCCTCCAAGTCAAGTTTGAGGGCCATGGGTGCAGGCATTGTTGAGTTATCACTCGAACAACCTTTTACCATTCAAGGTCACTGTGACCTTGACCTTTGACCCATTGAGCCCAAAAAACAATAGGGGTCAGCTACTGGTCAGGCCCAACCTCCAAGTCAAGTTTGAGGGCCATGGGTGCAGGCATTGTTGAGTTATCACTCGGACAACCTTTTACCATTTAAGGTCACTGTGACCTTGACCTTTGGCCTGATGACCCCCAAAAACAATAGGGGTCATCTACTGGTCAGGCCCAACCTCCATGTCAAGTTTGAGGGCCATGGGTGCAGGCATTGTTGAGTTATCACTCGGACAAGCTTTAAAATTATTTTACCATTAAAGGTCACTGTGACCTTGACCTTTGACCCGATGACCCCCAAAATCAATAGGGGTCATCTACTGGTCAGGCCCAACCTTCATGTGAAGTTTGATAACCATACGTCCAGGAATAGTTGAGTTATCACTCGGACAAGCTTTGGTCTACCGACGGACCGACCGACCGACCGACCGACCGACCGACTGACCGACATACCTGTGCAAAGCAATATACCCCTCTTCTTCGAAGGGGGGCATAATTACGGGATAATCGCCAAATTACAACCAATCGAGCTTAGTTTCTTATGAAAATCCCTTAAACAATAAAGGTGTTAATCATAAGTATTTTCCTCTCATTGTCCTCTCGAATGTCTTAAACGATTGAGCAGAATTACGTAATATTTTTTCGATAAAAATGGCCGAGGAGTTCCGAATGTCTCCCGGCTATATTGGACTAACTTTAACGGATTGAAGCTGTTACACTGCGGAAAATGGTTAAATATACGGGAATGTACTGAAACCCGTACATCCAATTTGTACGGTAAGTGTACGGGATGTTGAGTATATGGGTGTGTTCGGATTCGTATATTAATAAAACTCTTGAGTATACGGGATTCGATGTATGGGCGTGCACTAACCCGTACATCCGTGTTATAACAAACAAAAAATGAATTCTGTAACCAATTTAGGTCTTTGGGGGTTCAATTTGACAGCATATATAATATGAAAGTCATTTATACCATTGACTTAAACATATCACTGTTTCGTAGAAAAACAGGATGGTGTCAGTAAAAATTACATTTGTAGAAAATTTAATGCTTTAATGGGTTTCGATAGCTTTTGATGAAATTTAAAAGAGGTCTAAATGATAAAAAATAAATAATTCGGACAATACTGAGTTGATTGACTAACGACTAGTACTTATACTATTTTGATGGATGTACGGTACATCTCCGTATATCTTGAGTGTACGGGCATGTACGGTCTCCGTACATGTTGAAAATACGGGAATCTATGCTATTCCGTACACTTTGAGAGTATGACATTACACTATTCCCGTACATGATGAATATACGGGCTTGTACAATTCCCGTATTATATGGATGTTCGGAAATAAACCAGTTCCCGTACATACTGCGTGTACGGAATAGTAACAATTCCTGTACATTATGGGTATACGGTAATGTACTCTTTCCCGTACACCCATGTTATAAAGGTTTTGAATTTTGTAATCAAGTCAGGTAATTTGGTGTTTTATTTGACAGCATACATGATATGAACAACATCTAAATCATACACTTGTATACATTTTTCCGTGTTACGCAGGGAAACCGCAATGTGTTAGTAAGGGTTACGTTTTGTAGGAAATGTTATGCTTTTGGTGGATTTTAACAACCTTTGTTGAAATTAAAGCGACATGTTTATAATTATAAATAATAAAAATCGACAATGCTGGTAGGATTGATGTACGACTGGTACTAACAAAATTTTGATGAATATACGGCACCGTACATCTCCGTATATCTTGAGCGGACGGACATGTATGGTCTCCGTACATGTTGAGTGTACGGGAATTTATGCTCTTCCGTACACTTTGAGCGTACGGGTTTATACCATTCCTGTACACGAAAAATATACGGGCGTGTACATTTCCCGTATATTACGGATGTACGGACATATACAAGTTCCCGTACATGCTGAGTGTACGGAAAAGTTACAATTCCCGTACCCTATGGATATACGGAAATGCACTATTTCCCGTACACCCATGTTATAAAATAGTTTTGAATTTTGTAATCAAGTAAGGTAAATTCTTGTTTCATTTGACAGCATTTATGACATGAACAATATTTATACCATTGACTTGTATACATTTTTCCGTGTTACGCCGAGAAACAGGAATGCTTAAGTAAGAGTCAAGTTTTGTAGGGGTTTTAACAGCCTATGATGAAATTAAAGCGACATCTTTATGATAAAAAAATAAGATTTGACAATGCTGTTACTGTGGTGTTACATTGGACAACATATATGATATGATCAGCATGTATTAGTGAGTGAGTGAGTGAGTGAGTGAGTGAGTGAGCGAGCGAGCGAGCGAGCGAGGTGAGTGAGTGAGTGAGTGAGTGAGTGAGTGAGTGAGTGAGTGAGTGAGTGAGTGAGTGAGTGAGTGAGTGAGTGAGTGAGTGAGTGAGTGAGTGAGTGAGTGAGTGAGTGAGTGAGTGAGTGAGTGAGTGAGTGAGTGAGTGAGTGAGTGAGTGAGTGAGTGAGTGAGTGAGTGAGTGAGTGAGTGAGTGAGTGAGTGAGTGAGTGAGTGAGTGAGTGAGTGAGTGAGTGAGTGAGTGAGTGAGTGAGTGAGTGAGTGAGTGAGTGAGTGAGTGAGTGAGTGAGTGAGTGAGTGAGTGAGTGAGTGAGTGAGTGAGTGAGTGAGTGAGTGAGTGAGTGAGTGAGTGAGTGAGTGAGTGAGTGAGTGAGTGAGTGAGTGAGTGAGTGAGTGAGTGAGTGAGTGAGTGAGTGAGTGAGTGAGTGAGTGAGTGAGTGAGTGAGTGAGGAGTGAGTGAGTGAGTGAGTGAGTGAGTGAGTGAGTGAGTGAGTGAGTGAGTGAGTGAGTGAGTGAGTGAGTGAGTGAGTGAGTGAGTGAGTGAGTGAGTGAGTGAGTGAGTGAGTTAGAGACCGATTGCTAATTAAAAACAGATTATTGAAATTAGTTTAAACAGTATTTATTTCAAATTCACATATACAAGGTATTTTAACAACAATACAAATAATAAGGATTGGAACGAACGATGCCGAACGATTTCCGTAACAGTTCGGAGATTTCAGTTGGTCCGGATAAGGTCCGGTCCGGCCAGTCTTTTATACCTACCCATGTACGGGACCGTTCTTTCCCGTATATTCAACCATTTTCCGCAGTGTTAGTACAAAATGCGGTACACATGTTTTGAATCATCATTCATGAGGTATGATAAGCCGTCTCATGCCGCGCTTGCTTTCAGGTGTTCTAATTTTATTTGTGTTATGTTAGGCTCTTTTTCATTGGCTATAGGCAATCGCCAAGGTTTACCGACTGCAAGATAATCTATTAATAGAATACAGCGAAACGCCTCTAATTGGCTGAATTTTTCTCTGTTTGCTCCTCTCCGAATCCATTCGGAACTCCTCGGCCATTTTTTTCTTCAAAAAACAACCTCGGATGTATGCGGGTACATCAGTTGAAGTAGTTCGTAAAATTTTGAATTATATCATTAATTAAATGTAGTGTTTTAGAGTTGTATATATTGATCTACATTTGTAAGTTTAAATTGATTGCCATTGAATTGTATTATTGCAAACATAATAAAGAATCCCAAGAGTTAAGTCAAAAAGTTTAACTGCTAAATAAAATTACTACGCGATCTACTTGCAGCGGACTTAAACGTACCACTTTTTTAGTATGTAAACCGTCCAAATACATCCGAGGTTGTTTTCGATAAAATGGCCGAGGAGCTCCGAATGCTCCGAATCTTGGCGATTGATCCAGAGTATGGTCACATATCATCAACATTCTGGTGAGCGAGAAAGATCAACATGACTGTGTTCAAAACTTATCATGTATGGCTAGGAAGCAAATTTGTATATATAATCTGTTCATTTTATACTGTCAGTGAGTTCAAATTTAATTTTGAAACGAAGCTGATCTCTGCATCTTTTAAGGATTTCCGAAAGTTGTTCTTTTGGACAATTAAAAGTTGCAAATATAATTACTACAACATTTACTTTTTATTATTATTGAAAGCAACTGTTTGCTTTTTTCATATTTTAAATATTGAAGAGAAAAAAATGACGCATAAAAGAACTCAATCAAATTTTACAAACCCTACCTACATATAGGCGCGACCCTACCGATTTTATAATCAATTGGTTTAAAAAATATTAAAACAATTGTATTATTACTTGTGGTACATCTTCTTTAGGGAATAAGAGTGCATCTTTTTTAATATGTAGTTTAAACATTTTTACGTTTTATACAGGACTTCTTTAACGCTATTCGCTAATGTAAAATAACGTTCTTATATAAATCTTCTTAAATCAAGAGTTATAAAAAATGCCTGTTTTAATCCTAACCAAACCTTTGTTTTGTTTTATAGTTCTGAACACAAATAAATTATTATAACAGTACAACAATTTAAATAAAAGATTAAATGAGTCGCTTTGCTTTATAAATCTTTAATTTTAAATTAAGTCTAACTGACCATCAAAGTTTTGATCAAGCAAACGCACTGAACGACCCCTGCTGAGAAAAGTTATAAATAGGTCAGATCTAAGCTGGTTACGTAAGAAACACCCGCTGCTGACAGTTTATAGTATATTAATTAAGCATCATCAAAGGAACTCCAGATAATGGGAGCAGAAATTAAATCACATCGGGCATAGCAACTAAAATGATTCAACAAAGGGCTACACTGTATCACGGACCTATAAACAATAGATATTCTTAACCACAGATCAAGAGAGGAAATGTTTCACTTTTCATTAATCTTTACCTATATATATTTATATCTATATATTTAATAATTGAAATGAAAGAAGTCGATCATTTTCATGTTCTAAATGGTTAAAAGGTTTTAGTATGTATGGAAATAAATGTAGAAAATAAATTACTTGACATGACACAGCCGTACACAGCCATTTATTTTGTACAAGTACATACTGAGCCAATAGTTCAGAACTTCAGAATCTTTACTCCTCTAGAAGTAATGGAAACACTTGTGATCTACAGTATTTCTTAACAATCAAAGTCACTGTTATCTTAAGTTAACATTCCAACGACAGGATGATGAGGATTTAAAATCAGTGTTTTAATGTCTAATATGTTGTTTAAATAATTCAGCGTATACTTTGTTGCAGCCCTTTTAAAGGGACTGTCTCACAGATAATAAAAAGTGGGAAAAAAAATAAAATTGTCGAATAATGACATACACTTGCCATCGATGTGTACAATGCATTGAAACTTACTAATTGAAGTACCACATAGTTTACAATTTATTTAAGTTTAGCAGTTATATTGTATTTTTCCATTAAAAAAGATTACTGGGTATGTCTACCAGGTAGAATTCATTCATGTGTGATTGGCTAGTCGGTGTTATCACGTGATATTACCGAACAAGCTTTATAATTTAATTATGTCACCCATGATAGCTCAGTAAGGAAGACGCTGGACTTCTATTTTGGCGACGCGGGTTCGAACCCGGTCTCGGACACAATCTTTTTTTTTACATTTTGGTACTTTATTTACAATTATGACATCAAAGCGTAACAAATGCTATTAGATTAATGTCCTGAGATTCGTTACAGAAAAAAACTTTTTTTTGATGCAAATCTGTGACACAGAATTTGCTTAACGAAACCCCCTCTGTCCCCCTCTACTTAAACACTGTTTACACTCCGTACCTCTTATACCATCCAAAATGTTACCTCTGTGTACCCTCCGTTGATTCGTATGTACGGTACTAGTCAATAGTTTGCTCGCCATTATAATGTTTGTCGTTAGATGCGAACCGGGAATTGCAAATTGCTATATATAAAGCATTGAATGTAAATTTTTGGCAGTATCTGTCTCTAAATATATAAAGCTATTGTTTTTGTTGAGCAGGTGTTATTCGCCTATTGTTTGTTTTATTTTCGGCAATTTGAATTCGAACCTGCGCTAAACGGACCTAATTCAATTGCAAATCAGCGCCTATGATTCAAACCTGTTGTCTACTAGCCGGCGTTAATAAATCTCATGACAATGACATGCAGAATAGATCCCTGCCTGGAATTCAGTTACATATACTTTTAAATGAGTTTTAAATAACCATGATTGTTTCAAATGAACCTGACAATGCCTAGCTGAACATGAGCCAAAGGAGCGTTAAGCGAAGAATGTTCAACATTACACTTTTCGCTAATGTTCCCTCAGTCGAATTTTCGGGTTCTATTTTCGGCTACTCAGGACAAAAGCTCCAGCGATCTAAATAGCTCATATTGTAGGGCTCGTGGCCTAGTTCATCCCCCAACTTTTCGTCCCCTTAGTCGAAATGGGATTTTTAACAGTAATCATACACATTAATAATGGTAATCCGTCAGACAATGCAAAAACTGAGGCATTGTCGTTTTCATACTATGAATAAAGATTACCTTAAGTTGGTATGGTCCCGTTGCCCCTTCCTGTATTTTAAGATGAGAAATTGGTATTTAAGAAAAAAAATTTTTATTTTGGTGGTCTACTTATTTAATAAACCTGTCGCAATCAAAATTTTACCAAATGACCTAAAACAGTAAAATCTCATTTTTTCTTACCCCTATTTATATTCCTATAAACAGCTGGAAAGCAGACAATGGTTTACTAAAGTAGTATATAGTAAACCTTAATCATTATATTTATAGTGAAAACATGCAGCAGCTAGCTGCCAGCAGCGTAGCAGCTAGCTGCCAGCTTCATATCAACTTGCTGCTAGCAGCTTGCTGCTATGCTTCTAACTTCACGCACATTATTAAATTCCATTTTATAAACTAAAAGCTTTGTATACGACTATGTTTGATATACCGGATCATCGTTCTTATGCTGTACTTGTTAAGCCTTTTAGCGGCGATGTGACTGAATTATGAAACAGCGCCATTCGACTTTTCCAAAACCACGAAAAAGGATGTGGATCCATGGGTTCTCTAGATCTTTAATCGGGGACATATTCATTTTTAGACTGTCGGCTGCAAGCCGACAGTCTTTAGAGAGCGGTATTTCAGAAACGCGACTAGTCGCCTGACACGACATATTGAACATGAATATATTAATACACACCACCTGCGTAGCAACAGAACAACTTACGTGAATGTGGGGCGTCAAGTACCTGCTTATGTGTATTTAACGCGTTATTGCCTTTTTTATGACAAACATTGCGTGTTACTCTTAGTATAGCTGTACCGTTGCAATTTGGTGAGTTTTATTGAACAAAATAATGAAAAATAATGAAAGTATAGCATTTACATACGAAGTCATTTTACCCTACATCCAGTAAGCTACACCACATGTTTGCACCCCGTGTGACGTCACACATATCCCGGCATTCAAGACTGACCCGGCAAACCCCGGCAAAGAACTTATTTTATGAATGAAAGCTATTAAGAAATAAATCATACGCGGTTAAAGAGTTCATGTCATGTAATATTTTGTGAAATAGCTTTTATGTTTCAAATGATTTTTTTCAGCAGCAATCGAACTATTGTATTTGTTTGAGTAAATTAATTGAATTATACCTATCACAGTGTGTCAACGTTATGCCTATTGTTATTTTGGATTATAGGGTGTAGTTTTTAAAGTCATACACAATATGGCGGCGATTATGCGGAAATGAAATTGAATGTTACTTCGAACACGTTCTTCTACAAAATAACCGACCTGTATTTAGTGCTATTGCTTTAACATCAATCGCAGCAAAAATAGCATCAATGTATGCGTCTAAAAATGTTAAATTTAGATGGAGACAATCCAGAAATGAGCTGCCAGGAAGTGATCGATTTCGGACACGAAGGTACATGTACATTAGTCTGAAATTATAGGGTCGGCCCAGTTGTCTATCCTTAATTATGATCGGACCTGCTTGAGGCCATCAGAATTATTAATGTCGTTCATCTTTGTCGTGATAATTTTTTTTTACTTTTATGTTATAAAAGGAATGGCAATATTACTATATTATAGTATATTCCATACTTTTTTAGGGGTCTATCATGAATTATTTTAATGCAACGTTTATAAATAAGTTGAAACTGTTGTCTATCACAGATTATTTAGCTTGACGAATAAGCAATTGAGCTAAAGTTAACCTAGGAGAAAAAAGGGCGCCCGGTGTGGGGCTCGAACCCACGACCGCCGGCACACTAGCACGGCGCTCTAACCAACTGAGCTAACCGGGCGGCTGGTTCTTACCCACACACACTACACTCCTACCCCCATTAATCTTTTTAGGCCGACGGAGGCACTCTTGCCGTTTACCGCTGCCACCAGTAAAGTTAACCTAGGAGGAAAAGTGCGCCCGGTGTGGGGCTCGAACCCACGACCGCCGGAACACTAGCACGGCGCTCTAACCAACTGAGCTAACCGGGCGGCTGGTTCTTACCCACACACACTACAGAGCAAACAGATTTTAGGCTTAAAAGTAAGTTACGATTATGAAACTGTTGTCCGCATCTCAATAATATGTACCTTTTAATACGAAGTTGTTAGTGTCTATCAAAGAAATGTTTTAATTGATATTTATGTATGTCATACCCTATCATATACCATTTCTTTTATGGACATTTGAAGGTACATATTAACAAAATCAATTGATATATTTTAATTTTTGCATCAAATATGTTCTTTGATAATATAAAGAAAAGTACATTGATCAAACAAGTGTAAGTGAGAAAGAAATAGAATTGGCTTCAATTGCCAATCAATAATTTCTGCTCACAGTCTGGAGTCTATCACAGATCAATGAGCAATTGCAATGACCAACAGTTAACACAAACGCTTCCGTGGGAGGGGGGATGGCACACCCGGCACATGCCCCATCACTAAAGTCGTCAAAGTTTGCATTCCATCTCAAAGGAGTGGAAATTAATAAGCTACACCTTTCAAATGCCATCATGTGCAGGCGACGTGAACTCATAAAAACAACAAATTCAAACAGCGCAACTTCCTTTAATTATGTCCTCTTGATGTTTCTTCATCTGTATATATATAAACAACAGTTTCCTGGTCTTCCAACAATTTCCAATACTGGTGAAAGTGTATCCATCATCCGTGTGATATTTGTTGAAAACAAGAAAAGCATACATGCCATAAAACTGAGAAAAAAGTTATTTTCTCAAGTCTTGTAGCAGTACGCAATCCTTGAACATGTGCAAGATATGCCATGAAGTCAATATCACCACTACTTGAAGGCCACCGATGTGTTATGTTCACTTGTATGTCTTTCTGATTTCTTCACAAATTGCTTATGTCTAGCGGACCCTTGGGGGGGAGGGGTACGCCCCTTAGGTATGTCCTCTCTTGGGGAGCGGAGTACGCCCCTTAGGTATGCCCTCTCTAACATCTAATCCTGAACTCTCCCCTGCCTTTAAGATAAAATTTCATAACCAGTATCACTTATTACCATATTATTATAATAAAATTCATTAAACTTATCTTGAAGCCATGTGATGGCAGATAAACAATGGTTAAAGTTAAATGAACAGTAATTTTTATTTTATTATTTTTCCCAGTATGAAAGATTCATTTTATATTAGAAAATAAATAATATATATATGTTTTAATAGGAAAGACAATTAAGAAAACTATGTTTTATGATAGACAATATTTTTTATGTAAATGATACAGATGAAAAAATATTCTTATTGTCTATCATGAAATATATATTTCCTTCTGTCTATCAAGAATTGTTTTTACTATTGCCTATCATGAAATATTTTTCTAACTGTCTATCATAAATATTATCATATTTTATGATGGACAATAAGATTTTTTTTTTAATATTTCTTATTGTCTATCATGAAAAATATTTCTTACTGTCTATCATAAATTTTAATAAATATATTTTATGATAGACAATACGAAAACAAATTATACATAATTACAGTAAAGCAAAAATCATGAGAGACTGTAAGAAACTTACTACTTGTGTTTTCATATAATTATAAGACAAATTAGAAAAATATAAATAATTCTTATTGTCTATCATAAATTAAAAAAAAAACAGATAAACAATGGTTAAAGTTAAATGAACAGTAATTTTTATTTTATTATTTTTCCCAGTATGAAAGATTCATTTTATATTAGAAAATAAATAATATATATATGTTTTAATAGGAAAGACAATTAAGAAAACTATGTTTTATGATAGACAATATTTTTTATGTAAATGATACAGAAGAAAAAATATTCTTATTGTCTATCATGAAATATATATTTCCTTCTGTCTATCAAGAATTGTTTTTACTATTGCCTATCATGAAATATTTTTCTAACTGTCTATCATAAATATTATCATATTTTATGATGGACAATAAGATTTTTTTTTTAATATTTCTTATTGTCTATCATGAAAAATATTTCTTACTGTCTATCATAAATTTTAATAAATATATTTTATGATAGACAATACGAAAACAAATTATACATAATTACAGTAAAGCAAAAATCATGAGAGACTGTAAGAAACTTACTACTTGTGTTTTCATATAATTATAAGACAAATTAGAAAAATATAAATAATTCTTATTGTCTATCATAAATTAAAAAAAAAACGACATATTTTTACGATAGATGATAAGAAAAAAATCTGGATAAACAGCTAAAGTTCAACATTTCAAGAATATTAATTTACGATATACAAGAGGAACTGCGTTGATCATGATAGATAATATGACAAATGAGACCACTTTTTTATGCTTCAACTACAAAATTTTCATAATTTGTTTTCAAGATAGACACCAAAAATGTGTCTCCTTTGTTGACTTTCGTCTATAAACTAGGAGTTAGAGCAATATTAAAACCATTACCAAGATTTCCAAATCCTTTAGGCGAAGACCATGACACAAAACGAGTTGTCGTTTCAATTTCATGTGTTTGAATCGCATCCAGAGCCTCTAGAATGACTACCAGAGCCTCCAATAAACTTTTTTGCATGGTCGCCGCCATGTTGTATCACCTAAAACGACCAATTTACGGTAGTCGAGCTACTTTACATTACTTTACAGTATATAAATAATTGTGATGCCCAATAAGAGGTCGTATAATAATCTGAGATAGACAATAGCATCGACGAAATTATAGACGTGTTATACGGGATTCTTCCAATCCCTAACGTCTAAACGGTTTTGTGCAAAAAGCGGGGGTGTTTGAAAAATATTGAAATTGTATTAAGTGAAGTATTTTATGGTTGAAATGGATAATAAAGTAAAGATTCATATTCATATTTTACCATGGAAGTGCAAAGCTATTTTGCAAAAAAACAAGCATTTAATGCATTAAAACACATTATTCACCTTTTCATTAAAAGGAAAGTTGACTGACACAAACAACAATTATGCCAAGTGGAACAACTTGACCCAATTGTAATAATTCGGCCACCTCCGACAAGCTTCGAGATAATACAATCGTAACAACTCGGCCTTGGCCGAACAATCTGAACACCTCAGCCAGTATCGAACAGGGATTGACTATCTCGAAGCTTACCGAAGATGGCGAGTTGTTACAATTGATGGCCGAAATGTTCCGATTGTTGTAAAATTGTGAACTGCAGCCTTGCAGGTGCCCTTCATGTATATATTGTTATGTTTTGACAGAATGAAATGAAGAAAAAACCATCAAACTTATAATTATTTGCTTGATATTACTTTTTGGTTACGGAATTTATATAAAATAACATTATCTGGTAATATTTCTTGTTTTTACGATATGTTATAAATGCAATATGCTTTAACCCGGAATCCAGATCGGAATAACTACCCACTTTTCTTACAAAACAGTTTGTACGTGAAGGATTTGCTGTATCAAAAATTGTAAAAAAATCTGTCAACGTACAATTATTTGGACTAGAAGGTACATCTAGCTGATCTACATCTCTTAGTCTAAATATTTGTACGTTGACGGACTCTTTTTACGATTAAAAATATGTATATATATATATGTATATATGTATATATATATATATATATATATATATGGCAAATCCTTCACTACAACATCTTCATGTTACTTTCAATTCAGAGTTGATTATTCACTAAAATTATTTCGCATTTTTAATTGTTGTTTAACCTGAAACGTCTCAACCATCAAAAAAGAACATATATGCTTCAATAGTCTAAAAAAATAGACGTGTTGTATGGGATTCTTCCAATCCCTTACGTCTAATTGGGTTTGTGCAAAACAGGGTGGGGGTTGAAAGATATTGAAATCGTAGTTAGATAAGTATTATATGTTTGAAATAGATATTAAAGGTTTATATTCATATTTTAGTTATTACCATGTAAGTGCAAAGATTTTTTTCACAAAACAAGCATTTAATGCATTTAAACACAACCATTTTACATCTATGTAAATCTATGCACCGCAGCCTTGCAGGTGATCTTCATGTACTAGTATAACAGTTTATATCATTATGTTTTGACAGTATGAAATGAAGAAAAACACTCCTCAAACTCATAATAATTTGTCAGCTTTTATTTTTTGTGTACATAACTCATATTTTAGATATATATAATTATCTGACCCGGAATCCCAATCGGAATAGCGACCCACTTTTGGTACAAAAAAATTGTATGTGAAGGATATGCCATTTCAAAATTTGTAAAAAGATCTGTTAAGTTACTATTATTTGGACTAGTGCTTCAAGTGTTTGATTTATTGTCTCTATAATGTATAATGCACCTGTCAATTGTAGAGCCAAGCTGGGAGCTGCCTAAAAATCAGTTACCCAGTTAGCTCAGTTTGACAGATCTCCATGCAAGTGTTCACATGGTCGTGGGTGCAAGCACCATACCAGTAGCATCTTTTCTCAAAGGTTTACTTTAGAACCCATCATCCAGGAGTAAACAATTATGATTTTTTTATTAAATATTACAGGCCATGTTCTTTTGTAAACTTTCAGATTGAGAAGTGCCTGGATACAAGGCTAGTATTGTTAACATCATCTGATACAATCAACTAGAACAAAGCTGAAATGGCTGCCTGACCTGACTTAAAAATTGGATGGCAGTACATCAGACTAGAAGATTACAAGTATTGAGGTGGACAAAATGAAACCTGAGCCTACCAAAGCTGACAGATTGCACAAGAAACACATAAATGCAGGTATTTACTGAGATATTGTAATTATTTTTTGAAACTTCTCATTCATTTAGGAAGTTCAGTTGAAACAGAGTTGGCAAAAAAAATGAACAAAGGTATATACATTTTGAATTCTAATTCAAATGAGAACTAGACTGGCCAGCACAGAATGGTAAAATGCTAGTCTACCAATATAAATGTGCCTGGTTCGAATCAGTAAAGCTGATGAATGTACTGGTTGTGTAGCCAGGATGTGAGTAGGTCTGCACTTGGCTGATAATGCATATCATATGTTTAAGCTGCACTCTCACAGATTGTCTGTTTTACCAACTATTTTTTTATTTCTTGGTCTTGTAATGAATTATTTTATGCGAATTTCTGAACACTGGAAATAACAGACAACTGGAAAAAGGGGATCGCTGCTTTCTTATATTAATTCAGTCAAAAAAGACAACTGAAAATATTGGAACGCTGTTTTCTTATTTTAATACGGTCAAAAGATGATGTTCTGTGCCAAAAATCTCATTATTAGTAAAGCGTTAGTAATGCTTTTAACCATAAAACCAATAGTTACAAATGTAAATATAAAAAACATGATCTTATCTTTTGTCAGCAGTCTTATTTCATCAGTTTTCATACTGCTTTTCATTAGCTTATTCCAAGCCAAAAAGTAAAAGAAGTTGTCAAAACCTTCAATCTGTGACTGAGAGTGCAACACTCTTACAGATTGAATGTTTTGACTACTTTATTTATTTTTTGTCTTGGAACGGGCCAATTTATGTGAAAATGCATGTTAACCATTCATATAAGATTGCTGACAATAAATTTGTCAGAAAATGTTTATATTTAAGTTCAAAATGTTTTATGCATTTTTCTGAAACCGTTAGTAACACTTTAAGCCATAAAACCTTTGTTTTCGACCTGAAATATGGAAGTCTGCAATCTAATATTTTGTCAGTGGTCTTATATCACTGGTTTGCAGATATTTTAGCAAAAAAATAGGTCATTCCAAGACAAAAAATACAAAAGTTGTAAAAACAGTAAATCTGTGAGAGTGCAGCTTTAAATGACTAAATGTTTTGATTTGGCTCAATTTTCACCTAAAATCTTATAGTTTTGTGGCATCTAAATGGTTTGTTTTTAACAACATTACATGTGCATATGTATATATTTGTTCTCAAATTTGTAATTTAGATTGGAAGATTCATTCTCTGGAAAGTAGAAAAGGGCATGTTACATACTGTTATCACTGCCATGACAGAAACCATATTGAGGAGCTGGTCCACCTGTAGGAAGAATTGCACTATTGGTTGGAGCAGCACTATTACCCAGCCATACACCAGCACTTAGTTTGTCATAGGGAGCATTTCTGAGCATATGGAGACCACTAACTATGCAGATATGTCATAATCAAAATCTTGGTTTATATATTTTTTTATAATTTAGCATCTGTTGAGAAGAAATTTATTTCTAGATTGAAGGCACACACTATAGATTGATGCCCAAAAATATATTTCTTATTTTAATGCATTATCATGTCTAACTCATTTGACTTAAATGATCAAAGCAAAAGAAATGCAAATGATTAATCTGCAGATATACAAATGTAAGCTTTTTTAACTGGGGAAATTGTTGCCACTTGTCTATTAATTAAAGAACACATTTATAATTAATAATGTTTAATCTGTACACAAATCATGTGCCTTCTTTGTTTTAACCATCAATGTCAAAGAGTCCAGCATGATAATGCATTAAATTGAAAAAATGCATTAATTTATATGAACCCTTTAAAACAAAGACATTTCCTAAATCCAATAAAAAATAATTGAATATTGATGCAGAGTTCAGTAAGAATATAATATAACTTTTTTTGCAGTTGTTGCAGTGAAACTTGCACCAGTGTGTTTTCTGTGGAGATAAAGAGATAGTGTCCAGCAATGAAGACCCAACTCAAGATCTGACCTTGTAAGGCCAATATGAAATAACTGTGTGGGAAAATGGGAAAAACCTGCAGTCAGGAATGCACGGAAATCATCAAAAGAACAGTGTTAAATTAATCTTGAATAACTTGACATTTATTTTGTTTGACATAGTTATTCATGGTGCAGTGAAAACATTCTTTTTTTCTCATGGTTATTTAAATTTAGAATTGATAGGAGGGAACATCACTATGTAGTTTCATGTTCATAGTCAGATCAAAACCCATGTACATGCCCAAATGAGCATTTGAAAATATCAAAATGGTACTTGTTGTATGTAGTGTAAGTTAATTAACATAATAAACAAAAATATTTAATCAATTTCAATTTATTATGCCCCTTTCAAAGAAGAGGAGTATATTGCTTTGCACATGTTGGCCGCTACGTCCGTCTGTCTGACAGTAGACCAAAGCTTTTTCCGGGTGATAACTCTACAATTCCTAGACCTATTGTCAAACTTGACATGAAAGTTTGGTTTAACCAGTAGATGACCCCTTTTGATTTTAGGGGTAATATGGTCAAAGGTCACAGTGACCTTGAACAGGAAGGTGTCAAACCATACATCTGACTGATAAGTTGACAATGCCTGCACCTATGGCCCTCAAACTCAACATGGAGGCTAAGTCTGACTATTAGAAGATCTTATTGATTTAAGGTGTCATTGGGTCAAAAGTCAAGGTCACAGTGACCTTAAATGCTAAAAGGTTGTACTAATAATGACTGGACAAAGCCTGCACCCATGGCCCTTGAACAACTTGACTTTGGGGTTGGGCCTGACCAGTAGGTGAGCCCTATTGATTTGTCACAGACCATTGAACGCAAAAAGCTTGCCTGTGTGACAACTCGACAAAGTCTGCACCCATGGCCTTCAAACTTGAAATTAAGGTTTGGGGTGACCAGCAGATGACCCCTTTGGATTTGGAGATCAAGGTCACATCTCCAATATTGGTCATTAAAACTATGTCATTTACTTATTCCCTGCTGCTAAGAGGATACATGTTTATCAGCAAATATCAGCCATCATCTGAATATGAGTGAAAACTGTACCAACTACCCTCATACTTTGAATAGCATAATCTTAAAACTGCCTCAAAGGCATCTTTTGTCAATGAAAAACCAGCTGTCATTTCGGTCCATGCATATTTCATTCAATTGTCCAGATATTCTTGACAACATGGCGCTAATTAATGCTGCAGGTTTGAAATTTAAGACATAAGTTTTTTTTCTTCAGCACCATGCAGATTTATTAACACTTTTATAATAAAAACAAACTAGAAAACAAATTTTAAAGATATTAGTTTTTTTCATGGTATGATGCCACAGCACCATGCAGATTTTTCACTTTTATATCAAAGAAAGTAACTCGAGCACAAATTTTGTAGATATGTGGACTCTGTTGATAGAAGTTCTTGGAGGCATTTTTAGGCTTGAAAGAGCATCATTTTAAAGTTATATTTGTATTATGTCCCTTGAATCTTGGGTATAGTTTGTATTGTATTTGCATTTTAAAGACATTGGCTTCAACAGACCCTAATGAAATGAAGGAATGTAATTGCTTACTGAAACTGTTATAAGCGACGTCATAAATTGAAGCAATTTTAACATAATGAATATGCATTTAACTAATTAAAAGTGATTCAAAATTAGGAAATTTGAATTAAGAATCTTGTAGGCCATTGGATACATGATTTAGTAGGGCCAATATATTTGTGCTTATTATAATCACATTTATCCTTCTTCATCTACCTTAATGAGTGTTCATCATTTATATGAAATCATTTGATCACGTTTCATTTGAAAGAACTTTGCGGTAGTGTTTGCTTGCTTCAGTTACGTCACCGACAGTCTTGCAGCGCTGTAGGCATATAAAACTAAGGCTTAATGTTGAGACTTTGGTGTAATTTGTCAACATTGAAACGAAAGTTATATATTTACTCGTATATACTTGATCATTTATGTTATTAGGTATTATTAGACAATATTAACTCCGATCCATTCACATTATAGGTGATTATGTTGAGGATAGCATTGTTCATGATTTGTGCATGCCCGGTCATCTTCGTGACAAGGCTTTGCGATGGTTATTTCATAATCTGTTCAAAAGCAAGCACAATTGTGCATTCACCTTCATCTAATTTGTTTTCATGCAGGACTACTAATATTTTGTCAGGAAATAAGTAGGTTTAAATAGCAGCTGCTCCAACAATGTTTTTTAAATCGTTTAATATGTTGACTGCATACCAAATATACTTAATAAACACGCAAATAAACTTGATTTTATTACTTAAATAGGAAATTCAGAAGATATATGTGTACGTGTCAGCTGGATACTAAATAACAAGATTGAATTAATATTATTGAAATACATGTAAGCCATAATCATAACTCCGCGTTCTGTCAATTAGAAAATACAATAAATGAAACATACAATTAAAAATATGCAACGAGGTAGGAAGATCACGTGATAAATGGCGGCAAAACGCAATTTAAATACGCTCTCTAAAATTGTCAAAAAATAGTGTTAAAAAGTGGATTTTCTCGATACATTTATTGTAAAAAGTGATAGGAACTATTGATCTAGTGAACAGTGAAAAAAATATCTAAAGATAAAGTGTTTTTGTGACTCTGAGCCTTTTTTCTCTAAAAGCGCACAAACAAAGGATTTGGATTATGGCGTACCAGTGTGATACCGCCTAAACTTTAGGCTGTGTTTCCCAGAATATTTTCAGCCTATATTTAAGAAATCAAATTGCATATACACTGGAATATACTGGAAACGTGTAGTATCTTTAATAATTTGAACTATATGTCTAGCAAAATGTCTGAAAAATAATTCAAAAAATCTTCAAAGGGAAACATCGCTACCGGAAATGGAACCCCGAAAACTCAACCAGGACCTAGGACAACACACGAGCACTCACAGTATCCTAGCGTGTTCATACCACCCTACCCCGGACCGCACCCCTCGTACTACCCCAGCTACCCGGTTTTGGAGGGTACATGCAACAAAGCCAAGACACGAGTGTACACGAACTTTTGAAAGAGGTAAACTCCCGTCTAATTACAATGGAAAACAGTATAACTCGACTTATGCCATTAGAGAATGATATCACTAACCTGAAATCCAAATTTGAAGTCGTCCTGGATGTGAACAAATCACTCTCATCAAGGATATCAGAAGTAGAACAATTCTGCCAAACATTTAGTGACATTGCTGATGACTATTTATCCAATAAAAGGAATATCCAAGAACAAATATCGGAACTTAACACACAAAACAAAGAAATGGAATCAAAACTTAACACTTATTTCCAACAAAACGCATACTTAAAATCACGGTGTCTTCATTTACAATGTAGATTCATGGAGAACGACCTGATTGTTTTTGGTGTAGATGAGGCCCTACAAGGTTCTAATGGACCAAATTTTCCTAGAGAAAATAGTCAAAATACGGAAGAAGTCCTTCGGGTAATGCTTCATCAAGAACTAGCTGAACGTCACGAAGTTTCTAGCCAATGTAGCGTCGACGTTACGAATATTAAATTCACTAAAGTGCACCGCATTGGTAGACCAAATCAACCCTTTTCAAATGGACGTCCCAGACCCATCATTGCCTCATTCGAATCATTTCCACAGCGCGAGGTAGTACGACGAGCCGGGCTAATATTAAATAAGACCCAAAGACGTTACAAAATATATGAGCATTTCCCACGCGAAGTGGAAGAAATCAGGAAAACACTGTACCCGATTGTAAGGGAGTATCTTGATTCTGGGAACAAGGTGTCATTAGTGCGCGATAAGCTTTATGTGAACGGTTCTCTATATGACCCAACTACGAAGTCATTCAGCCGCCCTGGGAACCAATTTGATGGCACCAGACCACCCACTTCTGAGGCTCGCCACAACGGAACGTCCGGGCAACTGTTCACGGAGTGGAATCAAGGCGGATATCACCACAGCCAGCATCGCCCCCCCCCCCCCCCTGTACCCCATCCGTCAATGGCTCCTCCCCCTAGACAACCACACAGGCAGCACTCTAGCCATATACCGATGGGAGGCCCCACACCGACGTTCCGTTACAGCAACACCGTGCCCCGACGACCGGACGTTAGACCAAGGTCGCCAACCCCACCGAACTACTTCTCGGAACAAACACAATCCCAAAAACCACCATTCATCTGACAACCGAGCAGGGTTTGAAACTCCGAATCGCTTTGCAGCGCTGTCGCTGATACCCCTAACCGAACCATACTGACTGACAGTACACGTAAGGCTGTGTCACCCCTCGAGCTTGAAACCGCCCCAAAACGCATCGATGACGCTGGCTCCCCTACACTCCCGACAGTGACCGAAAAGATCACCGACGTGGACAGTGCCGCCATCGAACTGGTTGTCGACCCCCCCCCCCCCACGCCGAACCTCAACCCACTGTAGACGGTCTCCGAAACTAGGACAGGCAAGGAGAGTCATTGTTGATCTATGACCCCTTTAGTAGCAACAGCGATCTTGTGTATAAGTGGCCTTATCCAAACACTGATGATTTATATAACCATTGTAAAGCCTGCATAGCTGTAGGGGATTATTTTTCTGCACACAATTCATACCCTAACAATTCTGAATGTATTCCACTTACTAGCGATACCGAAATTCAAAATAGTTTTGAAATTGCATCCGATTATTACGAACAAAATCAGGTTGATTCAAAATTGTATCAATCAAAATCAGATGTTGTTGAAAATGAATATTGCTACGAATATGATACTTTTGATCGTGTAAGTTATTGTGCTAATGCTGACGAATTGTATGTTAATTCATATAACATGAATTTTTTAGTTGATTGGTACTAGCGTAATAATTGTTTATCTTATATAATGGTGGATAACCTGCTTAGCGATGTATATGTCAATCGCTACAATTTGAATTTTCTAGTTGATGCTTAGGCCACACCAAATTGATAACTTGTTCATCGGAATTTTTCCAAAAAATAATGGGGCGAGCGAGCGAAATAATAATAAAAATATTTGTTTTGCATTTAGCAAAAAAGAGGAACGAGCGAACAGCGAAAAAATATATATAGTCATTTAACTCACTTTTGCTCACATTTTATTCACTTATTAACTAAACAATGATATTGTAAACAGTGCAAGGATAACATCCAGTGAAAGAATGATAACACTAAAAGATAATTCTATACAAATATTAGTTTTGAGATCAAACAAATGCTATTTGAGATCAAGCAAATGTATTTCTTTAAACTATTTCATAAATGAGAGAACCCAAACCACAGTTTTCCAGTTTTTTTAAACCTTTTTGATTTTTTTTTCAAAATACCCTATGCATGGCTAAGTTAAAGCCTGGACACAAGCGCCAATGGTCACAGCCACCTGCCTGCCCATTGGCATATCCAAATCTAGTAACTAGGTTTTCCACTTTTCCTTAGGAAAACTTGGTTAAAAATAATTCTCTATTAAAATACATTGTCATATCTCATGCCATGGGAATGACTAGACAAGGTGACTTGAAAAATAACTCACAAAATGAATATAGTCATTTGCAATCAAATATAAACTACAGCTATCACTCTTGCTTTGACTACACGATTGGCATTGGTAGCCTTCTAAGTTCGAAGAAAATAATTTACAAAAAACCTACACCGTATTGTAAACCATTTCAGCTGAAAATATGTCACAGAAAATTCCAGCCAGCGCCAGATTGATTTTAGGCTTTCTCAGAATTTAACGCCTTCTTTTTTAAACTTGCAGATTTTCCTTAATTTTTTTAGATATCTTGTTCAAATTTAAGTAATAGAAAACATAAGCATGAATACAAAAGACACTTTTACTTATGTTGTACTGCAAATACTGATTGTGTCAATTTTCATATATGGGTGATTTCAAAAATAATGAGGCTGCAATGTGTCAGATATGTCAAATTTCAAATACAGTCAATGCCATCTATTTTTACTGTTATAACATGTTAAGACTTCAAAGTTCATGAAAATAAAAGGGGCGAATACACAGGTCATCATAAATATAATGACATCAACATGTTTTATTAATAGTATTTTTCAATTTTTTACAATAAAGTCATATTTTTCAGAAACATGAAACAAGTCTAAAACATCAATATCTCACCTATTTTTGATATTGTTAAAAAGTAGTAAGTTTTTATGTATCAGTATTTACAGAAAATAGCTAGATATTTCCAACATTTTTCAAATTTTGCCATTTTTCTGAGTAATTAGGAATGATTTTTTTCAATAAACACCTTGAAAAGTTTGTTTATTTTTTATATAAGACTTTAAAGCCTAAAAACAGATTTTGCAATATAATATTGAGACCTTAATGGTAAAGACAAACTTTGGTTTTAACATCACAATGACATTATAAATTACAATTTTTTTATCCAAAAAATGAAGTAGTTTTTTGTAAATATGTTACACTTGATACACAATGGGCAAGGTGTAGGTTTTCTTTCCTTAATGGAAGCTTATACTTTATTTAATGGTGATAGCTTATATTAACATGGAATTATCTTGAGACTCAAGATTTAAACATTCTACAAAGAATATAAAGTTAAAAAACAACAAATTTCAATTGTTCAGCAATAATTTTCCTAGATGCATATCAGTTTGAAAGGACTTAGCTTGAACATGGTCTTGTTTTATGTTTAAACCACTTTCTGGTGATACAACTTTGCTTTTAATCCATTATTATTAATGTTTACCGGGTATATACATTATGTATGATAAATCCATGATAATATTTTAATTATGCGAAATGTTACACTTGCAACAATTTAGCACATCTTGATTAACTTTATTACAAATCTGTTGTTGTTTTGATGATCAATTCATTTGCTTCAACTATTTGATTTTATACCACAACAAGTGATAGATAAACAGTAAATTAACTTTTAAACTGTACCTTAATTAACAATTAACAAATAGACTAAAGTACTGATTCAAACACAAAACAGTCTGTTAGTTTATGTTTCACTGACAACTTTTTCAATGTTAAAGTCATAACAGACATGTGTACAATTCATGGTAACATATTTTTGACCCATTATTTAACATGGAAACAGTTCTTTGACAGTTTGTTAATCAATTTTTAATTCATATTAAATCTCATTTTGAGGCCCCTGCCAGGCAACAGCGCTCGATGACTAAGTTTCTGGACAACATTGCCTTCTGATTGCCAAGCGATGTCATCTGGGTCTGGCAAATTGTACACTCCCGGTTTAACTTCCTAAGAACTTCATGTCTAATTTTCTCTTGATCTATGCTGTGTCTTTTCTGGACCTCCCAACTTCTCCTACCCCTACCATCTTCCCAACTGTACTTTTATGAGTTTCAATTGACAACATTGACTTTCTCATTGGTGTTGCCTTTTTAATGATTTTAGTTACAGCCTGAGTCCATTTTTCTGATTCCCGTGGTTATCATGTTGTTGCTCCAGTAACTCGTTTACGAATCCAATCCAATTTCTGTGCCCTTTAACATGATAAAAATTTAAATAATTCTTTGATGTTTTGGTCTGTTCAATCTTCGATGAATTTTGTCTTCTTTTTTGGTCAGCTTTCCTTTTTCTCAGTTTTTTCATTCTTAATCTGTTCTTCTTTTTTTATTGCAATGCAACATTAATGGATTCATCTGTTTCTTATAACAATTTCAGCTTCAGTTGATAAGCTTTGTTTTATCTTGTTTTATTTCTTTGATTTGTTCAAGATTTTCCTTCCTACTTGGATCATTTTTAAGCTTTTCCCTATATTTCCTTACTCTGTCCTTTGATGAAGTACTTTGCTTTGTGTTTTCAGTTTGTTCATCAGCTTTCTTTGTGAGTGATCTTAATGATTTTACATTAAAAGAGAGTTTTACAATCAGTTTTGCCATTACTTTATGCGTGTTATATCATAATCTGTGGGTAGAAATGAAAATGCATTTTAATTGTTCACAATTCTTAAAGTTGTTGCAAGTGTAACACTTTACCTTGTACTTAAAATAATCTCTATAACTGAACTATTTGATGTTATTATGTTTACATGTGTTACTGTTATTCACAAATGCTCATTATTGTTCATGGCTATAAATTTACTAGGTAGACCTATAAAGATTTAAATGTAAAAAATGCATTTATTTGCCTTATTTTTTTCACATTTAAAAAAAAACAGACTTACATTTTGTCACAAGGCATTAATTCCAAGAGAAAGGTGTTTAAACAAGAAGACCATTAATGAACTAAATAAAATAAAGTTATATTCAAGCGTAATGTTTATAATACAGAATATTAAGTCATTAAACATGTGTGCATCAAAATAGTGTTACACTTGCAACATCACTTATGATCATGCCTTGAACAGACATGGTTCATGACTTGATCCTAAGTGCAGCAGATGATCTCTGGCAAATGTGCTCTTCTGAATTATAAAGAAAAATGCATGATAGCAACAGTTTAAAAAAAAATATTACAGTTTTTATAGAAATGTTACACTTGCAACATTTCTGAAATAAATAAATAAATGTCACATGTGAACATGTTCAAGACCATTTAACGTACATGTTTCGGTTATTTTATTTTATCAATGCATACTAAGACCTAAGCAAACATAAACTTATTAGCAAAACACTGACTTAATTATAGACATGACATCAATATATTTTTGGTTATACAAAATTTTTTAGGATTTTTTTTAAGCACTACAACTTATATGCAGACTATTTAGAGATAAATAAAAATGTCAGTTTGCACTTCAAATGTGGTTTACCTAATATTCAATGTTCAATGTATACATTTAATTATCTGTTTTAAACAATAACAAAAAAAACGCTTTCTCACAATCATTTTGAAAAACAGGATTAAGTAAAAATATCCGGAAAAAGTGTTACACTTGCTACATTTTTGGACCATTTTTTTAAAATAACTTTTTAACCAACAAAGGGATTCTCACAAAACTTTGCATCAACAATATATGTATTAAAACACATACCACAACATACATTTTATATCTATTAATACATTTATTTTATACTTTTATCAACATTTCGAGATAAGCCTCATTTTTTTTGAAATCATCCATATAGGAAAACAATATTTCAAGAAAATACAAGAATATGCAATATTTTTTCATAGACACAAACCAATCAGCATAAATATTTAACACTTGAATGATTTCCATATATAGTTTAAATATACACATGAACATCTAAAAATTCTACAAACATTTATTCACAACACAAAGTGTGATTAATACCTTTTCCAATCACACAGTCTGACACCTTTTGTTCATCCTTTTTGACTAATATTTACAAAATATACACAATCCGGCTTGTTTGATGTTTTTGTGTGAATGGTAAAACTCATGGGTTTGCATGAAGCACACATGAATGTCAGTAAGGTTAATTTTTAGCGTCATCCTACTGTTCACGAACATTGACTCATCAGCGACCAAGGCCTCCACCCCAAGCACGCCCTCGTTGCCTCATGGGGACAGGAATTTCATGATCCGCTGCGTCGGAGGGATCTGAAATTTTAATAAGCAATATTATCCCGGAACAACGGGTTTTCGACCGCCTGAGGACTATTTACATTTTAATCATAACTAAGTGTTAATAAAAAATAAATGTTTGTGTGTACCATTTAAAGCAATCATTCATCTTTTATAAAACAAAAAAAATATAATCTGTTTCAATCGTCTGTTGTTTACATTTTGAATCCAAAATGGCGGCTGTCACATGTTGTATTTGACCTAGATACAACATGCTTTCGACCATGACCTTTAACTATACTTCGCAACAAAAGTTTGTGCACAATATTTTTTATTTTAATTTGTATAACTTGTTTAAACTGTTTTATGTATTTTATTTTTTTAAAAAGGAATTAAATATTTACATATTTGCCATACAGTCACTTTTTAGTTTCTTATCACCACAAGAGAGGCAAAGGCATGCATCATCCCTTCTAATGGCTTTCACATGGGTACAAAATGATAAATTCACCCATCATGAACCCTGTTATCACCGGTCCAACTCAGAATGAGCCTCATATAACTTGCCTAGGCTGCAATATGTATAGTTTTATGGTAACTGAGCGTCCAACTGCAATTCAATATAGTTACCTGTAGATAAATTTCATTAATTTTAGAATAAGCAACATACCATATTTTGATGCGCTTTTAATGTTGTGCACTATACTTAGAAAACAATAGGGCATAGGTTTTTGGCTTTGGTAGATATGTTAGATCTGGCAAACAAAAACAAGACGATTTTTAAGAAGTATTTTACATGTGAAATCATTTTAAACGAAGGGTCTAATTTGGCATTAATTCAAAATGACAAATTGGTGTTGTTTCAAGTATAACTTATTTTTTTTTAACACTAGCATTCCCATTCTTTTTCAAATGAAGTTTTCTGACAGTTCTACTGTTATGGTTAACAATTGGAGCTTATTTTTACCGGAAGTGACGCAAAATAGAAGTGTTTTACCCATTTTCAGGAGGCGGTCGAAAATAGGTTGTGGTTGAAAATAGGTTGTTCCGGGATATACATAAATGTTCATTGTAGTACAATGTAGTATGCATTACTGAAACAGTTTGATGATAACACAAGAAAGGTGGTGCTCGTTTCTTGGCCAAACTTTGATTTTCTATTATTGTACATGCATTGCATATGAATTAAATAGTCCACCTAAATGGCCGTCAACCAGTCTTTTGACGATTTTTAGACTATGGCAGACTAGTGACGTCCACTACAGGGATACACATGAAATGTCAAAATAATAAAAAAAGTATCCCTGATCGCTCCTTATTGTAGCTAATGAATTAAATAAACACTATCTGTAGCAAAATAAAAACAAATATGCATAAATCATAAAATGTATATTTTTGAAGGAAACAAAAAATACATAATATTTGCTATATTAACAGAAAAACAACAAAGAAGTTAAAATACAAACCTGAAGTTTTACCTGGACAGGTGTAGTAGGTATAGATGACCGATTGGAAACTGTCTTTTCACTGTAACGGTCATCCGAATTCCCGTCAAACATGTCCGAACCAAATTCACTGTCATTCACGATAAAATTCAGCAACTCTTGCCCAGTATATATATACGTTTACTTTAAGCGGGAGCCAAATTAAAACAAACACATTTGTCCAAAATTTAATCAAACTTTAAATGGTGGTAGAATTGTCATTTGTAGAAATGTTGACGTAATTTTCAAGAATCAGGAAGTGTTTTAGTCTCGGTCATCTAGACGCTTGTATCTGGGTCTATATCGTTCATAGACTCTAATTAATGCGGCTGCATGATTGAGCCGGTGCATTGATAATAGGCACATTGAAGCGTGACGTCACACGCACCTGCTGGTTGGCCTCGAATACAACAGGTTGGCAAAAACACCGCCATTGTTATTTACGAATTACGGACACTACGGACCATGGACATTACGGACCAGATTTAGGGACACTACGGACCAGATTTAGGGACATTACGGACCATCTTCGGAATCTTACGAACCATGATTTAAACAATTTTTTAATTAATCACTCATTAGTTTTTAATTTGTTAATAATTACTTGAATATGAGTGCTCAGTATGACGTTATATCTTCCATAAAACTGTGAAAAATCCCGTGAAGTTCGAATAGATCAATGGTTCAATATAAAATCTTGTGAAATTCCAAAAGGTGTTAAAGACCTATGCATTTATAACAATTATGTGAACAATAATGAGCGAAATTTGAAAGATCGGCAGTTAAATCAGTTAAAAGCAACAGAAGAAATATTTTCCAAAACAGTTTATTTCCCAAAATGAATCGAGCAGAAATATTTTCCAAAACAGTTTATTTACCAAAATAAATCGAGCATATATTAAATAAACGATGTGTGTTTGTTGCAATTCTTGCAAACTGATGTTTAAAACTGGCAATTTCTGTTGCCTTAATTAGTGTTTATTAGTTATAATTGTACCCGTAATTATCGGCGGTATATTACAAAAGAAACAAACATTATACTGACAACCTTTAATTGGCAATCATAAAAGTGTGAAAACCCATTGTAATGGCGCCCTTTCATTGAACCCACGGCTCAATACACAATCCGACTGGTAGGTTACAGTGCCATTTATCATTTTGGCTCAGATTTAGCGGAAAATGAGGTTATGGCATGTTGACATTAAAAACCAGTCGAGTGTAATTCGTTGATCTTGTTCAAACGTAAGTAAAAAAGTTAAAGGTTATACTTTTGGTTTGGACACTAAAAAAAGGTCAAAGAATTCGCAGTCAAGACGGAAGTCTATACTTCAGTAATTCCGACAGTATTTTAAGAAAACTTCAAAATTGATCCGGAATTAGGCAACTGCCCAGTATATGCAACTGCAACCTATCTTTGTAAAAATCGGAGCTGCAACCTATCATATTCTTTTCGTTCTCATATCTTTTAAAATCATTAATATATTTGTTCACAAATACCCGTACCTTTTATATTTAAACAAAACTTAAGTGTTTTATGCGGTTTTCCTGAACTTTTATCTCATTTTCTACTAAATCTGAGCCAAAATGATAAATGGAACTGTAACCTACCAGTCGGATTGTGTACATGTTGGAAACATTGCAGAAGTGTTCTCGAAAACGGTAACAGTTTCAAGGAAAATATGGATATGTAAATACACACTAGGTAGGTAGGCATATGATAGGCTATGTTTAAATTTCAAGAAACTATCATAATTTATAGGTATTACGTTGATTTTCGGCTCGAGTCGAGTGTTTTGGTGCCATATTGCACTGAAACCAACCATTTGGTCACTGACTGAACCTTTCATTTAAAACATATGAAACGGAAAACAAACAAATATGACGATTTTAAGTTTATTTCAGAAAGCAATCGATCACATATGAAAACATTAGTATTCACATTTACAATTATAGGATAAACACATATTTCGTTCATTATTATTCAAATTATTATAATATTTTATTAAAAATACATTGATGTTTAACATTGGAATTTCTTGGGATTTTTCAGTTACATTAAAGATAATTTTCATACTGAGCACTAATATTCAAGTATTTATTAACAAATTTAAGACCAATGAGTGAATAAATTAAAAAAACAACAACAAATGTTTAAAAACATTATAAATGATGGTCCGTAAGTTTCTGAAGATGATCCGTAATGTCCCTAAATCTGGTCCGTAGTGTCCCTAAATCTGCTCCGTAATGTCTGGTCCGTAATGTCCATGGTCCGTAGTGTCCGTGACCCTTATTTACAATCAGAGCGTGAATATTGCGGGATCTTTTGACAGCGTTATTTATAGAAAGTGTAAACAAAAACTCAGAATGCCGACTAGTTGTTCTGCACCAGGGTGCACACAACGTTTTGTGAAAGATTCTGGAGTTCGTTTCTTTAGATTTCCTAAAGAAAAAGAGAGAAGGTTGAAGTGGTTACTCGCTATTGGGAGAAGAAGCCTGAGCGACCGTCAACATGTTAAGTTGTGGGAGCCTTCGGATCATGACCGTCTTTGCAGCATGCATTTCGCCGAAGGTACTAAGTAATTATGTTATTGTTTTAAGTACTACAGTATCGTGTTTTAATTCTCATCCCATTTTCGTGTTCGAGATGTAAAAATGGTACTGTACCAGTAGATCTACTACCAGACAAAAATAATTGGTAGTAAAGTATCCGGGATATGTTTGTATTATCTGTATAGAATGCTGGCTTAATTGTTACAGTTTTGGTATCAATGGTTAGACCATAAAAGAATATTATGACATATTGTTCAACAGGTGAATAATAACCCCATATTATATATACATAATTTGTTATACATTGGCAGGAACACCATCCAAGGACCAATATCACCAGGATTACATACCGAGTGTATTCAGTTTCGCTACCACAGCCAAGCAGCCTGAGCAGACTCCTGCACGAGCAGATAGGTTCAAGCGCCTCCAGAGACGCAGACTTGTCTTAACACCAAATGACAAAGAAAACCGCCAACCAGCCAATGACCAAGACGAAATTGCTAAGACACTCCTGATGTTAGGACATGATCTTATTGATGGCAGTCAAGCTGGTTTCAGAAAAGGATAGTCAACAACGGACAACATGTTTATACTTAACCATTTAGTACAGTATTTGAATAACCGAAAAAAGAAACTATTTTGTGCATTTATAGACTTAAAGCAAGCATTTGACACTGTATGGCGATCAGGCTTATGGCAAAAACTAATTAAGACAAATATCAATGGAAAATGTCTGCAACTTATACAGAACATATATAACAACATAAAATCGTGTGTTACGAAATATTCAGAATATTCAAACTTCTTTCCAAGTAGTATTGGCGTCCGCCAAGGCGAAAATCTATCCCCGCTCCTTTTTTCGCGGTTTTTAAATGATTTACACTCCTATTTTACCCAAAATATAATGAATGACGGTGTTGATATTCAAGATCCTGCTCATAATGACAATATGCCTACGTTCCTTATATTATTTATTTTATTTTACGCTGATGACACAATAATCATGTCAGAGACAGAAATAGGACTACAAAATGCTATTAACACATATTCCAATTATTGTGATCTATGGAAACTAACAGTCAACACCACAAAATCAAATATAGTTGTTTTTGGTAAAGGTCGACAACGGCCCTATGATTTTAAATTCAAAAATAACAACTTAGAAGTAGTAAACGAATACAAGTATCTCGGGATTTATTTTAGTAGAACCGGTTCATTTGCTAGCTGCAAAAAACATATAGCTTCTCAGGCAACACTTGCAATGTATAGTCTAATAAGAAACTCAAATCGCCTATCATTACCTGTTGACCTACGTATAGAACTCTTTGATAAAACAATTAAACCTATTTTGTTATATGGTGCAGAAATTTGGGGAATTTGGTAACAATAGCATACTGGAAAGGGTCCAACTTAAATACTTGAAATATGTTCTCAAATTAAAACGATCAACACTAAACTATATGGCCTATGGCGAAACAGGCATGAAACCTTTATCAATCGATATAGAAGAAAGAAATATAGTTTTTTGGGGAAGATTACAAACACCATTCAATAATACACAAGAAAAACTCTCATCACTGATATATAAAGTTATATATAACTTAGCACTTCCATTAGATGACAGAGTAACAAAGAAAAAATATCCCTGGATATATTTCATTAAACGGATTTTCATCAAATGTGGCCTGAATAACCTATGGCTTAATCAAGAAGTAATAAATCACAAGTGGTTAAAAAACAATGTAAAGCAAAAGCTAATCGATTTATTTTTGAATGATTGGTTGTCGAATATGGAAAATGCAAGCAACAGTATATTTTATAGAATTTTTAAAAAGGACTTTGGTTTTGAAAAGTATCTCACCAGATTTCCAAATAGACAGTTATTTTCATTCATCATATTTAGAACAAGAAATCATAGAATGCCTATTGAAATAGGCAATTGACGTAGAATACCACTCAACGAACGACTATGTACTCACTGCAATAACAAACTAGGAGACGAATTTCATTATTTGTTTGAATGTCAATTCTTAAACGATGAAAGAAAACAGTTTCTAAAACCTTACTTTTATAGACATCCCAATACATTTAAATTAGAAAAACTAATAAATACAGGCAGTAAACAAACACAGATAAATCTATATAGATTTGTTAATATTATTCTTTCAAAAATTAAGTAACTATATTCAATATAGTGAATTGATAGTTATATATAGTGATTTGCTTGAAAATTTCCATTCATTATTTTGAGTTTTTGAATGTATGTATTACAAATGTAAATATATTATATGTACTGTAGTTATATGTTACTAAGTAATCATTGTCGATTTGCAGATTTTTCACAAACATATATGTATGACATGTGCTGTAGTTTAAATTATTATAATTATGTAAAACATTAATATTGTCATATTGGCGTAATACGATGTTAGTTAGAAACAAGCTGTGATGTATTATTCACATGTCTAATGTCAGAAAAACAAAATATTGAATTAAAAACCCCTTTGACTTCCTATCATTTTGTTTCGGATAGGTTTTCTCATATATTAAGGGGTTTTCGTATAACTTTCTCTTCAGTATTTCGTTCGCCAAATTCGATTAAATATATCAATTTTCAATTAGGCACACACTTGTAAGATAATCATTTTCTTATTTACAAGTGATTCAAAGGTAATATTTCTACTATTGATACAACCTTATTCATTGAGAAAATGTTTTCTGACCTCATGTGAATGACTCTCCGATACTCGTATTGGGTATTATATAAATTGTAGTTAAAAATTTACAATGTATCTGCCGCCATGTATGTATATATGTTTTGTATATGACCTCATTTGCCATGTGTATGGTATGAGCGAATAAACGGTGTTTGACTTTGACTTTGGTTGATAATAGTAGTTAACGAGCAGCTTTAAAGGGGCTTTGTTCAACCTGCTGTGTTTTCTTTTATTCGTAAACATAAAATAGATTGAACGGGATCGGAGATCTTTATAAATTAGTTATTATCTGATCACGATGAAACGTTACGACAGTGTTTGTTGGCATGCAATTTGCAAGTTCGTTTGTGAGGTGGATAACCTAATAATTGCCTCATTAAGAGTATAAAAACGTTTTTATTTGTGTAGACAATTACTAACTTACTTATTATGTCACAATTAAACTCAGCAAACGTGTTGGTAGATATAATGTCTTGACCAATTACAATCGTGAAATAAATCGCTAAAGTTTACATCACAGGTGTGCCACGTTTTACCAAATAAAACGCAGTTGACTTACTAATTGATTAGGTATTATTATTAAAGTTCTCAATCCCCTCCATTCTTGCCCTCCTTCAAGTTTAACCTTAACAAGAATAAACAAACAGTTCCTCAATTCTACTATGAGGTTGAACGCAAATTAAGTGTCCCACATGCAAGGCTGCGGATGCACTGTAGTAATTGTTCTTTTAAAAACATTATCAATAGCCCAAATTGCCAGTGTGGTGAAATTGAGGACACCTTTCATTTCGTTTTCACCTGACCCTTATATCATGAACAAAGGCATCACCTATGCGACCAATTGCCTGCTATATGGCCTATGTCACTTCAAGTTCTATTGATTGGATCCAAAAACGCCACGGACCAGACAAACTCAACGATAACAAATCACGTTCAACACTACATTCGCCAAACTAAACGTTTTTAATTTCCTTAAGATAAATAAGAACAACATTGACTCTACAACTGACCTGACCTATCCATGCCCCCCCCCCCCCTCTTCTCTTTCTGCTCTTTACACTACTCTCTTTCATACCACATGCGCATTTAACCACCTACTACTTTATTTATTTGACGTTCACTCACATTATCCATCAAAGTATAACGATTACATAAATATACAAATAGTTACAACATTTACACCATTTCAAGCAGCTTGAAAGAGTGACAGAAGCGAGGCATAGTATAAGCTACCATAGCGTCCTTCTCAATATTGTCATATTATTTTGTTTTGGGCACATTTCATTTGTATACCTTCCATGTATCATTACTTCCGTCAACCATTTAATATTGAGTATGCTATAACTGTGTATATAATTATAATGTTATTTTGAAATAAATACGGTTTAAACCAAAGTTCTAAATATCTTACGAGGATTTGTATGTATGTTTATATATACTTTTAATTTGAGTCACTTTCTAGCGAGCAATTCCTTAAAAAGTCCTTTATTCGCAGATCTGTTGACTTTGAAAACTTAGGTCCTTTTTCAGCAAATCCTAAGTGCACAGTTTCAGTAATACCATCGAATTTAAAGAAAGATATGACAGCGCTTGTGTCTGAGTCTTTGAGTCGGTGTAATACCACGAGTAGTGTCGTCGATGGTGTGTCTGAAACAATCAAAATAACATAGTAAAGTATACGGATAATGTTATCGGTTTAATAAAGTGTTGCTTTAAGTCGGCAAAATTGATAACATGGAAACATGGGCTCTTCCGAACTTCAAAAGATACAAGTTGCGAAACTATAAAAAATAGTTTAGAAGGAGCGTTATTAACAATGATGTAAATAAACAGCTTTATATAGATAATGCATATGTGTACGACATAAGCGTTTTACTTCATGTTCAACCAAATTAAGGAATATGACCTTAAATTATATATATATATATATATATATTTACATAATATCCCTTCCAATGCAGAGCGGCATTCGTCCTCTACACGGGATGTTGAGAGGCAAAACACCACTAGCGGTATGTCGCTAACTATTTCTTCTTTGCTGTACTTGATTTCAAATGTTGCATTTTGATAACGTGATCGAAATGTCTTTGATATGTGTTTGAACGAAGTGGTATCAAAAAATTGAACTAACGCTCGTCTCTGAAAATAAACGATAAATGTAATAACAGTGTAGAAATGGATAGTATCCAATATAAATTGCCATTAACTTATTTAACTTTTATCCAAATATGAACGGTTTTTGTAGCAAATTAAGACGATTGAATTTGAAATAAACAAATCATACCTTTTTGTTCTTACACCAATAATAGATCACATAAACTATTATTAAAGTCAACACTCCCAAAACAGCTCCAACCGCTACGAAAATGCATTCCTCGCCCATTGGTAAAATGACGTCTTTACATTCTCAATTTATTCCAAATATACGCACATGAGGTATTTATTGCATAATCTGATTTTGTGTATCCATTTTGATTGATTATTACCAAAATACAACAATTATGATGATTGGCAATTTAAGCGGTAAGTCAATGTCTAAAGTGGAAATAAAAGATGTGAATGGGTGGATCAATACATGTGTCGATCAATGTTTTGACACTGTCACTCAGCGCGTTTGCTACGATATATTCATTGTATGGTAAGCGTTCATTTGCTAGTGTCTGGACTATATAGATTTCAATTAAGATAGTAACATGTCATGATATTTAATGAAATACATAAACATTGATGTCCTATAATAATTATAAAATTTGACTATTAATATGTAGTGTTTTTTTTTACTTTTACCCTGCTTTTGAAACTCATCTTTTACACTAAGATCATCATTTATAATGTTTAATCATATGATTTATATCGAATCTCATCAGGACACGCTGACTGCTATTTGCCACTTTCTAGTTTTTAATCTTGTCTCTATTTTACTGTTTAGGATACTTCATGTCACGGAACATTTTAAAACACTTTAAAATAGTCGTACTTCTATTGACGTTAAAACATCTGATTTTTCAAATAGCCGCCTCAATATTTTATTTTCAATGTATATAATTGAAAAGTCGAGAAAACAGCCTTTACCGGTAGATAATCCTTATTGCTTTCTGTCAAAAAGGCATCGACCACGGATAGCGTTTTTTGGAAGTATAAGTCCGCTCAATAACTCGAGATTCAGGGTTTTGATCTGCAGACTGATGGTTTGAAATGGTTTAATATCCAGATCATTCTTTTTGGTGAAAGGTTTTTATAATTGAATGTTTTTGTAGCTTATTTCGATGCTAAATGATATATTAATGAGATAGGGATACACGTAACAATGATATAAGAAAGAGAAAACGCTTTAATTGTGAAAATATTAAGATGCGGCTAAATTAAGCAACAAGATACTTACAAAAAAGCTTTAGTTCTTGTTTAAAAACAGAAATGGTTTCATATCTAATTGGCACTCATAAATATTTTAACGAAATATCTTAATGTTGATACTTTTCAATGGATCGCCACATGCAGAGTTTAAAATGTCATTATGGTATTTTGACGTTATTGTGCCTAAACAATTCCATTGTTCAACGAAATCTTGGGAATACGTTAACCCTGAACTGATAGAGTGTTGGTATACCAAGATAACCAGAATATCCATAACTATAAGTTTTATCATTGGTATTCAAAATCATCAGAATATGCAGGACCAAATTTTATAATTGTTATTCTTCAATTACCGTCTGTTTTGCTGATGAAGTATTTTGTAACTGAAAACAATGCACTCGGATAACATGTGATAACATTATGCCAAATTCAGGAGAGACATGCAATTCCAATAGAATGTATTTGACCCTAAAGAAAGAGCTTAAAAGGGTTAATTATATGCCTGAGAATGTATATTTTATCTGGACCACAAGCTTCGGTGGAAATGATAACCATTTAAACGGTTATCTACTTAATCTACTTAAACACAAGCACCATTTAATTTGACACCTGTTTTTGCAAGCCGAGGGTAAAACAAATACCATTCGGTACACGTGAAATCCGAGTCTGATCACTCATTGATAGTCGATACAAGATATGCTATCCATAATCAAAATGTTTAGTGCTAATTATTCGAAGAGATATACCCGATTTCAAAAATTGAAATGAATTCACGATTCTTTTATATAACCAAGCCCAAAACGACTTTATCGCTACAAAAATGGATTGTAGTAATAATATAAAATATACATCTCCCTTTATGACATTTGTATTATCGGACGGTATTAAATTAGTGTTGCGGTTAAGGTTGAACACTCAACATTAGTATCAGCTTAATGTCTATCTTCAAACTCCCACCCCCATTTAATGGCGTTTTTTGGTATCATCGAGTTGCAGTACGTTAGAGTGATTTTCTGGTAAACTCCTTGCACTTTTGTACCAAGTTTATATAAATGAGCAAAAACATGTTATCGCCAGTCCACGATTTCTCAAACAAATAAAGGTTGTGTTTGTTGTAGCCTTCTGTGATCCTTAGCAATCGTAAGTATAGGAAATTGAATGTTAGAATTTTGCGGCTTGATTTCATCATAAGTTCTTAACGACTTAACGAATGCATTCAAACTATAAGTGTAGCCTTTAAACCATCGTTACGTGATTACTTCTAAAAGTATGTAAATATCAAGATAGTTATTTAGTGGAAGTATGCTCTGAAAAATGCAACTTGGCTATCTGCATTCACGCTGTTGTGTATGAATCCGTGAGGCGCATATCTCTATGTCGACTCAGCGCTCATTTGAAATGTTTGTCTCCTGTTGACATTATACAAATACTATATTACGTCGCTCTCTTAATAGATTGACTGTCATCGTTCTGTGTACAAGTTCATGTTCATCAGTCAATTTATAGAACTGCTCACGTCAATCGTTATCAAACCATATTTCGAAATAAGATATTGCTTCACACAATGTTCATCGAAACGGCATAAACTTTATTATTAATCAACTATTACGTATTTGACGAGATACAGACACAACTGCGGTATCAATACCAGACAATTGAAGACAATATATGCCAGAATTCGCTCAATATCGACCAAACTCGGCCAATATCAACAAAACTCGCCTAATATAGGATTTGAGAAATGGGCCATTTTCATTGGCTCTCGAAACTCGCCTATTATGAAAAATATGCTGGAAATTGCTTTTTAAAGGTAGCCATTTTGTTTTCCGTTTACCGACTTTTAAAAAAGAATTGTGCTTCGTATAACTTTATTTGGAATACTTGAACCTATTGAATGATTGAACCACTTTGTACGGTTTGATATCATTCGGAACTCCTCGGCCATTTTTTCCAAAAACAACCTCGGATGTATGCAGGTATATCAGTTGAAGTAGTTCGTAAAATTTTGAATTATATCATTAATTAAATGTAGTGTGTTAGAGTTGTATTTATTGATCTAAGTTTAAATTGATTGCCATTGAATTGTATTATTGCAAACATAATTAAATATCACAAGAGTTAAGTCACAAAATTTAACTGCTAAATAAAATTACTACGCGATCTACTTGCAGCGGACTTAAACGTACCACTTTTTTAGTATGTAAACCGTCCAAATACATCCGAGGTTGTTTTTGAAAGAAATGGCCGAGGAGTTCCGAATGGGTTTGATATAACAGTTGTATTTAACCCGTTGGTGGATTTTACGATTATTATGATTTTGTACGCCGACAAAATGGGTTAGCCTAAGGTACAGTGCGGATTGTAGTATTGCCAGATGAACGACAGTGCAGATTTCAGCAGGTGCTTAGATGGTCTATTTACGTCATAGATATTTGTGTAAATAGAAAATAGACATTACATTTGCCTTTGCAGCAAAGTATTGATAATGTTTATCATAATTTTCTCTTGTCAAAATGAACTCAACATTGATTGTGTTTATATAAAATAATAATGTAAGTAGTTGCCACATTTTCCCATGATTATTTTATGAAATAATTAGGGTAAATCAAACAATTAAGAAATAATGGAAGATCTACACTGTACTTCATCTTTGAGTTCGAGGGACCCATCTTTGATTTAGATTTCTAAGCTAGTATTTTAGTACTCCATATAAACAGCCGCTTTAGAGTCTTTAACGGTTTTTGAATAGGCGAAAGTTCCCTAAACTAGGATTGTTGTGGCTAGTATTTTAGAAGGGGTAAACAAAGGTCCATTGTTTGAATTTTAATACATATTAATCCTATATTTATGTTTATCATGAAAAGCATCCAAAATTAACACTGAAATTTAAGACATCCATTACGTTTTGAAGTATTTTGACTGTAAATCATATGGCTGTAGTGGTCATTGCAGGGGGACACGTTCTAAAGCACTGTAGTTTATCAGTTGACCATATATCTTTATACTGGTGATCATAGCTGGGTCACACGTTCTAAAGCACTGTAGTTTATCAAATGACCATATATCATTATACTGGTGATCATAGCTGGGTGACACGTTCTAAAGCACTGTAGTTTATCAGTTGACCATATATCATTATACTGGTGATCATAGCTGGGTGACACGTTCTAAAGCACTGTAGTTTATCAGTTGACCATATGTCTTTATACTGGTAGTCATAGCTGGGGGACACGTTCTAGAGCACTGTAGTTTATCAGTTGACCATATATCTTTATACTGGTGACCATAGCTTGGTGACACGTTCTAAAGCACTGTAGTTTATCAGTTGACCATATATCATTATACTGGTAGTCATAGCTGGGTGACACGTTCTAAAGCACTGTAGTTTATCAAATGACCATATATCATTAGAACATGTCCCCCAGCTATGGTCACCAGTATAAAGATATATGGTCATTTGATAAACTAGAGTGCTTTAGAACGTGTCCCCGAGCTTCGATCACCTGTATAAAGATTTATGGTCATTTGATAAGCTACAGTGCTTTAGAACGCGTCCCCCAGCTTCGATCACCTGTATAAAGATATATGGTCATTTGATAAACCACAGTGCTCTAGAACGTGTCCCCCAGCTATGTCTACCAGTATAAAGATAGATGGTCATTTGATAAACTACAGCATACCCCACTCGATTTCCGGTCAATGGCCGCATAAACAAAGCGAAAATAGATAAGAAGAATTTATAGAAAATATAGAAGACGATAGCCTGCAGAAGTTAATAAACTGACAATTTGTGAAACTGTAGTGAACATTTAGCCTTCCATGACTTTGTGAACTAGTTAGCTCGACAGAAAGACATTAATTATTGTGAAAATCAAAATCCAAGGTCAAACGTTGTTTTTTTTTCAGTGTTCTCTCCCTTGTGTATTTATTATTTATTTCCCTTTAGCTTTCGGTTATATTTAGGCTACTGCTTGACTAAACTAAATTCTAAATTTAAACCCTTCAGTAGTATTTAATCAAATGTCAAGCAGTTTCACCTTTATTTCAATAAAATTTGTGAGCTTATTTATCGGTGCATTGGACTTTTTATTATTTTTAATAACAATAACAATATTTTTTAACAATATTTATTACACCAATATTATTTACACAACATCTTATACAAAAGTCTTAGCATTTTAGCATTTCTACATATAGGGGCTAGGTTCCCCAGTAAATTTGATTATTTGCTTGTTGATTTTATTACAAATTTAATTGTTAACAATGGCTGGTGATACCTTTCTTCAAAAAAACAATACCAGGAGACAGTCAAACGACCTGTCTCCTGTGCTTGGGGAGGCACTGTGCACCAGGGATAGTCATCATTTAACTCATAACACTATGATGCACAAGTGTATCCTTCGAGCTATTGTAGGGGGGTGAAGCTGACCAGCCAGGGGTCCATATTCAAACTGGCATCAGAACTGGGTCAGCTCCTCCCCCGCCTGGTCAAACGATCAGTCCCACTAGCCTCTGGGGCCCTTCTCCTGGAACTGGTTTCTGCCCAGGCAATTGTCAAGTTAATAAATATGGGCATTTTTAAATTCATGGGGGTTGACTGTCGTGCTTCCCTACCCCACTTCCTACACAAAGTTCGTGGAGTGTTGGCTGGGGTCCCCGAGAATGAGGACCTGGCGGGCCTTGGGGATCGTCTGGAGTTGCCGCCAGGCCTCCAGTGCCATATTTTGGGGTTGGAGCGTCTGGAGGCCCCACCACCACCGGGATTACCCCGGCTGGTGGGGATAAGTTTTATCACCCAGACGAGCCTCCCGAGGTACGTCAGGGTGGGTGGCACGAGCCTTATCTTATATGTTCACCCTAGACAAGAGGACCCTGATAGGTGTTTTAAATGTCAGGGGTTTGGTCACAAGGCCCTTAAGTGTACACTTTTATTAGCATGTGCTAGGTGCGCTGGTCTACATTCTACTAGGGATTGCAAAAACCCAAACCGCAGATGTAAAAACTGTGGTGATGCCCACTCAGCTGCCTACTGGCAGTGTGTCTCTTTCTTAAAGGCCAGAGTCATCGCAACCATAATGGCTGCCCATTGTATAACCTGGCAGGCAGCTGAGGGGATATTCCATGAAATGGACTCAAAATTTTCTCAAAATTTCAACCACCATAACTCTGCCATAAACCGGTCCACCCATAACTCTATTACAATGGCACAACAAAAATGTAACCCTGGGATATACAAGGGATATGAAACAACCCCAAACAGGGGTCATAGCCCAACAATAAATATGGCCATACCCACAAAGGGTAATAACTCAATGCCACTGGCCAACAAAAACAACTCCACAAAAGTTGTCTCCCAGGAATTTCCCAAGGTCATTAAAAATACCCCCCCACCAATGGATGGGGGTCAAATGGCATCAAAACCAAAAAGCCAAGACCGGTCGGTTGAACCCTTGTCTGGCGCTTTGGGGTCAGAGACACTGACCACTGTCAGTGACTGCTCTGACTTCAATGTGACGGACAGGGACTCAATGGTGTCCATTCATTCTTCTTTCTACAAAAGCATAAGGCCATCCTTAAAAAAATGAATGTTTGCTGTAACGCGACCGACTCACGAAATTACCGCGACTCAACTTTTTTTTTAGGCCCTCCAGGACGAAAATTTTTTTCGAATCTCCGAGCGTACGGAAAATAATCTTTCCGATCATTATATTTTCTTTCCGCTCATTATTTTCCTTCGGCTCATTTATATTACGTCATGCGGTTGACTTTTGTTTTTATCTACAAAATGGCCGACGAAGGCGAGCGTGTAACCTTTGCGGTTACAGTTATCGAGAAAAAGGGGCCTGAAACCATATTCCATGCTCGAAACTCCATTAGAAAATTCAGCACAAACGAGTCCTGGTTTGATGTCTTTTCCGCTTTAACTGAAAATGTCGCAATTGACCCTGAAATAGATGAACATTTTGAGAAAATTTTATAGCAAATTAGCAACTTCCTTCTTTAGACTATCAGTCAAATAAGCAGACTGCATTTCTGCACCTGCTGAGTCTACTGCCTTGTTTACAAGAAGCTTCCTAACTTACAAGTCCAATTGCATAACTGCAGGACATCAAACATATCTGCACCCTGAGTGGGACCTGAAGTTTAGCTTGCCTGTACCTACTTATTTGTCCACTGCCTAGTGTATCCATTATAATTAAGGGTCAATACACAATTTCAAGAGATTAGGGTGTCTGCAAGGTAGCAGGGGTCCGGCCCTAGGCTGTAAATTCCTTTAGGCCCAACTGACTGCTACTGTCTCGCCTGGTTTGTCTAGCCTGACTAATCATGAGCAATCAAAATGATGTAAGCTTTACTTTAACATGGTATATCATAGGTCAGCCCAAAATCCAGGTTTACAACACATTCATGGGTCATGATTTGTACATGATTTCTACAGCATTTTGGTCCCTCTTGCTGTTCTCAGTTACTGATAGGAGTATGGGAACTTTATAGAACTGGTAAACAACTCGGGATGACTGAGATTGCCCAGGAACATTGTGAGTAGGTTTCTAAAAATGTTACTCAAACAAAGCCAATAAACAAAAATGATGCAATGCATTAGACTTTATTAACAGGAAACTTATTTTGGATGTTCATTATAAATACCAAATTTATTATTATAATGTTCTGTAACTATTTATATTGTAATCCTAAGAGTTTGTTGTACAACTATGTAGACACACTGATGAAGTATCTAAGTCTGTGTCCATGGGATCTGTCCAAATGAGGATGATGGAATGAGACATGTCTGATGATAGTCATCACACTGTACTACATGATAATGGATTAATGGATGAGGTCTGTCCAAAATGAAGTGTCAAGCAATCTGAAATGATAAGAAACTTATTTACTGAGTAATTTAAGGCACACAATGGGAAAAAAAAAAAAAATCCCTACCTACCTACTCACTGTAAAAATGATGGGTAGCGTTACAGCAAACATACAATTTTTTAAGGATGGCCTAAGTGAAGTGGTGGCCATTGAGGAGACACCAGTAAAGAGCCAGCCACCAACATACCGTGCGGTAGAGTCCCAGACGTCCCCCATTCCAAATCATATTAAAATCTCAAACAATCATTTTAAAATGATGGGGGAGAACCATGACTCTACAATTGTAATGAAAGATCGCATTACCCTAATCAAAAATGTTATTTTGGATAAAGCAAGACCGTCTGGGCCTCATTTGGAAAAATATATAGAAAATAGAATTAAGACAAACTTGGTGAAATCTAAAAATGAAAGAAAAGCAGGCAATTCTGGAAATTTAGTACAAGACCGCAGGGTTGAGGTGGCTCGTCCCTCAAGGCCATCACGCAACCTGCCAGCGCACCACTACAGGGGTCCCTCGACACCTGGTAAACTGAGGGCTGGGAGGATGAGTCGTAGACTTTACTCACAGTCTCCAATGGGCAAAACCCAAAGGTCTAATCTCCTCTGCAGGTTCAACAACATTCTTAATGGATAGGGATCTAAAAATATTATCATTCAACTGTGGGGGTCTTTCATCTAGTAAACATTCAGAGTTAAAACATCTAACAGATATAAATAGTATTGATATATTGTGCATTCAAGAAACTAAATTTAAGGGGAATACATCAAAATCAATCCCAGGCTATTATACAGAGTTTACAAATCATACAAACTTAAATGATAATGTAGCCGGTGGGTTAGCAATTTATATAAAGCACAATATCCAATACCAAACTCTTTCAATCACTGTTCCGTTAAAAATTGATGGCGGCACAGCCATAGAGGCACTGGCAATTATTGTTTACCCAACAAAGCACCAACCCTTTGTTCTTATAAATGTCTACTCTCGGGGCTGTAACATTCAGGCTCTTACTACACTCGAGAGTAATATACGGAGTAAAACAAATATAATGAAACTGGTATACACTGGGGACTTCAATGCACATCACCCAGTGTGGGGCTGCTCCAAAGTCTGTAAATATGGTGAGGACGTCTGTACTTGGATGGAAGACTCAAACTTGGTAGTCCTGAATGATGGTGCACCTGTAATGTTCATGGAATCATGTAGTCCGGAGCCCGGAAAATAATCATTTCTGTTTTAGTGAATTTTATAGAGTATTTGATTTTCGCTTTATCGCTATGAGTTCTTTATGATGATTTCGTGTATTTTATACTTATGTTATGGTTTTAGTATTAAATGTCTAAATTTAGCTAGTAAATGATTAATTAATACGAATAAGTTGTATTCTTAATAGTTTTCTACGTTTTCGTATGTTTGATAAACTTGACACCCCTACTCTGTAACGCTAGTTATATATAATGGTTTCACCCTTAGAGCTTGTTAAGAATGGACCATTCCATTCTGGTCACGTGATGTGAGGGTATATAAGAAGCGAAATGCATAGAATTAGTTAGTTCGTGTCTCGACGCCGATGTGAAAACATCAAGTAAATAATATATAGGGAAGCTTTGAAGTATCTTTTTGTACTGTTTAGGGCGGGTTCTGAACTATTGGAGGCTAGGAGAATTAAAGTGAAGCATTGCGCTACAGCTTCTAGTTTCCAGGTTCGGACATCCGTGGGGTTTCTTTTTGGCCTCTTAGTAAGCCTGGATCATTGCGATACAGACGGAACAGGGTCAATGGTTTGATTCCCCGTAAAAGCTATGCATTTAGGACTGTGGGTTTCGCTGATATATTGTGATTGGTTTATAAGCGTTTTGTATGCTGGTCCTGTTTGAAGTTATAGCATAGGTGTTGTAGTGTTTCTGTTTGTGCGTTTTTTGGTTTTGGCATAATTAAACATTGATTTTTGAACCATTATAATTATTTCTCCAATCATTGGTTTTGTAAGCAATCATTGTTAATCACTTGTATATATTATTAATTTCATACTTAATTTTTGGGACAATGCAGTCCGAGAATAGGTTTATAGTTTAATTTAAGGAAGCGTGTCCGAGCTAGCTAGGGAAGAAACGTTACACACCCACCAGGTTTGATGCACAAGGTAATTCCACGTGCATTGACCTCACCATAGTCAGTGTCTGTTTGGCAGGTGTCGCGTCATGGGGGGTCCTAGACGACACTCTTGGGTCGGATCACTTTCCTTGCCTTATAGTCCTCCACAATGTTAATATTGGAGGGTCAAATTCACATGAGACTTGCCAACCATCCTTCAACTTTAAAAAGGCTGATTGGTGTGAATTCACAAGATTGTGTCTGGGACTCTCTCTCTCTGACTTTGATCTGGAAGAGCTGGAACATTTTAATCGGCAGTTGACTGATAAAATCCTATCCATAGCTGAGAGTTGTATTCCCTCCTCTTCCGGTAAGCGGCCCAAACGTCAAACGGTCCCATGGTGGATGGACGAATGCTCCAAGGCTGTACAGGGTAGAAAAAGGCATTAAATAACCTAAAAAGAAATCCCTCACCTGGGGTGCGTTTCAGAGACGATCGTTAAGGCGAATGTAGCTGATTTTGGTAGTACGACCAAAAATACCGATCGGCACCGTTTCAGAGACGCAACGTGCACCTGTTTTATCGTTAATTTTGCTCGTAAACCTACGACCGGTAAGAGGCACTCGTTAACTTAACGATCAAGATGGCGGATGAAGATTTTCCGTAAACACTAATGATCATAACATTATTTGCTCAAAGATCATAATGTTTATAAACTGTTGTCTGCAGCTTAAACTCTTAGAAAGGAGGTTAAAAACGACGTTCATGGCTGCTTACAGTGTTGACAATGTTGCGGAAAATCAACTCCAACATTCAGGCATATGAAGATTTCAATACTTTGATTCAAGCATGCTTGCTTTTGCCAATGTTTTAGCCAACCATATGGTGATTTCACTGAAAGATTAGTTCTGGGCGATGAAAAATAGCCTCTACAGTGGTTGAAGAATGTCAAGCTCAATGTTTGAGCTCACCATTAATAATTATTTTGTTGTGACAGACTGTCATTGAGTGATGTTAAAAAAGACTAATGCTTTAGATAACCATATACGTTTTAACAGCATTTAAAAACCCAAATTTATGATAACTGCCACTCGGAAGAAAATTATTATCACTTAATTGTGATGAGAGTGGGTTTGTTTGCTTGTCTGTATGGGAAGTGTTTTAAAGTACTATGGGAAGGATCTATGCATTATTTGATCAGTCATTTGTAACCACGGTCCCCCCAGGTCTGGGGATAGTCGGGAAATTGGCCGTGTTTTAACTTTTAAGGTAGCTCCGCAGTGCCAAGTGAATGTGTTATGCACCAGTCAGTTGTATCCACAGCCCCACCAGGTCAGGTGGTATACTGGAAATGGGTCGTGTTTTTACTTCTATGTGGCCCCGCAGTGCCGGAGGAATGCAGTGGTTTTGTCTGCACCATAAAAGGTGGAATTTGGCCTATCCTAGGGTCCCAGGGGTGCGGGGCGTGGGCATTTGGCGGGGATTTCACTGAAGTTAATGATAAAGATAGTTTATATTGAAAGCAACACTATATAATCAACATGTTTATACAAAATATGTATATACATCGAAAAAACTTACTCCCATAAGAATATAAAGGTAAAGGATTTTGTTGGTTAAAAGTTTTAAATAAACAAATGTAAATGTTACAGATGGGGTCAAGTGCAAACATGCTGATTGATTTTAATTTTATTATTAGTCCTCAAATATCGGCAAATGGTAAATGCAGTGCCAGGGTGAATGCCGTGGTTTTGTCTTCGTGCTAAACATAGTGGCGAATGGGCCTTTAACCTAGTGTCCCCAGGGTTCAGGGCATTTGGCGGGGATTTTACATCAGTTCATCCCCACAGGGCGGGAATTTGCACCCAGGGTTGGCTGGACCGAAAGTCAGTCCCCACTATTCCCCGGACCTGGGGGGCGGCGTGGTTACAATTGACTGATGCATAACATACACTGGGAGTGTGAAGAAACACCTAAAGGAGAATGTCAGGACACTTTGTCTGCCGGGCATAAGTGTGGCCAACAAAAGTTTTTTCTGAACAGCAGAAACATTCGAAACCACCTAAGGGCTAGAAAGAACATGGACCAGTCGCCTAATGATCTGGAGAATGTAGAAACATATGCTAGAAAGAAACTGGAAATGAAATTTGTCAAACAAAGGACAATATATCAAAAATAACAAATTTACAAAGAGAATGATAGAATGGAAGGTATAAATAAAAGGTTACAGCTTTGACAGGAATTTTATGTTGATGTCGGTAGTAATCATGTTGGCAGTGAAAATTAGTTTTCCTACCAATTATGTAATGTACTATCTGCATTGATGATTCACCAGACAAGAAACTGTGAAGCTCGATGAAGTGGATGAAGAGGAAAATAACAACAAAGGAATGGAATTAAAGAATATAATTCAAATAGAAGTATTCACACTAGCTTCGTTGTTCAGATGTCCTTGCTACCTTACATGTATGGTATCGTAATCACATATTGTAAGAGGTAAAATGTATTATTAGCCGGATATTTTCCCAACTTCACTCATATGAGGAGCAGGCTTCAATGATATGAAGCATAATCAAGCATACCAATGTATCATTATCATAATGATACATTGGTATGCTTGATTATGCTTCATATCATTTGATACTTTTCAGAAATATTCTGTTTTATAATGATTTGTTTTAAAACCAACATACATACATAATATTGTATTTTCAGATAAATGTTTAACTACTGAGAAATAGCAGCCATCATTTCATTTCACATACATGATACATATTTCTCTTGAATTGTTATTTTTTTGTTTAATAAAGTTAAAATTTCAGAAGCATCAGAAATTCATGTTTCTGATACAAACATAGCAAATGAAGTATCTGCTACATAAGTATGGAAATAAGGTGACCCGGATGGACATTTAACTTTCAAGACTATAAAAAAATCTCTAGTTTAAATCCAGATTCTGTTAATATTTCCATTGTCTTTATTTTTCAGAGGTTTTAATCCATACTGACATAGCAATTGCAAATTAAAAAGATAAATGTAATAATTGATACTTTTATTGGAACATATTTTTACATATATATGCATATATATATAAATCATTCTTCAGGTTTATTGATTTTCTTTAGGAATTAAATCATGCAGAAAGAGTCTTTTTTATTTCAAAGTATTTCACACAAATAATCAAGTGTTTCTAATGTTCTTTCAGGAGGAGCTATAGCCATGCCCTGGAAGTCCTGATGCTTTCTGGTATCCTGAAACACAAACAAAAGAAGATATAAAGAAAAATACTACAAATTTCCATTAGTTTGGCAGTTTTGGTCCATTCATGTATACTTAAGTATATACTGTCCATTTTGGTTGTTTTTGCATTGTGACATGTAAAATAAAATCTCAATGAGATTTATGTCTAATTTGTTAATGAAAATGTTCTTGAAAAGCACTGTAATTTCTCTATCAAAAAACATTTTTGCTAATTTTTGTTCAAAACTAAATTTTTAATATATATATGCCAATCATGATGTACAATACCTGACTGAAACTATTTTCTGTAATTCAGAAAGTCAACGTCTGCAACTTGCCAATGTGCTCTTATCTGACAATATCATCGGTGAGTTGGAACAAACATTCTGTAAATATAGAGCAGAACATGACTTGCATGTGGCTATATTTCATGCTTGGAAGATAACAACTTTTGTAACTGATCACTTCAAGGTTATTATGCTCATTTATTTTTTGACTGACACTCTTTAAAATGCAAACATTTCTTTCACAAATACATGGATGAATAGTATAAACCTTTGGCCATACTGTAGACGAATGAGCCATTACAGAATGCGATAAGGGCCCTGAATGATTACACATTAATGACTAAGGAAGCACTCAAAAGACATGTCAAAAGTCAAATGAAATGTCAATAATTATTAAAGCTAGTAATATTAATGTTGATAATAGAATCTTTATGGAACATAAATAAAGAAAAAGTTAATGATGCATTAAGGTATTATCAAACAATCAGGTCTTTTTAAAAAGCCACTTGCAATGCTTTAAGGATGAGAGCCATGGTTGCTATAGAAATATGAGAATAGTTAAAGTATTAAATCTTCAAAAATTGTAACAATTATCTCCAACGCCCAAAGTTGCACAATGTCACTTGCACATCTGCATACTATTTTTTCAAACAGCAACCTAGCAGCCATTTAACATACCTGAGTAAACTAGTTTCTGCACTGCTGAGTCTCCAACTATTTCCCAAAACTCAGAACATGACATTGTTGGTGACATCATGAAGTATGATATTGTATAACATCTAGCCATTTCTCATTACTAGGAACTGTACAATCTGTAATAAAATCAAGTAAATCAAATATTGCACTTAAATATATCACCATTCAGAACATAAAAGTAAGAAAAATACAGAAAAATAGTATTATTGACCGGCTAATGATCATCACTCAGAACGTAAAATTCATAAATAACAAAAAAACATTATTAATGACTGTCTTTTGTTTATAACTCAGAAAGTTAAAGTAAAAAACGACAAAAAATAGTAATATTGACTGGCTAATGATCATCACTCAGAACGTAAAAGTCAAAAACGACAAAAAATAGTAATATCGACTGGCTAATGATCATCAGTCAGAACGTAAAAGTCAAAAACGACAAAAAATAGTAATATCGACTGGCTAATGATCATCACTCAGAACGTAAAAGTCAAAAATGACAAAAAATAGTAATATCGACTGGCCAATGATCATCACTCAGAACATAAAAGTCAAAAACGACAAAAACTAGTAATATCGACCGGCTAATGATCATCACTCAGAACATAAAAGAAGGAAAAGACAGAAAAATAGTAATATTAACTGGCTGTTGATCATCACTCAGAACGTAAAAGTCAAAAACAACAAAAAATAGTAATATTAACCAGCTATTGATCATCATTCAGAATGTTTAAGTCAAAAACGACAAAAAATAGTAATATTAACTGGCTAATGATCATCACTCAGAACGAGAAAGTCAAAAACGACAAAAAATAGTACTATTAACCGGCTATTGATCATCACTCAGAATGTAAAAGTCAAAAACGACAAAAAATAGTAATATCGACCGGCTATTGATCATCACTCAGAACGTAAAAGTAGGAAAAGACAGAAAAATAGTAATATTGACCGGCTATTGATCATCACTCAGAACGTAAAAGAAGGAAACGACAGAAAAATAGTAATATCGACTGGCTATTGATCATCACTCAGAACGTAAAAGTCAAAAACGACAAAAAATAGTAATATCGACTGGCTATTGATCATCACTCAGAACGTAAAAGAAGGAAAAGACAGAAAAATAGTAATATTAACTGGCTGTTGATCATCACTCAGAACGTAGAAGAAGGAAACGACAGAAAAATAGTAATATTAACCAGCTATTGATCATCATTCAGAATGTTTAAGTCAAAAACGACAAAAAATAGTAATATTAACTGGCTAATGATCATCACTCAGAACGAGAAAGTCAAAAACGACAAAAAATAGTAATATTAACCAGCTATTGATCGTCATTCAGAACGTTAAAAGTCAAAAACGACAAAAAATAGTAATATTAACTGGCTAATGATCATCACTCAGAACGAGACAGTTAAAAACGACAAAAAATAGTAATATTAACTGGCTAATGATCATCACTCAGAATGTAAAAGTCAAAAACGACAAAAAATGGTAATATCGACCGGCTGTTGATCATCACTCAGAACGTAAAAGTAGGAAAAGACAGAAAAATAGTAATATTGACCGGCTATTGATCATCACTCAGAACGTAAAAGAAGGAAACGACAGAAAAATAGTAATATCGACTGGCTATTGATCATCACTCAGAACGTAAAAGAAGGAAACGACAGAAAAAATAATAATATCGACTGGCTATTGATCATCACTCAGAACGTAAAAGAAGGAAACGACAGAAAAATAGTAATATCGACTGGCTATTGATCATCACTCAGAACGTAAAAGAAGGAAACGACAGAAAAATAGTTACCAAGTTAAAAAACAAAATATGTAATCCAGTTACTCAGTATCTTATTTGTTAAACTTACCTGGTACATAAAAGATTTTCTTGCACATCCAAGGAATGAAAAGAAACATTTTTCGTACATGTTTAGATTTATGGTGGCAGACAACAATTTTAATTGTATTTCCATCTGTATGATCTTTGCTTGGAATTTTCAAACTATGTCTAAAAATAGCTGGAGACAGTACGAAAATGTTCTACTTCCGCCGTTCTGTCAAAAAAGGATTTTAACTGTAGAAGATGTAAGCATTTTGTTATATTTAGTTAATGTGCTGATACTGTATTGTGTACATCTAAAACATGGAATATGATGTGAATTTGATTTGGTTTCATTGCTGTTTAATATGTCATGTAAAACATTTTCTTGAAATTCTTCTATTTCGGATGGTTTTTAATTCGGATAAATAAATGCCTGTATATACATTTTGTTGTAATATTACCAGTCTTTGTGGCATGAGTCAATGAATTATTAAACAGTGTAACCATTTTATCATGTCATGATATAACATAATTATTTTTCTTATTTTTACACATCTAAAACTGATGCTAAATGTAAATATATTGTAGTGTAAGTGTAAACAACACTGTCACAACAAATAAGTTGATTATTGGCTACTATAATACCATGGACACTATCAGGTGACAATGTAATCATTTTAGTTCACCTTTACTTGTAATTGAACTTGTTTTAGTAAGGTATCATATGGTATATGTATAACTTTGTAGTATATGTACATATGATGAGAGCATTCAACTGACAAAGGTTAAATCTTGTCTTTTTCAGTCATACCATTTGATGCCAAGTGTACAATAAGAACTGAAATGAAAATTGACAACAGAAGTGTCATGGTCTTGGTGGAATATGCTATGCTCTTCATTGACCTCTGTCTAATAATGGTATGGAAAATGGAATTAAATTCTAATCTTGGTTCAATAAATAATAATAGAGGTATATTCAACATATGAACACATTGTCATAAGGACTAAATAAATGTAGAAACTAAACTGCAAAACCATATTATGTACCTGCAGTTAATGCACAGGCTATGTACAGATGCTTATTGATATTCTATGTTTTCATTTTTTTAGATTTTTTGCTTGTTAAATATTTGTTTTATTTAATTATTTCAGGCTGGTGATAGAAAACTATCAGGAATGCTTTAAGCTGGCAATGGAGGGAAATGTAGAAGTAGGTAGGAAATGATAAAATGCAATAGGATGTAAACCAATTTTATGAATAATACAATTAGATGAATTTTATATTGATACAATGTTGGGCGTCTTACTTTGAGCAGTTAACTGGTATAACAGAATTGTTATTTAACTTAAATGAACATTAAATGAGAAATAAAATGTGACCAGAATGGTGTTTTTCATGTTTTCTTAAATACCCTACTTATTTATTTTTAAAAAGACAATAATTTTCATAAACTATGCAAACTATTTCAGTTGAAAAATGGTAATGTAAATTATGTGTTACTTGAAGTTTAACAATTAAAAGGCGTTTTCATAAATGTATTATATTGTGCTGTATTAAACAATATTTTATAACTTTTTGTCTTTTTCAGGACACTGAGAAATCACAAGGTTTCAAACATCTAGAATATGCTCACAGTCAGTCTTCAAGATACTCACTTTAATGGTTCCAGTGTGTTTTAGGAGACTTTGTCAGAACAGTACTTTATACCTACATACACTGGAGATATCAGACCAAGCAGATAACTACAGATATATTGACACAGAACATGAAATTAATTGCATATCCCACACAACATAAGACTTTAAACTGTTAAATAGGCAGTGAGGCATTTGTGTGTAACGTTCATTATTTGAAATGAAAAAGTTTGACTTTGCATTTAAAAGCCATTAGCATTAGATTTTCCAAATATATATATGTTTATACAGTTTCAACTGTGATGTATATCCAGTTGTACATGTTTCCTCTAAGGATTTAAACACTTGAATGATATAGGAAAATTTAAATGATACATTTATTCAAACTTATGATAATATATAAAACACACAATACCGTGGTTGATCATGTAAACCTTCATACTATATTTTTATAGAAATTAAGTGAATCTTTTGATATTTCTGAATACATTTATTTTTACTTTGACTGGCTCATGTATAAACACAGAATGCTACATAAAGTGTATACTCCAGTCTATATCATAACATAATTGAAATAGATAATAGATAATATTTGCATGAAACTCTGAACACTTAACCACTATGGCAATCTGCACCAGTTAAGATACTTTTTGTTGAATAATGTGTTTTGATGAGACAAGCTTGTAAAATAGCTGTATTTCTGTCATTTTGTGTATTTGAAGCATGTCTGCAAATGTAGATTTTATCATGTATTTTGAATGGATCTGAAATACTGTTTATTATGCCCCCCTTCGAAGAAGAGGGGTATATTGCTTTGCACAGGCATGTCGGTATGTCGGTCGGTCGGTCGGTCGGTCGGTCGGTCGGTCCGTCGCTAGACCAATGCTTGTCCGAGTGATAACTCAAGAATCCCTGGACGTATGGTCATCAAACTTCACATGAAGGTTGGGGCTGACCATTAGATGACCCCAATTGATTTTGGGGGTCATCGGGTCAAAGGTCAAGGTCACAGTGACCTTTAATGGTAAAATAATTTTAAAGCTTGTCCGAGTGATAACTCAACAATGCCTGCACCCATGGCCCTCAAACTTGGCATGGAGGTTGGGCCTGACCAGTAGTTGACCCCTATTGTTTTTGGGGGTCATCAGGCCAAAGGTCAAGGTCACAGTGACCTTGAATGGTAAAAGGTTGTCCGAGTGATAACGTGACAATGCCTGCACCCATGGCCCTCAAACTTAACATGGAGGTTGGGCCTGACCAGAAGTTGACCCCTATTGTTTTTGGGGGTCATCAGGCCAAAGGTCAAGGTCACAGTGACCTTGAATGGTAAAAGGTTGTCCAAGTGATAACGTGACAATGCCTGCACCCATGGCCCTCAATCTTGACTTGGAGGTTGGGCCTGACCAGTAGTTGACCCCTATTGATTTTAGGGGTCAAAGGTCAAGGTCACAGTGACCTTGAAAGCAAACTCGACAATTCTTGGACCTATGGTCATCAAACTTGACATGAAGGTTGGGCCTGCCCAGTAGATGACCCCTATCAACTTTGGGGCTCATCAGGCCAAGGTCAATGTCACAGTAACCTTTAACGCAAAAAGTTAACAAATCTTCCCCCACTGATTTCTCAACAATGCCTGAACCTATGATCATTAAACTTGACATGGATGTTAAGCCTGACCAGTAGATCACCCTTATTGATTTTAGGATTCATAGAGCCAAAGGTCAAGGTCACAGTGATTTTGAATGGTAAAAGGTTGTCAGAGTGATAACTCAGCAATGCCTGAACCCATGGCCTTCAAACTTGACTTGGAGTTGCATCTGACTTGTAGAATACCCCTTATGATTTAAGGGGTCATCAGGTCAAAGGTCAAGGTCACAGTGACCTTGAACAAAAAAAACTTGTCTTGTGATAGCTTGACAATGCCTGCACCCATGGCCCTCAAACTTGACATTTAGGTTTCTGGTGACCAGCTGGTGACTCTGGATTTTGAGTTCATAGAATCAAAGGTCATGACGGTCATAACACACTTTATCCTCACACTTTAATGGTCATAATCTTAAAACAGCAACAAATCAGCTGTCATTTCGGTCCATGCATATTTCATTCAATTGTCCATTTAATCCTGACAACATGGCGCATAGGGGGGGCATAATGTTTGACAAACATCTCTTGTTTAACTGTTATTACAACGATTGACACATTAAAGATGGATTTATGAATTGTCTTCATACAAAAAATCCAACCAGTCAAAATTGTATTTTCGAACTGTTTCCCAATACAATAAACTCTCAGTCACAGTTTTGATGCATAAACGTATGAACTTTACTCGTTATTTGAACTAAGGTCGTATGAACTTTACTCGTTATTTGAACTAAGGTCGGTTGTTGGTGATTGGAATCAGTCATCATCATCATCATCATCATCATCATCAACATCATCCTACACAGCCACCACAACCACCACCACCACCAACTTCACCACCTTCATCATCATCCACATCATCAATCATCAGCAACATCTACGCATCATCATCTCGACATGATCATTGTCGTCATCGTCACATCATAATAAGTATCCTTGCCGTCGTTGCATCATCATTATTATTATCATCATGTTAGTCGTCGTCGTCGGATTATCATTATAATAATCATAATATTCGTCTTCGTCGTCGCCGCATTATCACTATCGTCGTCATCGCATCATCATTATAGTGTCGTTGTCGCATTATTATTAAATCATCATTGCCGTTGTCGTCGCATCATCGTGACTGTCATCATTAGCACCATGCTGCACGTTTGCATTTACTTTACAGAACATTCATAATAAGCATATTATAATATTTCACTTATCAAAGACGAATTTAAAGTAAAATCACCAGTCTCAAAAAAACAATGTATTTTGTTGTTGTCCAATTTTCATAATAATTACACAAATTTTAAAGGGCGCGTCGGAACCCGCCACTGCCTCCATCACAAAAAATCCCGGATGATGATGTACTTAAGATACAATTGTAACATAAATAGCAGACGGTTAATCAGAATAGAGACCACGACTTGTATCATTTGTGTCAATTATTATAAAAAGGAGAGTTACATTAATTGATTCCCTTCAAGAGATTATTATTATTATTATTATTATTATTATTATTATTATTATTATTTTTATTAATATTGTTATTACTATAATTATCATTCATAAAAAAGACAGGTGCGCTCATCAGATTAATATGACGTAACGTCATTTCACTTCAGACTGGGTCACTCGCTTTAACGCTGTGCTTTATCGTTATTTTTTACGTACGACCGTAGAGTTTACGAGACGTTTCTGAAACGCCTTTATGATTACCGTTAAGTTGGTCGTTATTATGATCGTAAATTTACGATAATGGCAGATCGTAAAATCTATCTGAAACGCACCCATGGTGTTTAGTACCTTGGTGGGTTGGGGCCATTGTGTTAAGTACCATGTTGGGTTGGGGACATGGTGTTAAGTACCATGTTGGGTTGGGGACATGATGTTTAGTACCTTGGTGGGTTGGGGCCATGGTGTTAAATACCATGTTGGGTTGGTGCCATTGTGTTAAGTACCATGTTGGGTTGGCACCATGGTGTTAAGTACTATGTTGGGTTGGAGCCATTGTGTTAAATACCATGTTGGGTTGGCGCCATTGTGTTAAGTACCATGTTGGGTTGGGGCCATTGTGTTAAGTACCATGTTGGGTTGGCGCCATTGTGTTAAGTACTATGTTGGGTTGGAGCAATTGTGTTAAATACCATGTTGGGTTGGGGCCATTGTGTTAAGTACCATGTTGGGTTGGGGCCATTGTGTTAAGTACCATGTTGGGTTGGGGACATGGTGTTTAGTACCATGTTGGGTTGGGGACATGGTGTTTAGTACCTTGTTGGGTTGGGGACATGGTATTAAGTACCATGTTGGGTTGGCGCCATTGTGTTAAGTACCATGTTGGGTTGGAGACATGGTGTTTAGTACCTTGGTGGGTTGGGGCCATGGTGTTAAGTACCATGTTGGGTTGGGGCCATGGTGTTAAGTACCATGTTGGGTTGGGGCCATTGTGTTAAGTACCATGTTGGGTTGGGGACATGGTGTTAAGTACCATGTTGGGTTGGCGCCATTGGGTTAAGTACCATGTTGGGTTGGGGACATGGTGTTAAGTACCATGTTGGGTTGGGGACATGGTGTTAAGTACCATGTTGGGTTGGGGCCATGGTGTTAAGTACCATGTTGGGTTGGCGCCATTGTGTTAAGTACCTTGTTGGGTTGGGGACATGGTGTTAAGTACCATGTTGGGTTGGGGCCATGGTGTTTAGTACCATGTTGGGTTGGGGCCATGGTGTTTAGTACCTTGTTGGGTTGGGGACATGGTGTTAAGTACCATGTTGGGTTGGGGCCATGGTGTTAAGTACCATGTTGGGTTGGCGCCATGGTGTTTAGTACCTTGTTGGGTTGGAGACATGGTGTTAAGTACCATGTTGGGTTGGGGCCATGGTGTTAAGTACCATGTTGGGTTGGCGCCATGGTGTTTAGTACCTTGTTGGGTTGGGGACATGGTGTTTAGTACCTTGTTGGGTTTGGGACATGGTGTTAAGTACCATGTTGGGTTGGGGCCATGGTGTTAAGTACCATGTTGGGTTGGGGCCATGGTGTTAAGTACCATGTTGGGTTGGCGCCATGGTGTTTAGTACCTTGTTGGGTTGGGGACATGGTGTTTAGTACCTTGTTGGGTTTGGGACATGGTGTTAAGTACCATGTTGGGTTGGGGCCATGGTGTTAAGTACCATGTTGGGTTGGGGCCATTGTGTTAAGTACCATGTTGGGTTGGGGACATGGTGTTAAGTACCATGTTGAGTTGGCGCCATTGGGTTAAGTACCATGTTGGGTTGGGGACATGGTGTTAAGTACCATGTTGGGTTGGGGACATGGTGTTAAGTACCATGTTGGGTTGGGGCCATGGTGTTAAGTACCATGTTGGGTTGGCGCCATTGTGTTAAGTACCTTGTTGGGTTGGGGACATGGTGTTAAGTACCATGTTGGGTTGGGGCCATGGTGTTTAGTACCATGTTGGGTTGGGGACATGGTGTTTAGTACCTTGTTGGGTTGGGGACATGGTGTTAAGTACCATGTTGGGTTGGGGCCATGGTGTTAAGTACCATGTTGGGTTGGCGCCATGGTGTTTAGTACCTTGTTGGGTTGGGGACATGGTGTTTAGTACCTTGTTGGGTTTGGGACATGGTGTTAAGTACCATGTTGGGTTGGGGACATGGTGTTAAGTACCATGTTGGGTTGGGGCCATGGTGTTAAGTACCATGTTGGGTTGGCGCCATTGTGTTAAATACCATGTTGGGTTGGGGCCATTGTGTTAAGTACCATGTTGGGTTGGCGCCATTGTGTTAAGTACCATGTTGGGTTGGGGACATGGTGTTTAGTACCTTGTTGGGTTGGGGCCATGGTTTTAAGTACCATGTTGGGTTGGGGACATGGTGTTTAGTACCTTGGTGGGTTGGGGATATGGTGTTAAGTACCATGTTGGGTTGGGGTCATGGTGTTAAGTACCATGTTGGGTTGGGGCCATTGTGTTAAGTACCATGTTGGGTTGGGGCCATGGTGTTTAGTACCATGTTGGGTTGGCGCCATTGTGTTAAGTACCATGTTGGGTTGGGGCCATGGTGTTAAATACCATGTTGGGTTGGGGACATGGTGTTAAGTACCATGTTGGTTTGGCGCCATTGTGTTAAGTACCATGTTGGGTTGGCGCCATTGTGTTAAGTACCATGTTGGGTTGGGGACATGGTGTTAAGTACCATGTTGGGTTGGCGCCATTGTGTTAAGTACCATGTTGGGTTGGGGCCATTGTGTTAAGTACCATGTTGGGTTGGGGCCATTGTGTTAAGTACCATGTTGGGTTGGGGACATTGTGTTAAGTACCATGTTGGGTTGAGGTCCATGGTGTTAAGTACCATGTTGGGTTGGGGACATGGTGTTAAGTACCATGTTGGGTTGGGGACATGGTGTTAAGTACCATGTTGGGTTGGGGCCATTGTGTTAAGTACCATGTTGGGTTGAGGTCCATGGTGTTAAGTACCATGTTGGGTTGGGGACATGGTGTTAAGTACCATGTTGGGTTGGCGCCATTGTGTTAAGTACCATGTTGGGTTGGGGCCATGGTGTTAAGTACCATGTTGGGTTGGGGCCATGGTGTTAAGTACCATGTTGGGTTGGGGCCATTGTGTTAATTACCATGTTGGGTCGGGGCCATTGTGTTAATTACCATGTTGGGTCGGCGCCATTGTGTTAAGTACCATGTTGGGTTGGCGCCATGGTGTTATGTACCATGTTGGGTTGGGGCCATGGTGTTAAGTACCATGTTGGGTTGGGACCATGGTGTTAAGTACCATGTTGGGTTGGCGCCATCGTGTTAAGTACCATGTTGGGTTGGGGCCATGGTGTTAAGTACCATGTTGGGTTGGCGCCATGGTGTTAAGTACCATGTTGGGTTGGCGCCATGGTGTTAAGTACCATGTTGGGTTGGGGCCATGGTGTTAAGAACCATGTTGGGTTGGGGACATGGTGTTTAGTACCATGTTGGGTTGGGGACATGGTGTTTAGTACCATGTTGGGTTGGGGACATGGTGTTTAGTACCTTGTTGGGTTGGGGACATGGTGTTAAGTACCATGTTGGGTTGGCGCCATTGTGTTAAGTACCATGTTGGGTTGGGGACATGGTGTTTAGTACCTTGGTGGGTTGGGGCCATGGTGTTAAGTACCATGTTGGGTTGGGGCCATGGTGTTAAGTACCATGTTGGGTTGGGGCCATTGTGTTAAGTACCATGTTGGGTTGGGGACATGGTGTTAAGTACCATGTTGGGTTGGCGCCATTGTGTTAAGTACCATGTTGGGTTGGGGACATGGTGTTAAGTACCATGTTGGGTTGGGGACATGGTGTTAAGTACCATGTTGGGTTGGGGCCATGGTGTTAAGTACCATGTTGGGTTGGCGCCATTGTGTTAAGTACCTGGTTGGGTTGGGGACATGGTGTTAAGTACCATGTTGGGTTGGGGCCATGGTGTTAAGTACCATGTTGGGTTGGGGCCATGGTGTTTAGTACCTTGTTGGGTTGGGGACATGGTGTTAAGTACCATGTTGGGTTGGGGCCATGGTGTTAAGTACCATGTTGGGTTGGCGCCATGGTGTTTAGTACCTTGTTGGGTTGGGGACATGGTGTTTAGTACCTTGTTGGGTTTGGGACATGGTGTTAAGTACCATGTTGGGTTGGGGACATGGTGTTAAGTACCATGTTGGGTTGGGGCCATGGTGTTAAGTACCATGTTGGGTCGGCGCCATTGTGTTAAATACCATGTTTGGTTGGGGCCATTGTGTTAAGTACCATGTTGGGTTGGCGCCATTGTGTTAAGTACCATGTTGGGTTGGGGACATGGTGTTTAGTACCTTGTTGGGTTGGGGCCATGGTTTTAAGTACCATGTTGGGTTGGGGACATGGTGTTTAGTACCTTGGTGGGTTTGGGCCATGGTGTTAAGTACCATGTTGGGTTGGGGTCATGGTGTTAAGTACCATGTTGGGTTGGGGCCATTGTGTTAAGTACCATGTTGGGTTGGGGCCATGGTGTTTAGTACCATGTTGGGTTGGCGCCATTGTGTTAAGTACCATGTTGGGTTGGGGCCATGGTGTTAAATACCATGTTGGGTTGGGGCCATGGTGTTAAGTACCATGTTGGGTTGGTGCCATTGTGTTAAATACCATGTTGGGTTGGCGCCATTGTGTTAAGTACCATGTTGGGTTGGGGCCATGGTGATAAGTACCATGTTGGTTTGGCGCCATTGTGTTAAGTACCATGTTGGGTTGGCGCCATTGTGTTAAATACCATGTTGGGTTGGGGCCATGGTGTTAAGTACCATGTTGGGTTGGGGACATGGTGTTTAGTACCTTGGTGGGTTGGGGCCATTGTTTTAAGTACCATGTTGTGTTGGCGCCATGGTGTTAAATACCATGTTGGGTTGGCGCCATTGTGTTAAGTACCATGTTGGGTTGTGGCCATGGTGTTAAGTACCATGTTGGGTTGGCGCCATTGTGTTAAGTACCATGTTGGGTTGGCGCCATTGTGTTAAGTACCATGTTGGGTTGTGGCCATGGTGTTAAGTACCATGTTGGGTTGGCGCCATTGTGTTAAGTACCATGTTGGGTTGGCGCCATTGTGTTAAGTACCATGTTGGGTTGTGGCCATGGTGTTAAGTACCATGTTGGGTTGGCGCCATTGTGTTAAATACCATGTTGGGTTGGGGACATGGTGTTTAGTACCTTGGTGGGTTGGGGCCATTGTGTTAAGTACCATGTTGGGTTGGGGACATGGTGTTTAGTACCTTGGTGGGTTGGGGCCATGGTGTTAAGTACCATGTTGGGTTGGGGCCATTGTGTTTAGTACCATGTTGGGTTGGGGCCATTGTGTTAAGTACCATGTTGGGTTGGAGCCATTGTGTTAAATACCATGTTGGGTTGGGGACATGGTGTTTAGTACCTTGGTGGGTTGGGGACATGGTGTTTAGTACCATGGTGGGTTGGGTACATGGTGTTAAGTACCATGTTGGGTTGGGGACATGGTGTTAAGTACCATGTTGGGTTGGCGGCATTGTGTTAAGTACCATGTTGGGTTGGCGCCATTGTGTTAAGTACCATGTTGGGTTGGGGCCATGGTGTTAAGTACCATGTTGGGTTGACACCATTGTGTTAAATACCATGTTGGGTTGGGGACATGGTGTTTAGTACCTTGGTGGGTTGGGACCATGATGTTTAATACCATGGTGGGTAAGGGCCATGGTGTTTAGTACCATGGTTGGCTGAGGCCATGGTGTTAAATACCATGGGGGTTGGGGCCATGGTGTTAAGTATCATGTTGGGTTGCCGCCATTGTGTTAAGAAACATGTTGGGTTGGCGCCATTGTGTTAAGAACCATGTTGGGTTGTCACCATTGTGTTAAGTACCATGTTGGGTTGGGGCCATGGTGTTAAGAAACATGTTGGGTTGGCACCATGGTGTTAATTACCATGTTGGGTTGGCGCCATTGTGTTAAGAAACATGTTGGGTTGGCACCATGGTGTTAAGTACCATGTTGGGTTGGCGCCATTGTGTTAAGTACCATGTTGGGTTGGCACCATGGTGTTAAGTACCATGTTGGGTTGGCACCATGGTGTTAAGTACCATGTTGGGTTGGCGCCATTGTGTTAAGTACCATGTTGGGTTGGCACCATGGTGTTAAGAACCATGTTTGGTTGGCGCCATTGTGTTAAGTACCATGTTGGGTTGACGCCATTGTGTTAAGTACCATATTGGGTTGGGGACATGGTGTTTAGTACCTTGGTGGGTTGGGACCATGGTGTTTAATACCATGGTGGGTTAGGGCCATGGTGTTTAGCACCATGGTTGGCTGAGCCCATGGTGTTAATTACCATGGGGGTTGGGGCCATGGTGTTTAGTCTCATGTTGGGTTGGCGCCATTGTGTTAAGAAACATGTTGGGTTGGCGCCATTGTGTTAAGAAACATGTTGGATTGGCACCATGGTGTTAATTACCATGTTGGGTTGGCGCAATTGTGTTAAGTACCATGTTGGGTTGGGGCCATGGTGTTAAGTACCATGTTGGGTTGGGGCCATTGTGTTAAGTACCATGTTGGGTTGGGGCCATTGTGTTAAGTACCATGTTGGGTTGGGGCCATGGTGTTAAGTACCATGTTGGGTTGGGGACATGGTGTTAAGTACCATGTTGGGTTGGCGCCATTGTGTTAAGTACCATGTTGGGTTGGGGCCATGGTGTTAAGTACCATGTTGGGTTGTGGTCCATGGTGTTAAGTACCATGTTGGGCTGGGGACATGGTGTTAAGTACCATGTTGGGTTGTGGCCATGATGTTAAGTACCATGTTGGGTTGGGGACATGGTGTTTAGTACCATGGTGGGTTGGGGCCATTGTGTTTAGTACCATGTTGGGTTGGGGACATGGTGTTTAGTACCATGTTGGGTTGGGGACATGGTGTTTAGTACCATGTTGGGTTGGGGCCATTGTGTTTAGTACCATGTTGGGTTGGCGCCATTGTGTTAAGTACCATGTTGGGTTGGGGCCATTGTGTTAAGTACCATGTTGGGTTGGGGACATGGTGTTTAGTACCATGGTGGGTTGGGGCCATTGTGTTAAGTACCATGTTGGGTTGGGGACATGGTGTTTAGTACCATGTTGGGTTGGGGACATGGTGTTTAGTACCATGTTGGGTTGGCGCCATTGTGTTTAGTACCATGTTGGGTTGGGGCCATGGTGTTAAGAACCATGTTGGGTTGGGGACATGGTGTTTAGTACCTTGGTGGGTTGGGACCATGGTGTTTAGTACCATGTTGGGTTGGCGCCATTGTGTTTAGTACCATGGTGGGTTGGGGCCATGGTGTTAAGTACCATGTTGGGTTGGCGCAATTGTGTTAAGTACCATGTTGGGTTGGGGCCATGGTGTTTAGTACCTTGGTTGGTTGGGACCATGGTGTTTAGTACCATGTTGGGTTGGCGCCATTGTGTTTAGTACCATGGTGGGTTGGGACCATGGTGTTTAGTACCATGTTGGGTTGTCGCCATGGTGTTTAGTACCATGGTGGGTTGGGACCATGGTGTTTAATACCATGGTTGGTTGAGGCCATGGTGTTAATTACCATGGGGGTTGGGGCACTGGTGTCAAGTACCATGGTGGGTTTGAACAATGGCGTCTTGTACTTTGGTGGGTTGGGACCATGGTGTTTAGTACCTTGGTGGGTTGGGGCCATGGTGTTTAGTGCCATGGTGGGTTTGCGCCATGGTGTTTAGTACCATGGTGGGTTGGGTCCATGATGTTTAGTACCATGGTGGGTTGGGACCATGGTGTTTAGTACCTTGGTGGGTTGGGACCATGGTGTTTAGTACCATGGTGGGTTGGAGCCATTGTGTTTAGTACCATGGTGGGTTGGGACCATGGTGTTTAGTACCTTGGTGGGTTGGGACCATGGTGGTTAGTACCATGGTGGTTTGGGACCATGGTGTTTAGTACCTTGGTGGGTTGGGACCATGGTGTTTAATACCATTGTGGGTTAGGGCCATGGTGTTTAGTACCATGGTGGGTTGGGACCATGGTGTTTTGTACCAGGGTTGCTTGTGGCCATGGTGTTAATTACCATGGTGGTTGGGGCCATGGTGTTAAGTACCATGTTGGGTTGGGACCATGGTGTTTAGTACCTTGGTGGGTTGGGACCATGGTGTTTAATACCATGGATGGTTAGGGCCATGGTGTTTAATACCATGGTTGGTTGAGGCCATGGTGTTAATTACCATTGGGGTTGGGGCACTGGTGTTAAGTCCCATGGTGGGTTTGAACAATGGCGTCTTGTACTTTGGTGGCTTGGGACCATGGTGTTTAGTACCATGGTGGGTTGGAACCATGGTGTTTAGTACCATGGTGGGTTGGGACCATGGTTTTTAGTACCTTGGTTGGTTGAGGCCATGGTTTTTAGTACCATGGTGGGTTGGGACCATGGTTTTTAGTACTATGGTTGGTTGGGACCATGGTGTTTAGTACCTTGGTTGGTTTAGGCCATGGTTTTTAGTACCATGGTTAGTTGGGATCATGGTGTTTAGTACCATGGTGGGTTGGGACCATGGTGTTCAGTACCATGGTGGGTTGGGACCATGGGTTTTAGTACCATGATGGGTAAGGGCCATGGCGTATAGTACCAAAGTGGGTTGTGACCATGGCGTTTAGGACCATGGTGGGTTGGGACCATGGTGTTTAGTACCATGGTGTGTAAGGGCCATGGTGTTTAGTACCATGGTGGGTTGGGACCATGATGTTTAGTACCATGGTGGGTTGGGACCATGGTGTTTAGTACCTTGGTGGGTTGGGGACATGGTGTTTAGTACCATGTTGGGTTGGGGACATGGTGTTTAGTACCATGTTGGGTTGGCGCCATTGTGTTTAGTACCATGGTGGGTTGGGACAATGGTGTTTAGTACCATGGTGGGTTGGGACCATGGTGTTTAGTACTTTGGTGGGTTGGGCCCATTGTGTTTAGTACCATGGTGGGTTGGGACCATGGTGTTTAGTACCATGGGGGGTTGGGACCATGGTGTTTAGTACCATGGTGGTTTGGGACCATGGTGTTTAGTACCATGATGGGATTTGGCCATATTGTTAAGTACCATGGTGGGTTATTGCCATGGTGTTTATTACCATGGCGGGTTGGGACAATGATATTTCGTCCAATGGTGGGTTGTTGCCATGGTACTAAATACCATGGTGGGTTTGGGCCATGTTATTTAGGCCAATGGTGGGTTGGTGCCATGGTAGTAAGTCCCATGGTGGGTGGGAGGCATGATATTATGTCCCATGGTGGGTTGGTGCCAGAGTGTTTTATACCATGATCGGTTGGGACCATGGTGAGTTTGGTCAATGGTGTTTAGTCCCATGGTTGGCGTTTAGTACTTTGGTGGGTTTGAGCAATGGCTTTATGTACCATGGTGCGTTTTAGCAATGGCTTTTAGTATCTTGGTGGGTTTGAGCAATGTGGTTTAGTACTTTGGTGGGTTTGAACAATGGCGTCTTGTACTTTGGTGGGTATGAGGAATGGCGTTTAGTACCATGGTGGGTTTGAGCAATAGCGTTAAGTACCATGGTGGGTTTGAGCAATGGCGTGTTTTATCATGGTGGATTTGAGCAATGGCGTTTAGTACTTTGGTGGGATTGAGCAATGGCGTTTAGTACCTTGGTGGGATTGAGCAATGGCCTGTTTTACCATGGTGGGTTTGAGCAATGGCGTTTAGTACTTTGGTGGGATTGAGCAATGGCGTTTAGTACTTTGGTGGGATTGAGCAATGGCGTTTAGTACCATGGTGGGATTGAGCAATGGCGTGTTTAACCATGGTGGGTTTGAGCAATGGCGTTAAGTACCTTGATGGGATTGAGCAATGGCGTTTAGTACTTTGGTGGGTTTGAGCAATGGCGTGTTTTACCATGGTGGGTTTGAGCAATGACGTTTAGTACCTTGGTGGGATTGAGCAATGGCTTTTAGTACTTTGGTGGATTTGAGCAATGGCGTTTAGTACCTTGGTGGGTTTGAGCAATGGCGTTTAGTACCTTGGTGGGATTGAGCAATGGCGTTTAGTACTTTGGTGGATTTGAGCAATGGCGTGTTTTACCATGGTGGGTATGAGCAATGGCGTTTAGTACTTTGGTGGATTTGAGCAATGGCGTGTTTTACCATGGTGGGTATGAGCAATGGCGTTTAGTACCTTGGTGGGATTGAGCAATGGCGTTTAGTACCTTGGTGGGATTGAGCAATGGCGTTTAGTACCTTGGTGGGATTGAGCCATGGCGTTTAGTACCTTGGTGGGATTGAGCAATGGCCTGTTTTACCATGGTGGGTTTGAGCAATGGCGTTTAGTACCTTGGTGGGATTGAGCAATGACGTTAAGTACTTTGGTGGGATTGAGCAAAGGCGTTTAGTACCATGGTGGGTGTGAGCAATGGCGTTTAGTACCTTGGTGGGATTGAGCCATGGCCTGTTTTACCATGGTGGGTTTGAGCAATGGCGTTTAGTACCTTGGTGGGATTGAGCAATGACGTTAAGTACTTTGGTGGGATTGAGCAATGGCGTTTAGTACCTTGGTGGGTGTGAGCAATGGCGTTTAGTACCTTGGTGGGATTGAGCCATGGCCTGTTTTACCATGGTGGGTTTGAGCAATGGCGTTTAGTACCTTGGTGGGATTGAGCAATGACGTTAAGTACTTTGGTGGGATTGAGCAAAGGCGTTTAGTGCCTTGGTGGGATTGAGCAATGGCGTTTAGTACCTTGATTGGATTGAGCGATGGCGTGTTTTACCATGGTGGGTATGAGCAATGGCATTTAGTACTTTGGTGGGATTGAGCAAAGGCGTTTAGTGCCTTGGTGGGATTGAGCAATGGCGTTTAGTACCTTGATTGGATTGAGCGATGGCGTGTTTTACCATGGTGGGTATGAGCAATGGCATTTAGTACTTTGGTGGGATTGAGCAATGGCGTTTAGTACTTTGGTGGGTTTGAGCATTGGCGTGTTTTACCATGGTGGGTGTGAGCAATGGCGTTTAGTACCTTGGTGGGATTGAGCAATGACGTTTAGTACTTTGGTGGGATTGAGCAATGGCGTTTAGTACCATGGTGGATTGGACCATAGTGTTAAGTACCATGGTTGGCTGGTGCATGGCGTTTCGCACTATAGTGAGTTGGGGCCACAGTGTTTAGTTTGATGGTGGGTTGGTTCATGGCGTTTAATAATATGGTGAGTTGGGGCCATGGCGGTAAGTCCCATGGTGGGTTGGAGCCATGATATTCAGTCCCATGGTGGGTTGGTTCCAGGGTGTTTTATACAATGATCGGTTGGGACCATAGTGAGTTAGGCCAATAGTGTTTAGTCCCATGGTTGGCGTTTAGTACTTTGGTGGGTTTGGGTAATGGCCTTTTGTACCATGGTGGGTTTGAGCAATGGCGTTTAGTACTTTGGTGGGTTTGAGCAATGGAGTTTAGTACTTTGGTGGGTTTGAGCAATAGCGTTAAGTACCATGGTGGGTTTGAGCAACGGCGGTTAATACTTTGGTGGGTTTGAGCAATGGCGTTAAGTACCATGGTGGGTTTGAGCAACGGCGGTTAATACTTTGGTGGGTTTGAGCAAAGGAGTTTAGTACTTTGGTGGGTTTGAGCAATAGCGTTAAGTACCATGGTGGGTTTGCGCAACGGCGGTTAATGCTTTGGTGGGATTGAGCAATGGCGATTAATACTTTGGTGGGTTTAAGCAATGGCGTTTAGTACCATGGTGGGTTTGAGCAATGGCGTTTAGTACCATGGTGGGTTGGATCATAGTGTTAGTACCATAGTTGGCTGGTGCATGGCGTTTCGCACTATGATGGGTTGGTGCATGGCGTTTAGTAATATGGTGGGTTGGGGCCACGGTGTTCAGGTCTATGGTGGGTTTGAGCCTTGCTGTTTTAGAAATAAGTTTAACAGTGTCTGCATTAGTCCGTGGTAGTTCTACAAAATTAGTGAAATCACGGATTTCCTTACCCCAACTATAGTCATCTGTTCTGTAACACTTAATTAGTCGATGAGGATTTAGAAACATCACATACACTCTGATCACACATTTAGTCACCAATACATGTAATTAATGCATTTCGGAAAAGCGGCGACGTATACTTCGCATTTTCGGACTACCTCTCAAATGTTTGGAAAGTTTTTCATAATCATGTGCTTATCCAGTCCATAAAGATTTTGGTCTTCAACCCATTGCCGTCTGAGAGGTTTTAATACTCAAAACAATGGAAACATATATTTAAATGTACATAATATCATGATACACAATGATACATCGTATGCATTGTAGTCGTTTTTCCAAATCAGAATTCGTTTGTATTATTTTTCATATTATTATTTGCTCTGCATATTTTAACCGAGGCAGCTGCCACATTGTGCCCCAGTGTGGCTACGGCGCTGCGGTATAAAGTGCATACTTTGGGTTCAATATGACTAAACGTAATGACTTGAGATCTTTCGACGATGACTTCTTTGTTAAATGAACGACAATAATAATAACTAATATCAATATTGCGCTATTACTTTAGAGGGCATTCCGGATAAACGACATATCGTCAACAAAGGCCGGGCCACCGCACTAAAGTGACACATTTTGGTACAGTACAGAATGTGTTCGATGTAGGATATAACTTCGTCTTTGAATACAAGGTAACACTTGACATAACTGCTACTCTTTGAGTTCCTAGTACTGTTTCGAACGAACGAGACATTGTTGTCGTATATATTTAATTATAAAACGAGAATTTTCATACAAATAGTTCTTAGACTTGATCAACATTGTCTAAGCTTCTGTATAAATACTTACTGACGGACATTATGATCCGCATTCCTTTGTTCAAGAGAGTCGACTTAGACGTTACCACCAAGCTCAACATTGTAATTATTTTTTCTTGTTTGTTGAACGTCATTGTGTAGCAGCGCAGCTTTTGTTGAAATCCCTCCTTCTGCGGGCTTGAGTCTATTTTGAATGTTCGCATAAACAGAGTATGTGAAGTAAATAGAGTTAAATAGATTAGTGCCGCAAATTCCTCCGCCTTGCAAGATAAACTTTCTTTATCCACAACACTAACCTAAAATTCTATTTATCATGTTACTTTGTTTATTAAAACACGATCAATTACCTTAAAATTATAAAGTACCTTTTTTTTAAAAAGGGGGACAACTTTTTCCCTGTTGACATTGGCCCACTCTGTGCTCAAAGATAGTTCCCAATTTTTTTTTTCAAGTTTATTCAATACGTTTATAGTCACAGAAATAGCTATTTTATATGTCAAATCAAAATTATGCAAAATTTAGAACATTAAACATGCATAAACATGGACCAGTCACCAAACATAATCTAATCATGTTGCAATTATTCTGCAAGTTGCAGACTATACAGTTGAAGATGAGTGTTTAAAAAAAAAATCGTGTTCAATAGATTTATTTCATGTTGAAGAATAAAGTGTTGTATGTCCAGAACTACAACTTTAAAGAGGGAACTCGGTACTGTTGTAAATTAGATTTTGACATTCACCACAGACATTATATCGAAGAGTTAATTATCGTTGAATTCTGCACAATTAAGTATAAAACGAAGCATTTCACAAACATCAAAGTATGTCCAGTTATTATATGGGTCAGGGTTTAGCTTCATGGTGGTTTAATTGTGGTTCGGTGCCATGACGTGATAGAGGCAATGGTAAGTACCGTAGTGGTGCCTTTTGAAAATGTTGGTTCGCGGTCGTGGAGGTTTTTGTACCATGGTAATTTTGGACATACTCTTGGATGGGGTCATGGCGGTTCGGGTTCTAGATTGTTTGGTCGATGGTAGTGTGGGGACATGGTGTGGCTCGGGGACATGGTGTGGGTTGGGACCATGTTGTTGTTAGGGACCATGGTGTTTTGAAGCCATGTTATGTTTTGGAGCCCTGTTCTGGCGTTGAGTCTTGGTTTAGGGGCCATATTGTGGTTTGGGCATGGCTGTTTTAGTATAATGGCAGTATGGGGTCTTGAAGATCTGAGTAGGATTTTGGCTCGGGTCGATGACGATTTGATTTGTACGGATCAGATAGTTGTCGTATATTCTCACGAATTTTCAATGATTTCCCATGTTCTTGTATTGATAGTAGTTTTTTTCATCACTGCTTGAAAGGCTATTGTGTAGTACAGCATGTATCTGAAACCAATTTTTTGTCGGAGAAGAATACTATGTATTTTCCTATGAATATTTGTTTGTCGGAAACCGGTCTGTGAACGATAAAAGAACGTATAGACTTATACAACTTCCTTCCTTCCTTCCTTCCTTCCTTCCTTCCTTCCTTCCTTCCTTCCTTCCTTCCTTCCTTCCTTCCTTCCTTCCCTCCCTCCCTCCCTCCCTCCCTCCCTCCCTCCCTCCCTCCCTCCCTCCCTCCCTCCCTCCCTCCCTCCCTCCCTCCCTCCCTCCCTCCCTCCCTCCTTCCTTCCTTCCTTCCTTCCTTCCTTCCTTCCTTCCTTCCTTCCTTCCTTCCTTCCTTCCTTCCTTCCTTCCTTCCTTCCTTCCTTCCTTCCTTCCTTCCTTCCTTCCTTCCTTCCTTCCTTCCTTCCTTCCTTCCCTTCTTCCTTCCTTCCTTCCTTCCTTCCTTCCTTCCTTCCTTCCTTCCTTCCTTCCTTCCTTCCTTCCTTCCTTCCTTCCTTCCTTCCTTCCTTCGTGCATTCCTTCCTTCCTTCCTTCGTGCATTCCTTCCTTCCTTCGTGCATTCAATCATTCCTTCGTGCATTCAATCATTCATTCATTCATTCATTCAATCCTTCCTTCCTTCCTTCCTTCCTTCCTTCCTCCCTCCCTCCCTCCCTCCCTCCCTCCCTCCCTCCCTCCCTCCCTCCCTCCCTCCCTCCCTCCCTCCCTCCCTCCCTCCCTTCCTTCCTTCCTTCCTTCCTTCCTTCCTTCCTTCCTTCCTTCCTTCCTTCCTTCCTTCCTTCCTTCCTTCCTTCCTTCCTTCCTTCCTTCCTTCCTTCCTTCCTTCCTTCCTTCCTTCATTCCTTCCTTCCTTCCTTCCTTCCTTCCTTCCTTCTTCCTTCCTTCCTTCCTTCCTTCCTTCCTTCCTTCCTTCCTTCCTTCCTTCCTTCCTTCCTTCCTTCCTTCCTTCCTTCCTTCCTTCCTTCCTTCCTTCCTTCCTTCCTTCCTTCCTTCCTTTTTCCATTGAATTTCTTGAATATTCTCAAAGGATAAAAAGTGTGCCGGTTACTTTAAGATTAGTGCCTTTTCCTTCCATACACCTGAATACTCTAAAATGCCTGTAAAATCACAAATTATTTGTATATTTCTATAGCCAGCCTGGCTGCTAAAGCTTTACATGGAATTTCAAGGACAAAATATATCCTGGTCAAAGAATGGTCCTGTCCGGAATTCCATACCACCTTACGAGAAAGAAATATAGTCTGTAAGAAAGAACAGAGTATATGCATGCGGATTATAAGTATCTATCATGTGTTTCCGGTACGGATAGAAAAATCCGACCCGAGGGCACGTGCGTAACGCGCTAACGCAGCGTGCCCGAGGGTCGGATTTTTCAGTCCGGACCTGAAAAACATGATTGATATTTTTTCTTGCATACCTAAAATTATGAGTTTGTGGAAAAATTGACGTAGAAATCGCACTTTTGTACATTTCACCAAAAAGCGCGTGCGACGTTGTGTACTGATATCATAAAGCGCAGTAATTTCAAATAACTAAAAAAAGCGTTTTATTACGATTATTTGTTTTCAATTTTAATTGAAAGTCTTGCAAACATATATATTTGATTGCGCTTTAATTAAATTGCGTAATATATTTTTCATAAATCATGCAATATGTTAAATAAGAAGTGGCGCGTTGTTGCGCGTGACTCATCTTACATGGGGTATGTAAGATGGGTTTTTCCAGCACTGGTCACATGACCGGAAACACACGTCCGGTATGCAAGAATCGACTCATCCAAAACGCTTCTTTATCGTCAACTAGTAAAGTTAACTTTTGATTTGTTACAAAAATCATTACAAAACATCTAAGAGATTATATATCTCATGAACTTGGTCGTCTAAATCTTTGAATTCATGAATTTACTGCACTGTTCATCAAATTGATGACTAGATAGACCATTGTATATGCCTCACATAATTTAGTGCAGGCATTTCTCATACTTACACAGTAGTAGAAGGTAGTTTGAAGAGCCAAAAAACTGCGCAATACACTCGGAAACCAGGAGATGGAGCACGAAGAATGAAGATTTTAGTCACTCCCGTATGACTTGTTTGTGTGTACATGATTCAAAAGTCATTTACATTTACAGCAAATCAGTTATGTTTGCGCAACATATAGATAACGGCAAAGTGCTATTCTCATAAATCGGTGCCATATTTAAAAAAAAACAACAACAGATACTTAAAGTAAAAATAAATATTTATTTGGCACAGAGATATTTTTTTCTGCATTTTCTGCATCATGTAGACATTTGATATATGAAAACACTAGCATGAATCTTTCAATTATTAGAGTGTTTTTTTTTCATTTATTTTGCACTCTTTTTCGAGAAGCCATTAGCTTGGCATAATGTGGTGTTTCGACTGTCAATGAACACAAAATCTGCACTTGTATATTGTAAGACTGGTCAGTTATGTGAAATAAATATATGAATGGACCAGAAAAGCACTAGTTTGACAAATTGAAGCTTTCAGTTTGACTCTATGTATTTTTTATGTTGAAAACTAATTTTATTCTGTAAATGAAAACATCTTATTTTGCTTAGAAGAAAGGGAAAAAGGCGTGCCAGTTTTATGGTTAACTGCTATAGACACTATTAAAAGCTACTAGGAAAGATTTACTAGATCAAATTATTCCAATGCATAAGGAAATAATTGCTGTTTAAAGGTTTGTGGCTCATCATTTTCTTTTTAAGAAAATACAATATGTTTTTATACATGGGTCAATTTTTAAGTATTAAATAGACTCTTGTCATCCTTTCGAACTAAGTTTCTTTTGCCTGAAATTTAACAGAAGCATATTTTGTGACTCTGTTTCGTCAAAATATGTTACTCAAATATGCCCAAGACCACTGTTATCTTCCTCTCGTTGACCAATACCTAGTGGATCAGTACAGAAAAAAGTGTCGGTGTTCAAGTAGCAATATTTGTCTTAAATAAGTAGTATGAGGAGTTATTTTATGTTATATTGTTTATATCTTTTAAGATCGTGCAGGTTCAAGCCACAAGCAAGCTGGCTTACTACGTTCAATGTCGATCATTATAGTGTAAACGAATGTTCTCCTGTTGGTCATGTAAATTGACGCCCCACAATAAATCTTATAATACAGCACATGGCGTTTCATTACCCTATTTAGGGCTGAAAACATTTCTGTATTGACGACTAACACGTGTTAAGTCAAACATTGCAATACTCTGTAATTATGTACATGGTTATGATGTTCCTTTCAAAAAGCTGCACTGATTCATGAAATGGTCAAAAACAATTAAACCAAAATTATTTTTGTATCACATGTCGAACATTCAAACCATTCGGACTCTAGTCATCCCGCTGGTTTACCACTGTTTACTTAAATGATGGTAAATGGTTAATAAATACAACCATATTGCAAATAAAAACATAGTGAGGTATTAAGCTACCTGAACTTGGCATCTGAAGATCCTTATTAAATGCATTTTAGATACACTAATTGTATGCACCATATGAACGGTACTGCAACACTCCACTTAACCTAAGTTTAGTCGTGTTATAATTCATATCTTTAGAGGCCCATTGGTCGTTTTTGTAGATAGTGCACGACGTGGTTTTTCATAAATAGTGTGATGGGCTTGTTTTTGCCAATACAAACATTGAACAAGAATTTTACAGAAAGTTCAGGCAATTAAGTACGAGTAAATCTCATTCTTAGGCATGTGCTTAACTGGTAATGCTAACTAAAAAAGTATACTTTGTATAGGTTTAGCGTCACAAGTACTGATACGTTTGTATGATTTTTAAGTACTGTGCAAAAGCTGTCTTTATGTTCAAATGTAAGTTTAATGCAAATTAAAGGATTCGATGTAAATGATAATCATAGTCGTAGTGCGATCTAAAATGATGACACTCGAGTAGGTCATTGCTTCACACTTTAAGATGAAACGCACACACAGTTATACATTGCACCAACACATATATACATGGTTATCAATGCATGAGGGGATAAAACTCAATGGGACGTCCAACAGTTAATCAGATGATGCATCCGCAACTTCTATTGTGTTTAAACCGAAATTCAACGCACATAGTAGTGGATAAAGAATAGGGACGTTAAACTTCTTGTCGACTTGGGTAAAGTTGTTGACAACAGGAAACACTCTGTTTCCCGCTACGCCAAAGAGTTTCGTAGCGGTGCCAACAACTTCATATATTCTACGGCTGATGTAAATATATTCTATGTTTTCGTTCACCTTTGGGCATATTGTATCGCATTTTGTGATGACCCTCACCCGCGCTATTCCTGAAAGAAAAACATGCAAATAATTTTATGGAAAAGTAAGCGCTTTGTAGTGAAGTCACACCTGTCATTAAGATTTCAATGGGAGCAATACGAGGAGCAATAAGAAAGTTAAAATACTATTTCGTTTGTGTTTAACATGGTAGAGTTTCAGAAAATATAAGTAAACGTATTTGGATGAAAGTCCTTGTTGTGAAATTTAAAAAGTCAATTAAAAGTGATAAATACTCATTTAAATGCACACTTTCTTTTAATACGAAATGGAAGTGTGTCAGTGATCTTACAACATGGGTGAATACATTTTAGCCCGAACGTTTTATTTTTACATTCCAGCTTAGTTGCAAACTAATGTTTTTTTATCATGTTGGATATCGACCCAGGTAGTTTTGGTGATCAAAATATGATTAAGCATACCTTCTGGAACGATGGAGTGCAGCCTTTGTAATTTCTCAGCGAGAACAGCCTTGCTACTTTTTCCGATTTCTAGCAGTGTTTCAGCGCTGATAACAAACATAACGCAATGTGGTTGGTACCTCCGTTCACCTTCCGAGTTCACTGTGTCCTGGTTAAACTACCCAATGCATAGACATAGCATTAAACCAGTTTTGTTAAACAAAAAATACCAGGTTAATAGACTGTGATATGACGGCCGGCGGACGGCGTCAACAATTCGTCTTTCTGCTATAACTTTGCCGTGCATATGCAGGATTTTATAATAGCTTGGTACAAATGTTTTCCAATACCAGACGGTAATGTCATGCATATTGATATTTCTAAAATAACTCGTCACAAATATTATTAATTACAAGATGATGTGTCGCGTACACGACCCAGGTTTGTACAACAAAGGTCAATGTCACACTTAAATGTCAATTTTCAAAATGTCTTGTATTTTGGCTTGTCCAGGCTGTAACGTCATCATGCATTACACATTCTTTAATTACATGGCACCTATTTCCTGCATGGCTAGCGTACATATGTCAGTGCTAGACCTATGCATGTAGATCTAATATTTAGGTTGCCTTTCAGTGTCATGTGTCACGAATCTTGCAGTTTGACTTGTCCGGACTGTAGCTTGACCATGCATGAGACAATTCTGAAATAATTTTGTAAATTGTCAACCATTACTACACTATGTGTCGACTGCAAGAGCCAGTATGGTAGATTAAGGTCAGACTTTAGGATCATTTGCCAACATACCTTATATTTCGGCTTGTCCGAGCTGAAATTTTGTAATGCATTGGGGAATTTTCAAAAACACTTGGGACAATGTTCGCCGTGGCTACACTCATGTCCGTTGTATTAAGGTAAAGGTCACACATAAAAGGCCATAGCTCAAATTTCCTTGTCTTCTTTCTTGTTAAAACTGTAACATGGTCATGGATTTGGGTAATTTAGATTACCTATGACAAGTGTTGGATCACCAGCAACACTTATGTCTGTATGTTAAAGGTAAAAAAGGATCCTTGGAATTTGTGTCTTGGCCAAATAACAGAAAAAACACTTAGTTTGTACTGAAGTTCTCATGTTTTAACCATTTATAGATTTCCATCTGTTTTCTTATCCAACTCTAATAAACTCCGCAAATTCCTCCGCCTTGCAAGATAAACTTTCTTTATCCACAACACTAACCTAAAATTCTATTTATCATGTTACTTTGTTTATTAAAACACGATCAATTACATTTAAATTATCAAGTACCTTTTTTTTAAAAAGGGGGACAACTTTTTCCCTGTTGACATTGGCCCACTCTGTGCTCAAAGATAGTTCCCAATTTTTTTTTTCAAGTTTATTCAATACGTTTATAGTCACAGAAATAGCTATTTTATATGTCAAATCAAAATTATGCAAAATTTAGAACATTAAACATGCATAAACATGGACCAGTCACCAAACATAATCTAATCATGTTGCAATTATTCTGCAAGTTGCAGACTATACAGTTGAAGATGAGTGTTTAAAAAAAAAATCGTGTTCAATAGATTTATTTCATGTTGAAGAATAAAGTGTTGTATGTCCAGAACTACAACTTTAAAGAGGGAACTCGGTACTGTTGTAAATTAGATTTTGACATTCACCACAGACATTATATCGAAGAGTTAATTATCGTTGAATTCTGCACAATTAAGTATAAAACGAAGCATTTCACAAACATCAAAGTATGTCCAGTTATTATATGGGTCAGGGTTTAGCTTCATGGTGGTTTAATTGTGGTTCGGTGCCATGACGTGATAGAGGCAATGGTAAGTACCGTAGTGGTGCCTTTTGAAAATGTTGGTTCGCGGTCGTGGAGGTTTTTGTACCATGGTAATTTTGGACATACTCTTGGATGGGGTCATGGCGGTTCGGGTTCTAGATTGTTTGGTCGATGGTAGTGTGGGGACATGGTGTGGCTCGGGGACATGGTGTGGGTTGGGACCATGTTGTTGTTAGGGACCATGGTGTTTTGAAGCCATGTTATGTTTTGGAGCCCTGTTCTGGCGTTGAGTCTTGGTTTAGGGGCCATATTGTGGTTTGGGCATGGCTGTTTTAGTATAATGGCAGTATGGGGTCTTGAAGATCTGAGTAGGATTTTGGCTCGGGTCGATGACGATTTGATTTGTACGGATCAGATAGTTGTCGTATATTCTCACGAATTTTCAATGATTTCCCATGTTCTTGTATTGATAGTAGTTTTTTTCATCACTGCTTGAAAGGCTATTGTGTAGTACAGCATGTATCTGAAACCAATTTTTTGTCGGAGAAGAATACTATGTATTTTCCTATGAATATTTGTTTGTCGGAAACCGGTCTGTGAACGATAAAAGAACGTATAGACTTATACAACTTCCTTCCTTCCTTCCTTCCTTCCTTCCTTCCTTCCTTCCTTCCTTCCTTCCTTCCTTCCTTCCTTCCTTCCTTCCTTCCTTCCTTCCTTCCTTCCTTCCGTCCTTCCTTCCTTCCTTCCTTCCTTCCTTCCTTCCTTCCTTCCTTCCTTCCTTCCTTCCTTCCTTCCTTCCTTCCTTCCTTCCTTCCTTCCTTCCTTCCTTCCTTCCTTCCTTCCTTCCTTCCTTCCTTCCTTCCTTCCTTCCTTCCTTCCTTCCTTCCTTCCTTTTTCCATTGAATTTCTTGAATATTCTCAAAGGATAAAAAGTGTGCCGGTTACTTTAAGATTAGTGCCTTTTCCTTCCATACACCTGAATACTCTAAAATGCCTGTAAAATCACAAATTATTTGTATATTTCTATAGCCAGCCTGGCTGCTAAAGCTTTACATGGAATTTCAAGGACAAAATATATCCTGGTCAAAGAATGGTCCTGTCCGGAATTCCATACCACCTTACGAGAAAGAAATATAGTCTGTAAGAAAGAACAGAGTATATGCATGTGGATTATAAGTATCTATCATGTGTTTCCGGTACGGATAGAAAAATCCGACCCGAGGGCACGCGCGTAACGCGCTAACGCAGCGTGCCCGAGGGTCGGATTTTTCAGTCCGGACCTGAAAAACATGATTGATATTTTTTCTTGCATACCTAAAATTATGAGTTTGTGGAAAAATTGACGTAGAAATCGCACTTTTGTACATTTCACCAAAAAGCGCGTGCGACGTTGTGTACTGATATCATAAAGCGCAGTAATTTCAAATAACTAAAAAAAGCGTTTTATTACGATTATTTGTTTTCAATTTTAATTGAAAGTCTTGCAAACATATATATTTGATTGCGCTTTAATTAAATTGCGTAATATATTTTTCATAAATCATGCAATATGTTAAATAAGAAGTGGCGTGTTGTTGCGCGTGACTCATCTTACATGGGGTATGTAAGATGGGTTTTTCCAGCACTGGTCACATGACCGGAAACACACGTCCGGTATGCAAGAATCGACTCATCCAAAACGCTTCTTTATCGTCAACTAGTAAAGTTAACTTTTGATTTGTTACAAAAATCATTACAAAACATCTAAGAGATTATATATCTCATGAACTTGGTCGTCTAAATCTTTGAATTCATGAATTTACTGCACTGTTCATCAAATTGATGACTAGATAGACCATTGTATATGCCTCACATAATTTAGTGCAGGCATTTCTCATACTTACACAGTAGTAGAAGGTAGTTTGAAGAGCCAAAAAACTGCGCAATACACTCGGAAACCAGGAGATGGAGCACGAAGAATGAAGATTTTAGTCACTCCCGTATGACTTGTTTGTGTGTACATGATTCATAAGTCATTTACATTTACAGCAAATCAGTTATGTTTGCGCAACATATAGATAACGGCAAAGTGCTATTCTCATAAATTGGTGCCATATTTAAAAAAAACAACAACAGATACTTAAAGTAAAAATAAATATTTATTTGGCACAGAGATGTTTTTTCTGCATTTTCTGCATCATGTAGACATTTGATATATGAAAACACTAGCATGAATCTTTCAATTATTAGAGTGTTTTTTTTTTCATTTATTTTGCACTCTTTTTCGAGAAGCCATTAGCTTGGCATAATGTGGTGTTTCGACTGTCAATGAACACAAAATCTGCACTTGTATATTGTAAGACTGGTCAGTTATGTGAAATAAATATATGAATGGACCAGAAAAGCACTAGTTTGACAAATTGAAGCTTTCAGTTTGACTCTATGTATTTTTTATGTTGAAAACTAATTTTATTCTGTAAATGAAAACATCTTATTTTGCTTAGAAGAAAGGGAAAAAGGCGTGCCAGTTTTATGGTTAACTGCTATAGACACTATTAAAAGCTACTAGGAAAGATTTACTAGATCAAATTATTCCAATGCATAAGGAAATAATTGCTGTTTAAAGGTTTGTGGCTCATCATTTTCTTTTTAAGAAAATACAATATGTTCTTATACATGGGTCAATTTTTAAGTATTAGATAGACTCATGTCAACTATTCAAACTGTGATTCTTTTGCCTGAAATTTAACTGAAGCATATTTTGTGACTCTGTTTCGTCAAAATATGTTACTCAAATATGCCCAAGACCACTGTTATCTTCCTCTCGATGACCAATACTTTGTGGATCAGTACAGAACAAAATGCCGGTGTTCAGGTAGCAATATTTGTCTTAAATAAATAGTATGAGGAGTTATTTTATGTCACTAGTTTTCTAAATAGTATTTTTATATTGTTTATATCTTTTAAGATCGTGCAGGTTCAAGCCACGGGCAAGCTGGCTTAATACGTTCAAGGTCGATCATTTAGTGTTACCGAATATTCTCCTGTTGGTCATGTAAAATGACGCCCGACAATAAATCTTATAAAACAGCCCATGGCGTTTCACTATCATATTTAGTGCTGAAAACATTTCTGTATTGGCGACTAACATGTGTTAAGTCAAACAATGCAATACTCTGAAAATATGTGCATGGTTATGATGTTATGATGTGTTTTTTCAAAACGCTGCACCGATTCAGGAATTAGTCAACAACAAACAAACCAATATTATTATTTTTATTACATGACGAATATTATTCGGACTCTAGTTATCCCGCTGGTTAACCACGGCCGAGTTTCTTTTTTAAAGATACTTCTTGTTTCTTTAAATTTGGTTCAACTTAGATGATAGTAAAATTTTATTTCAGACAATCATATTACAAAAAATGTACTAAGGTATTAAGCTACTTTCACTTTGCATTGAAGAACTTTATTAAAAAACGGGAACCTGAAACTAAGTCATGTTAAACGTCACAAATACAATTTCGTTTATATGTTTTTAAAAACTGTGCAAAAAATTCTTAATGTTTAAATTCAATTCAACGTATTCGAGGTCAATGATATATATAGTAGTACTGTGATCTAGAATAATTGCTTCACACTTATTTACATTGTTATCAAAGCATGATGAGCTAAAACTCAAAGTCCAACAGTTAATCAGATGATGCATCCTCAACTTCTTTCCTGTTTAAACTGAAGTTCAAGGCAAATAGGAAAGGATGCAGAATAGGAACGTTTAACTTCTTGTCGACTTCAACTTGAGTAACGTAGTTCACAGCAGGAAAGACTTTGTTTTCCGCTACGCCAAAGAGTGTTGAAGCAATGTCAACAACTTTATGTATTCTACGGCTCTTGTAAATATATTCTATGTGTTCTTTCACCTTTGGACATATTTTGTCGCTTTTCTTGATGACCGTCACCGACGCAATTTCTGAAAGAAATAAATGCAAACAATTTCATGGAACAGAAAGCGCTGTATAAGTGTTCCAGTGATCTTACACCATGGGTGAATACATGTCTGTCGTTTAATTCCTTGCTCATGTTGGACACATGTATTTTCACTGATGTGTAGACGTTTTGCATAATCCCAAATGTTTTAAGGCTAATGATTCATCCGTTCCGTCTCATTAAACGTTGAAACCCCTCGTGTTAATATACAAGGCAATAATTTTGAAATATTAACCCAGTATTGTAGAAGTAAGGGATGATGATTCATGTCTTTTTTCTTTTATTTCAGAGCAAACTAAAATTTGAAAATGGAGCAAAAGATACTTGTGTAGATTTCAGCGCGAACGTTTTATTTTTACATTCCAGCTTAGTTGCAAACTAATGTGTTTTTTATGATGTTGGACCCATGTAGTTTCGGTAATCAAAATATGATTAACTATCCCTTCTGGAACGATGGAGTGCAGCCTTTGTAATTTCTCAGCGAGAACAGCCTTGCTACCTTTTCCGATTTCTAGCAGTGTTTCAGCGTTGAAAACAAAAATAACGCAATGTTGTTGGTACGTCCGTTCACCATCGGGGTTCACTGTGTCCTGGTTAAACTAACCAATGCACAGGCATAGCATTAAACCAGCTCTGTTTTAAAGAACAAACAAGATTATTAGATTAAAATATGTCGACAGGCTATAACTTTGCCGTACATATGCAGGATTTTATAATAGCTAGGCACAAATGTCTTCAATATCAGACGGTGGTGTCATGCATAGAGATATTTTTTATGGTCAATGTCACACTTAAAGGTCATTTTTTAAAATGTCTAGTATTATGGCTTGTTCAGGCTGTAACGTAATCATACAATAAGTATTCTTTAATAACATGGCACCTATTTCCTGCATGACCAGCGCACATATGTCAGTGCTAAACCTATGCAAGTAGGTCTTAGGTTAAGGTTGCGTTTCAGTGTAATGTATCACGAATCTTGCAGTTTGACTTGTTCGGCCATGCATGAGACCATTCTGAAATAAGTTGGTTAACTGTCAGCCATTTCTACGACTGCAAGAGCCAGTTTTGGTACATTAAAGTCAGACTTAAGGATCATTTGCCAACATTCCTAAATATCGGCTTGTCCGAGGTTAAATTTTGTACTGCATTGAGGATTTTCAAAAACACTTTGGACAAATGTTCGCCATGGCTACAATGTGTCCGTAGGATTAAGGTAAAGGTCACACATAAAGACTATAGCTCAAACTTCCTTGTTTTCTTTTTTGTTAAAACTGTAACTTGGTCATCATGGATTTGGGTTATTAAGATTGCCAATGACAAGATCTTGTATCACCGGAAACACTTATGTCTGTATGCTAAAGGTCAAGGTCAAAAAGGATCCTTGGAACTTGTGTCTTGGCCAAATAACAAAAAACACCAAGTTTCCACTTAAGTTCTCATGTTTTTACCATTTATAGATTCCCATCTGTTTCTTTATCAAACTCTAATACACTTTGCACTAGCCCTGTGTTTTCACAAATGTTGAAAACCTGGTTTCCGTCACATTGCCGGTTTATAGTCAGTACAATATAATGAGATCATGTCCAAGCAAGTTTCAATACATTCTTCATATCGTAATGTTATGTTAATAAACACGTACAGCAACAGATCTTGAAAAAAACAGAGTTATTTTGAAACAAAAACCTCTGATATGTTAATCAAGCTAAGCATCCATTTAAATAGAACGATGCTTTTTCTTTGATAGTTTGACATTTTTACACACATGATTTAAACAAAATGAGAGTATTAACCGTATGACCGGGTGGGATGCGTCCTTCACACAAGCATTTCAGATCGTCCGTTGTAATGCCGCCGGTATTGTCTTCCGTGATAGCTTCAGTAAGGCCCATGCTGTCAAATATCTTACCATTTTGAAAGAGATCTTCTTCGCTTGACTCCACAGGTCGAAACTGAGAAATGGGAAAGTTTAAGGAAGTTGTTTTACGATAGTTAGGAAACGAATTTTATATATCAAAAATGGTGGTTTGGCTCAATCGAAAAGAGAGAGTTTATAATATAATGTTTAGTTTGCATTCTTACCACATGCGTGCCGACTACGGCCCCTCGGACATGCATTTCCCTTGACATGTCGCATATTCGACCTCGTGATGCCGTAAAGATCGAGTTGATAAATGAAGAATGTCCTGCCCCCGTGTGTCCGACAACGCACAGTGTAAGTGGCGTGTCACGGTGCCTCTTGAGTTCTTGTCTTAAGAATAATTCAGTCTGGAGAGACACACATGTAATAAGACAAATTTGATAACAAGTTAATCGAACAAAAAACTAGTGCATTTCTCCCACTTTCAAAATTTGCGATGTTCTTATGAACAGTTTGCCCATTGCGAATCGGTCAAAGCACTGATTTAAAACCACTTTTGAATACTACTTCTATTAAGTCCCTTTTAACACGCACATAGCTATTGGTTGCTCCTCCTTAAACGTCTATCATAAAGTCAATACTTATTCAGTTTGGACAGTTATTAACTTATAAGTATTGTTTTCAAGTTCGTTTTCAGAGAGTTAACGGTAATGCTGTCAGTTCTGAGAGAACAGGATTGTGCCCCTAATAGTGGTCGACTGCACCCTCACCCACCCTACAGACGAACTGATATTTTGAGTCGTGATTCTTTGTTATTGAGACCGGTCGTTGCAGGGGCAAAGGTGAAGGTCCTTACTTCTCAACGCGGACACTCTAGGTCTGCAGCTGTGGACCATATTTATAAACTGTAGAAGATATTTTTATTTAACATTTATAACAACACAACTTTAGATTTTGGCGTAATTTGTCAAGCCCTTTTCTTAGTTATTTATATTGACTGCAGACTAAATATTTAATAAACGCGCATACAAAATATGTTGCCTTTTTACATTGAGTGGAAAGCCGGGTCTTAAATAATGAGTGTATCCGGTTAAGATAAGCCATTATTATAACTCGATCCTTTAGTAAAACAAATGAAGTGCTGAAAGCGTTGAAATGCTGTAGGCGCGACTAGCGTGATTTTACATTTAATACAATTCTGTTCACAGGCAAAAACAACCAAATCCAAAGAAATATTATAGGTGGGCTCACATCCTAACTGATAAGTCACTGTCATTACCTAAGAAAAGGTAATATAAGTTGATGATTTTAATACAATTAGCTAGTTTCATAACAGTACCTGATATCCCTATATTTAAACTAGAATATATGAACATTGCTTTCATCTTGCAAGTTTAATGCTGATGTAAAGTTAAATAAATGAAACTCGATATTGGCTGAGGACGTGTTTACTATTTGTAGTATTGGAGGAAGGCAGGGTCTTTTGGTCAGCACATTTCCATTTTCTGCGTAATTATCAAAAAGTATGTATTTCCCTCGGTTTCTTTCCAAAAACTAGTAAAAAACACGATTCGGCTTGCGTTCAAATTCACATTGATGTTGCAATATTCTGAACGGATTTTAATAAACTTTTAAGATACATTTTATTTCTCACGTTTTATAAACCGCATAACACATTACGTCCCATTTTAAGAACCCGGCGCATTAATTATTTTAACATGTCACATCAAAAAGTAGATCTAACAAACCTTGTTCGATTTGCGGCACTAAAGTTTGTAGGCCTGCGGCAGCCTTAAAACGAAGCATACACTAATTGTGTTTCATTTAACAACATGGTCGAGTAGTAAGGTCAATTAGCAGCTTTAAAGAAGTCTTATTCAAAGTGCTATATGTTCCTTAATCCTTAAAACATCCAATAAAATGACGGGAACAGGGAGTCCTGTTGGAAGTATTTATTATCATGATTGTACTTGCTGACAGAGTTTATGGCCATACTAGGAGTTGTTTTTCGCTTAATATTATTATGTCGTTTAAACGAGTTACTTATACGTTTTAACGAGATACATAAGGCGTTTCAACGAGTTACTAAGTCGTTTAAACTAGATAAGTTAGTCGTATTGACGAAATACTAAGTCGTTTTGGTTTAAACAGTATTTATTATGAACATGTAACTTATATACAACACATATATATAGAAGTTAAAGATATTTTCCTTTAAATCGTTTATACGAGATTCGTAATTTGTGTCAACGAGAAAACAATAACAGGTCTGTCACCTCTATACCGATGTAAATGCTACAGATCCAAGCGCAGAATTATTGCATGACTATTTGTCACTTATTCACATTTTAAGAATGTGTCAACGTCATAGCTAGTATGTTGCAGTATTCATGTATTTACTTTTGTTCTTTTGAATAGCTTAAAGGAAAAGAAAATAGCTCGAATCACTTGTTATCGGCTTGAAATACGCATCAGGCATCTTCTAAACTTATGACGTTTTAACCACGTGGCACGTAAATCATTTTTATGTTTCGGTAAAGTTCGATCCAAGGGTAAATCATATTAGTAATTTCAGAGTTATTCCCCTTTTATGAAGAGTATTAGGTTTACGTCTTGTGCAGCCAATAACTCAAGTTCTATTATATATTCACGATGAAACATGATTACAGTGCTTTTTGGCAAAGTACCTGCTTGTTTGGTATGTAAGTTCGATCGTGGGGTGAATCGCCTTTGAATAGCCTTTCTTCATAAGAAATCAATTAAGAACAATACATGTTTTACTATTCTATGCACAAAATCCACCATTAATTTCTTCCATAGCTATTCCTCTGAGATGCAAGGCATCATTAAGACAACATTTAAATCAACTATGCCTATTTAAACACTGACTCGGAAAATAGTTTTGCCAACTAGCTGTGCATGTTTTGACTAACTGAAGGCCTTCCAACGCATATACATATATATATATATATATATATATATATATATATATATATATATATATATATATATATATATATATATATATATATATATATATATATAGTGACCTTCCGTCATGACTGTTGTCGTGATGATATAGCCCCAACATGACTTTATACGCTTTTCCCCACAGTGATCGCACATCGACGCCTTTCCAGATTGTGATTTCCTAAAAACAGATTAGACAAAAAAAGTATGTTATCAATGATCTCGACATTACCGTAATATCATACTAGTTTTCAGGTGGTACATGAACGTAGACAAGACTCAAATTTATCTGCAGGTGAGTCAGGTAATCTTGAAAACATTTCAAAATGAATCAACCAAATTCCGTCGTTAATGACTTATCTTACTATCAGATAACTTTTCAGGAAATTAAATGAATTTTTAAAATTGGCGCATCTCGCTATACGACAAATGTGATTTTGTTAAATTAAGAACTGAACTCCGATCTACCGATTGGAATATGCTCCTTAAAGACGAAGATCTTGATACGATTGTCGACAATATATCTAACACAGTTACATTCAGCAGCATCGGAGAGCATACCATACACATATCAAAATATCGATGACCCAGGGACAAACAAATGCGCAAAAATATTAGAAACCGTAACAAAGCTCATCACCACGCCAAAGTTTTATACGCCGAAGAATCATTGGCCATATTTAGAACAATCCAGATTCAAACAGCATGGCTTAATCGAAAATTAAGGGTAAAAGACCAAAATAAGATTTTTAAACAAATCAACAGAGACAATATAACAGCTAAGTAGTGGTTTAAATTAGCCAAACAACTGACAAAAACATTTTTATCCACCTACCTAAACAGAAAGAAAACGACATTGAATCAGGCACATACAAAGATGAAGCATCCTTCTAAAACGTATTATTTTGCTCAAGTTCCATGCTCTAGAACTCTAATCACGATCCTTCAGAACTGACAGCTGGACCTCATCCCTTGCATCTATCGCTTTATATAAAATAGCTATATCTCGCATTGCTCCTTCCAAAGCAAACGACCCAGATCTTCTGTTTTTAACGATTCTTCTTTCGGTATAGAAGGTTCTCTTCTTTACTCTTATTTGTCGGATTGTAAGATTCGTGGTCCTCTCCTTTTTCTTGCATACATTAACGGCATTGTCGCCGATGTCCGAGACAATGACTATTCACTATAATGAATGAAATATTAAAAAGTATGCTAAAGAAATGTGCATTCTTGTCTAATTTAAGAAATATTGATCAAATATTGTTTAGCTATTTTAATGAACTTTTTTCTCTATTTGCTATTTGAATTATCTTTGTCCATTTTAAAAACACCCTGAAAAAGAGTCATGAAACAACAAACTGACCCAATTTTATCAATGTTTTGAAACAGAGATGTTGCTATACAATGATTTTACATCTTGTATGTTTTAACTTTACAAACTAAATGTTTAATATGAACTCTGTGTTTGGCAATCTTATTTGATAATAAAATATCTGATGCAGGCATTTGACTGTAAGCTGAGGCAAAAGGTGGACTGTTTAGTTTTAAACCAAGACCAGAAATGTATCAATAGTAAATCCTTGAACAGCCATTAGCCATCTCCATCTTTAACCCAATCATGATTTTTATAAATATTTCAATACATCATTCAAATCAGATTGTAATGTTAATGCTTTATTTGAAATTGAGCCTGTTAATAATTCTGAAACAAACATTGAATCATTTAGATCACATCCAATTAAAGCTTTTAAAGTTGTATTCGACTTAAAGTCACTGTATAGTTGACTTTGTAAACCTCGAGCACATGGACTTTGTGATTTACTTCTGTTCAATTTATAATTATCAAAAATATGTGCAATTCTTATCTGTACTATTACGGTATGTATTTTATTTTTTTGTCTCTATGAGACGAAATGGTAAGTTGGCACAATTTAATGTACATAATATCAATCCATGCGTTAAAAACAACACCTGTTGACTGTAGGACTTATCCAATTCTTACTGGCATTCCTTCTTTCCAAAATACATGCCTTAGTTGACAAATAGTAAGAAAAAGACCATACTCTGGTTTCAATGATTTCAAATCTCTACGTCCACCTTATAATTTGGAAGAACTAAAACGTTGAGGAGGGTATGTTATCCCAGTGTGTTATTTGAACAACTATTTCACTTTGCTCTCCTAATTAATAAAAAGGTTGACATTAAAAGCCTGCTTTCTTCATGTATGTGACATCAGCTGCTTTATTTCATTGTCTTTAGATGAAACATCTAGGTGTGTCAGTTGTTCATCCTGGGTGGCCACCTTTTGTTTAAGCTGCGCGTTCTCCACAGTCGACCCCAACACATCATGTGGACACACCCCTACAAAAGAAAATAAAATACTTTACAAGATTAAATATAAAAATGCCTAAAGAAGACACCTGTGCCAGCTGTTGTACAAAGTTTTTTTGCAATATTTCTTTAACAAATACTACACCTGTCCACTTGGCTGAACATGTGGTTTAGTTGTTAATATCACATTTTCCATTCTCGGTGCCATAACTTGTGTCAATGGTGAAAACAGCATTGTTGAAACAAAATGTCAATATTGAGCAAACAAATATGACAATAGTTGAGGCGTATAATGCGATTCAAAGGTCCTACTAATCAAGGTTTCATTTAACAAAAACACACTTGTACTACGTTTGCACAAATTCAAGATCAACTGATGAAAACAAGATACAATTTCTGATAATTCATTGTGTAAACAAGTAAAGACACACATGTTTAAATAATTCTGCTAGACATTTCATTTAAGTCTGATATGTTGAGCCGATTAGCAGAATTCCATATGTATGTTAACCATGCTGTGCATCACTTGTGTTCTCAAAAGTAAAAACCGTTCAAGTTCAAAACTCATCTTAGCGTTCTAAATGAATTTTCAGTCTGCGTTGAACCACCAGATTCCTCCCCGCCTTCCTCTGATAAGATATCTAGGCTGGAATAAAGTACAAAATGTTTCAAACAATTGATGATTAAATGAGTATTTATGATGAATTTAATAAGGCATGTGAAATTGCGCTATTGAATTTAAAAATCGTTTCACATACATACTTGTGTTTTTATAATCATAAGAGACAATAAGCAATATAATCAATTTTATTAGGTGAAATATCAAGTAACTTCAAAATGCATCTATATATACCAGTTCTTTGATCTAACTGATTTTATAGTACTTAAAACAAATAAATTATGAATTACAAAAATAACCTGTTGGATATTTTTTCTAAGGTTAAGGCTCTTCGGCCGAACACCAGAGATGACTCATCGTTTTACCGACAGCCCCTAAGCAGGTGAAATATAGGATCACCCTGGGATCCATTTTCCCATATTATTGTACGTGGACGTATAATTGGAACCGGGTCCGGATGGCTCTCTGTTGGGCCATTACCTGCAACTAATGCTTCAAAATAAATAAAAGCTTCAACAATAAAGCTGTACATATAGTTTTTAGGATTCACTCAGTCTATTATAAGCGTCAAAACTATTTGAAAGTTATTATAGGTATACAACCCAATAACTGTTCCAAATATTTACTGTTAGTTTACATGCTTACCCACCCCACCCCTCTTTCTTATACTTTCATTTATTTAATGACTTATATTTATTTTCGAGTACGGTCTCTGTGTGAACAATAGATTTGGTTTTATGGTTATGTATACCATTGAAATGTAGCCCGAAATCGTTAACAAATGAAACACAATTTGTTACATACAGTCATACAATATTATTATTTAAAGCTGCACTCTCACAGATTTACCATTTTTACAACTTTATTTTTTATTTTTTGTCTTAGTAAAAGCAAATTTTTGCGTAAACATTTTCAAATCAATGATATAGGATTGCTGACAAAAAAAAACAGATCGTAGATTTCCGTTCGAAAAGTAATGTTTTAAGGCTTAAAAGCCGTTACCTACGGCTTAAGAAAAATGCATAAAACATCAATTTTTGAACTTAAATATAAAAATCTGCGATCTAGTTCTTTGACAGCAGTCTTATATAACCGGTTTCCATGGATGTTCGCAAGTATTGGCTCGTTCCAAGACCAAAATAGTTGTCAAACCGTTCAATCTGTGAGAGTGCAGCTTTAAATGTGGGTTCGCACCTCACTTAAACCAAAATACCTGTTTTACACTATAACTGCAAATTCGATATCAAATAGTAAAATAATAATAAAACAAGTGTGTTCAGTGTTCTCATTGATTTGAAAACAATATAGCTCATTGTATTTACTAGCCCAGTTATTACAAGTTTTACTATTTCAAGGCCCACAATCAAGTAATGCATGGAAGGATCAGGCTGATTTTGAAAAGGATCCGAGCTTTTATCTAGCGTCTGTATAAGTATAGCAAATATCAAGTAATAAACAAATACTTCATCATATTGACAAGTTTGACCTTTACAAGACCCAAAATCAAGTCATGCATGGACGGGCCTGGCTTGTTTTCGAAACGCACCGAGCTCTCATCGATATCTAGCTACTGCATAAGTTGACTAGTAAACGTCGGTCATATATGAAGCTTTTATCGTGTTCACACGGTCACTTATAACAGTTTTGCCTATTTCAAAGGGTGAAAATCCAGTCATGCATTGGCGGATCTGGTTTTCCAAAGGAACTGAGTTCCTTATAAATATCTAGCCACTGCATAAGTTTGGCAAACATCGGAGTATAAATGAACACTTTATCGTGTTCACAATGTCAATTTAAGGTTAACAAGGTTATTTCAAAGGTACATTTTCATGTCATTCATTAAAGGAGCTGGCTGATTCCCGAAACGATCCGAACATACGTTTGGTAGGCATGGGATAATAAATGACTTAATATTGTTCAAAAGGTCACTTATAACAATTCATCTTAAAGGAGAATAATGCAGTCAAAGTTTCTGAAGAAATTATGGACCTTGGTTCTTCAAAATAATAAACACACAGTGTTCCAGATATCAAGTTGTTCAGCGAATGATCACAGAAAGCAATATTTGCACGGGTGGCACAGCTACGAGAGAACATAGAGTGGCGCAGCTACGAGAGAACATAGGGTGGCGCAGCTACGAGAGAACATAGGGTGGCGCAGCTACGAGAGAACATAGGGTGGCGCAGCTACGAGAGAACATAGGGTGGCGCAGCTACGAGAGGACATAGAGCTTGATAAGAAAATGCCCCTGAAATTGAATTCAACGAACAATATTTTGGTTGAGATGCGGCCACCTTAATCACAATTATTATACTATTCTCACCATTTGTAAAACAAATGATTGATTAGAATAAATTTACCATAAACCGGATTAGACGGCGAATATGCCTTATTTCGCTGTGCATGCATATCAGTGTGTGTATACCACGTGTTAAATTGCGTCATAAATGCTACTTCGGAAGGCAATATTTTGCTTCGAATGAAGACTTTAACCAAAGATAACTCCCATTTCTCCACCATTTTAAACGAAACATAGTGCAGTCTATGCCGCTCACGGAGCCCCACATTCGGTCTTTTACCAGAGTTTGATTGGGAGTTTGGTTTCTTAAAACACTTCGACACACCTTTTCACAATACGGCCGTCTGACGGAGCAGTGTCAAATCATAATTTTGGAAACAGGTTTGTCGAAGTGTTTGATGAAACTAATCACCTAATCAAACTCCGGTAATAAAACGAAGGCGGGGCTCTTTAAGCGGCATAGACTGCCCTTTATTTCATTTAAAATGATTTAAGTCTTCATTTTAATCAAACGCCTTTTGACGTAGCATGTATGACGTAGTTTATCACGTGGTATACACATATTGCATATGCAGTAGTATATTATTCGAACCTTGTCCGAGGAGTCCTAAAATGTATTTCTGAGCTATTGTTCCCATCTTACAGTTTCATTTTATCGTCAGAACTTCACCCAATAGCTTTAACAGATTCAAACACACCATGGGCGAGTTTTACTCAAATATGGAAATAAACTTAACTTAATGACGATACCAAAATCTTCTGAACCTTGTGCTCCAGATACTGTAACAGTTACATCCACCCATGAAAGTAAACAATCACAATATCACTTCACAGTGCTCGAATCTTCCAACAAAATGACTGTAGTTTTTTACAACGATAGTGACACAAGTTATTACAACTTGATATTAATCACTGTCGTTTGCACGATTTAACGCACCCCCCCCCCCCCCACCCGCGTTATATCGTGCAAACAGCAGTGATTAATATAATATATATAGGATCTGACACGAGTTGTCATTTAATACAAGATTTTATTAAACGAGTTCATGAAATTTGTTAGTAAGCGAGCCTCTGGCGAGCTTACTAACAAATTTCATGGACGAGTTTAATAAAACTCTTGTATAAATGACAACGAGTGTCAGATCTTTTTATCACATGCTTTAAACGGTGTTATTATTACCAATTTTGTTCCACTTTCTGAACCCGTTGTTTGATAGCCAAATAACTCCAAGAGGAATGTCATCGATGCGCCATAGAAATAGTTCCTAATGAAAATGACAAAAATAGCAAGCATTTATCAAGTTTTAATTTGATTTAGCCCTTAACAATTTACAAATATAAAAATTCGTAGTAATTAAAATATCCAACAACATGAATAACGAACCATTTAAACAAAAATAAATAAGTACACAATTTGATGACGTCACACTGAGAGTCCATGCATTGACGCGGTTTATGTGACCTACATAGGTCTGTCAAGTTTTACTGTAAGCACGGATTTAAAAGTTATTCGCTGTCGCTTTCTACGATGATTCTGCGGCGTTTTCGTGGTGTAAATGGAGTATCGGAACATGCAGATGATGATGGCGAAGCTTTACTCGGTACTGCCTGGATGTTGATGTTGAAAGTTCCACCAATAATGTTTCCAGAGAACATGTTGTTCAAGCCGCCATGGAATATGTACTGAGAAGCCTGTGCTGATGAATTCGCATTTGTGTTTTTGGTAAACGACAGCTGATTAAACTGGCAAGGAAATGGCATTTGTTGCATATTGTCTGCGTTTGTCAAGATGTTTGAAATGTTCTTGTGTTGTTTGTCACTTATGTGGCTGTAATTATTCACTGACTGGATATTTTTGTGACCAGTGATCTGCATTATCTGGTTTGGCGGAACATTGTTCTCAGAAAGTTTCTGAACAAGATGCTTTCTGGCACTATGATTCGTTAGCCGTTTGTCTTCCGGAAGTCCTGCAGCTTTGGCCATTCGCTTCATTATTGAGGTAAGTTTGTTTTGTCCAATTGGCTGGCGTTTAAACCATTGGTCACTGGGTTTTATATTTGATTGAACTGTGTGGGTTGCAATATAAAAGGGGTCAGATGGTTTGCTATAGTCAGCTGGTCTTCTACTGGCGTATTCCTTGTAAATAGCGACAGGACATTTTTCTGGCTCTGTGCTACATTCCCACATCTTGGGCTTGACTGATCGTACATCCCTGGGTTACGCCCTTGTCTGGTTTTATTTTGTCTTTCTTCAAAATCTAAATATTCCTACCCAGCATGATCTACACACAGCTTTTGGTACTCCCCAGCACCTACTTTGCTCATCACTTCCCCGTAAACCAAAGTTTTCGGTGTTAAAAAACCAGAGCGAGTTGATGATGCTTTCAGGTGATGCTTTTCCCAGTTGCTTTGTTTCCGAAAGCTGACTTATTTCCTCATCAGTAATGGGGTCAGCCCTCTTAGGTTTGTTTCCCAGGCCTTCACCTTTTAGTTGTTTCTGTTTGGCCTGAAACACCTCTTTGAGTTTAGCAAACTCAGGCCCATGAATCAAAGAATACCCGAAGTTTTGATCACGTAAATATCGTTCAAAGCTACCAAGGAATCCGCGGAGAGTTGTGGGCTCATAGTTGGAGCCATCAGGTTTTTTGACACTGACAAAGAATTTGCACAAGAGATTGCAAAGCTCATTTGGGGGGATTTCGCTGATTTCACGCATTTCATTTACTGTGTTAAGGTAGGAGGAAAGTAATTTCAAGTCATAGAAAGTTTTATTAACAGTACTTTTGTTTTTCTGTTTGACAACAAAGTCCTGCAGATCGTCGTCAGTGACGCTCTGAAACCGAGCAGTGTTCCCAGCGTTCGTGCATTTTACCAAATTTAGCCTGGATACGGGAAGATCAACCTCAAAGTCGCAGCCTTCTAATAACACAGAATATATTGCGTCATTTCCAGTTGTTTTCTGCATGGTTATTATGCCTTTACCACGACCATCGATGTTGACAGATGCGCCTACCGGTAACCAAGTAGATGCCATTTTGTTTACAAACAATGCGTAGGAATATCTAGGTCGCGTGCGATTAGTCTAGCCAATAGAAACGCCTGATAGGTTATCTTACACATGTGTAAGATAAAAATATTCGTAATGGGTTTATTACACGGAAAACAAGGATAAGCATGTGATAAAAAGTTGTATTAATTTGTGTCACAATCGTTGTAAAAAATCCCCTGTGGTTTTATGTTGTACAGGAGTACCCGGAGGAAACCCACTTGCTCAGCTTGTTGACCACAAACCAAACCCTTATATTTACACCATTAGTTCATTACTGTATTCAAGAATTGTTAAAAATACTTCATTTTATTTAAGAAAACCTTTCAGTAATCCTTTTTTGCCATTTTGTAAATAGAACGATCCGACTGTAACCGGAAACATTTTATTAAATGACGTCACAATAACGCGGGAAAGATCAACCGTTTGAAATCACTTAAAACGTATAATGAAACGTTTATCGCAAAGATACATTTAAAACATCATAAGTTAACACTTTTAAAAATGTTAGTTTATATTTTACGGGACCTGCTGACACAATACAAACAATTACACCATCAACAATTTTAATGTTTATCGTTATGAGATAAACTGCGATTCGAACATATCCGAATATGTTGCGTTCATCGGATGATAACCACAATTGTCGAAAGGCAATTCCTTTAAGGAATGGAAGATGAGGTGTAAATTTTCGAATATAACTCGGCCTTAGAATGCCACGAATAAATAAATGCGATTTTGTAGCCAAAACTATGTAAAAAAATACCGTCATGTTGAAAGGTAATGGCCACTTTAGATTAGCTATATTAAATTTATAAAGATATATTTAAAACTTTCACACAGACATACACACGCACACATTGTCACACTCGGGTAATGGCTGACAGATTATCTACGATGTCATGATATCATGTACACGTATTGAAACGATAATTTATTTTTGGTAAATTCATAATCGACTTAACGAACTATTAAGACACTGTTACGTTCGAGTCTTAAATCGAGGAGCAAAGTTAAAAACAATATACAGTCGAACCCTGTTGGTAAGAACTCCCAGGGACCGACGAAAGTAAATTCCTCGAGCCTCGAGCCAAGCGGGAATGTAAAGTCAACGGGGTTCGGCTGTAGTGTCATTCATTGTGTTTGACATTGTTATGCTGGTTATAAATAATGTGTTAAACTTTCCTATAATAGCTCTGTTGTAATATTTCTTTCCGTGTACAAAACTATTGTTAAATTTAAAGTTTCATTTGGGGGCATTAACCTAAGGTGGCATGTGTCGATTCTGTCATATCCACTTCAGAAAAAGTTGAAATGTCTGGCATTTTTTATATTTATATTTTACTTGTATATCAACTAAACTCAAGTGTGTATTTTGGATCTGTTTAAACAATCTGAAAAAACAATATATGGACCTTTTATTCGGAGAATGCACAAGTTGCATGCGTCTTTTCATGTTCGCGTGAAGTTACGGGTCTTTCATGCTGACATCATGCTTACACCAGGCTGACACCATGCTTACATCAGGCTGACATCATACTAGCATCATGTTGTCATAATGCTTACATTATGCTTACATCAGGCTGATATCATACTAGCATCATGTTGACATCATGCTTACATTATGCTTACATCAGGCTGACATCATACTAGCATCATGTTGACATCATGCTTCATTATGCTTACATCAGGCTGAGATCATACTAGCATCATGTTGATATCATGCTTACATTATGCTTACATCAGGCTGACATCATACTAGCATCATGTTGACATCATGCTGACACCATTCTTACATTTTGCTAACATCATTATTACATCAAGGATTACATCAGCCTTACAACATGCTTTAATTAGGCTGATATCATCAGGTGGCCATCAGATTGGCATTATGCTTATAAATCAGGCTTACATCATACTAGCATCAGGTTGACATCATGCTGACATTATGCTTACAACAGGCTGACATCAGATTAGCATAATGCTTATAAATCAGGCTTACATCAGACTGACATCAGGCTGACATCATACTGATATAATGCATACATTAGGCTGACACCAAGATTACACAAGGCTAACATCATGCTGACATAAGGCTGACACAATGCTGACTTCATGCTTACATCAGATTGACATCATTCTTACATCAGGCTGACAACATCCTTACACCAGGCTGACAACATGCTTACATCAGGCTGACAACATCCTTACACCGGTCTGACAACATGCTTACATCAGGGTGACAACATCCTTTGACCAGGCTGACAACATGCTTTAATCAGGCTGACATCAGGCTTACATCAGGCTTATATCAGGCTTACATCAGACTGACAACATGCTTTCATCAGGCTGACACCATGCTGTCACCAAGCTTACATCATATTGGCATTATGCTTATAAATCAGGCTTACATCAGGTTTACACCAGGCTTACATCATGCTTACATCAGGCTGACATCATACTATCATCATGTTGACAAAATGCTTACATTATGCTTACATCATGCTGACATCATGCTTACATCATGCTTACATCAGGCTGACATCAGGCTGACATCATACTGATATAATGCATACATTAGGCTGACACCAAGATTACACAAGGCTAACATCATGCTGACATAAGGCTGACACAATGCTGACTTCATGCTTACATCAGATTGACATCATGCTTACCTCAGGCTGACAACATACTTACTTTAGGCTAAACTCATTCTTACATCAGGCTGACACCATGCTTACATCAGGCTGACAACATGCTTACATCCGGCTGACTTCAGGCTGACCCTATGCTGCCATCAAGCTTACATAATATTGGCATTATGCTTATAAATCAGGCTTACATCAGGCTAACACCAGTCTAACATCAGGCTGACATCATACTAGCATCATGTTAACATCATGCTGACATCATGCATACATCAGGCTGGCAACATGCTTACACCGGTCTGACAACATGCTTACATCAGGCTGACAACAGGCTTAAATCAGGCTTATATAAGGCTGACAACATCCTTACACCAGGCTGACATCATGCTTACATCAGGCTGACAACATCCTTACACCAGGCTGACAACATGCTTACATCAGGCTGACAACATCCTTACACCGGTCTGACAACATGCTTACATCAGGCTGACAACATCCTTTAACCAGGCTGACAACATGCTTTAATCAGGCTGACAACATCCTTACATCAGGCGTATATCAGGCTTACATCAGACTGACAACATGCTTTCATCAGGCTGACACCATGCTGTCACCAAGCTTACATCATATTGGCATTATGCTTATAAATCAGGCTTACATCAGGCTTACACCAGGCTTACATCATGCTTACATCAGGCTGACATCATTCTTACATCAGGCTGACAACATCCTTACACCAGGCTGACAACATGCTTACATCAGGCTGACAACATCCTTACACCGGTCTGACAACATGCTTACATCAGGCTGACAACATCCTTTAACCAGGCTGACAACATGCTTTAATCAGGCTGACATCAGGCTTACATCAGGCTTATATCAGGCTTACATCAGACTGACAACATGCTTTCATCAGGCTGACACCATGCTGTCACCAAGCTTACATCATATTGGCATTATGCTTATAAATCAGGCTTACATCAGGCTTACACCAGGCTTACATCATGCTTACATCAGGCTGACATCATACTATCATCATGTTGACAAATGCTTACATTATGCTTTCATCAGGCTGACACCATGCTTACATCATGCTTACATCAGGCTTACACCAGGCTTACATCATGTTGACATCATGCTGACAACATGCTTACATCAGGCTGACATTATACTAGCATCATGCTTACATCATGCTTACATCACTCTTACATTATGGAGTACATTAGCTTTACACTGTGCTTTTATTAGGCTGATACATTCTAACAACATTATGCTGACATCATACTGACACCATGCTGACATCAGGCTGACATCATACTGATATCATGCTTACAATATGCTGACCTCATACTGGCATCATGCTTACATTATGCTGACATCATACTGGCATCATGCTTACATTATGCTGACATCATACTGACACCATGCTGACATCAGGCTGACATCATACTGATATCATGCTTACAATATGCTGACCTCATACTGGCATCATGCTTACATTATGCTGACATCATACTGACATAATGCTTACATTATGCTGACCTCATACTGACATCATCCTTACATTATGCTGACGTAGAAACGTAGAACCTACATGTGATGGAGGGTGAGTGTGTCGCCTAAAATACTTATAAGGTGCAACTTGAGAACCAGCTAGACTTGGCATATGAAATCGAACATGACAAATGCGATAAAGCAAGAAACGTTTCAAACATTTACTTTTGTGATCTTGAGCTGCCTGTCGTGTTTATTGTCTAATTAGCGGACTTTTAAACAGAATATTGGATACATGTTGTGCTACTGGCCAAAATATCACACAATCTCATTCCCAACTTATTTGACAACACAACAGCAAAGCCACTGAAAATCTAGCCTTTTTAAATTTAGTTTTAAAAGTTGATTCTATCACAAAATATATTTTTCGATAACTTCAATCAATAAACAAAGGACAAATGACTGTACAGCAAAGATGAGTACAACTTTGGAATATGATTTTATCCAAACACTTAATGAAAAATGCGCTTTTTATAAAGACTAAAAACATAGCAGACATTGATTCCTAATTATTATGCTGTCATGGAGTAAAATATTGAGATTTGAATTAAGTATGTTAGTGATTATCAAGTCAAGTCAAGTTAACAGTTTATTGAGCCACCGGCTCAAAATACATAACATCATGAGTTGAGACATGAGTTGTATCTGGGTAACTAATCGATACACGCAAAGTGTACATAACAAATCATGATTACTTCCCCTTAATTTTAACAATTAATGTTCAAAAGGAGATCGTATACATAAAAAGCTAGTTTTCGTAAATCTTCAGCCTATAAAAAATCTTCCAATTCATAAATTCATCCAATAAATATGAAAAAGAAAAAAAAGAATACCAACTAAATAAATATTGCCTTCGTATATCATTATATTTACAACATATAAAGAAAGCATGGTATTCACAGGCTAAAACAAAATGTTAATTTTATCAAAACAAAACCGACAAACACGTTTTTATCTTTGGATATTATTATGCCTACCAGTTTCAATTAACAATTTATTATTTGAACATCTAAATTTGCTAAAAGCTAATTTATGTTTAAAAGGTATGTCTAATGATAAATAACGGTCCACATTAAGCAAAGTTTTATATTTTTCATAATGAAAACACCGACTGGAACTGTTAATAGATTCGTGCCAGTTTGGGTTAAAACAATCAATAAATCACTGTGAGAAAACACTGATCAATATATTATGTCGCCAACATCTTGAGATATCCAGATATAACCGAAGCCGTACTTAAAAAAGCATGTTCTTTATATAAGTTGCCCAGCAAGCGCTCCAACTTCATCCACCGATTTAAGCATATAGCAACACTGTTTCGAGGCCAGTGCTTCATCAAATGATGTGTCAGTCTAATGCTATTCTTTATCAGATTAAATGTCAGTTTTACGTTATTCTTTATCAAATTATATGTCAGTTTTACGTTATTCAGCATCAGTCTGTATGTCAGTTTTACGTTATTCTTCATCAGTTTGTAAGTCAGTTTTACGTTATTCTTCATCAGTTTGTATGTCAGTTTTTCGTTATTCACCATCAGTTTTTATGTCAGTTTTACGTTATTCTTCATCAGTTTGTATGTCAGTTTTACGTTATATATCATCAGTTTGTATGTCAGTTTTAAGTTATTCATCATCAGTCGGTATGTCAGTTTTACGTTATTCATAATCAGTTTGTATGTCAGTTTTACGTAATTCATCATCAGTATGTATATCAGTTTTACGTTATGCATCATCAGTCTGTATGTCAGTTTTACGTTATTCTTCATCAGTTTGTATGTCAGTTTTACGTTATTCTTCATCAGTTTGTTTGTCAGTTTTACGTAAGTCTTCATTAGTCTGTATGTCAGTTTTACGTTATTCTTCATCAGTTTGTATGTCAGATTTACGTTATTCTTCATCAGTTTGTATGTCAGTTTTACGTTATTCTTCATCAGTTTATATGTCAGTTTTTCGTTATTCTTCATCAGTTTGTATGTCAGTTTTACGTTATTCTTCATCAGTTTATATGTCAGTTATATGTTATTCATCATCAGTTTTTATGTAAGTTTTACGTTATTCATCACCAGTTTGTATGTCAGTTTTACGTTATTCTTCATCAGTTTGTATTTCAGTTTTACGTTATTCTTTATCAGTTATTCTTCATCAGTTTGTATTTCAGTTTTACGTTATTCTTCATCAGTTTGTATGTCAGTTTTACGTTATTCTTCATCAGTTTGTATATCAGCTTTATGTTATTCTTCATCAGTTTGCATGTCAGTTTTACATTTTTTCTTCATCAGTTTGTATGTCAGTTTTACGTTATTATTCATCAGTTTGTATGTCAGTTATACGTTATTCTTCATCAGTTTGTATGTCAGTTTTACGTTATTCTTCATCAGTTTGTATGTCAGTTTTACGTTATTCTTCATCAGTTTGTATGTCAGTTTTACGTTATTCTTCATCAGTTTGTATATCAGCTTTATGTTATTCTTCATCAGTTTGCATGTCAGTTTTACATTTTTTCTTCATCAGTTTGTATGTCAGTTTTACGTTATTATTCATCAGTTTGTATGTCAGTTTTACGTTATTCTTCATCAGTTTGTATATCAGCTTTACGTTATTCTTCATCAGTTTGTATGTCAGTTTTACGTTATTCTTCATCAGTTTGTATGTCAGTTTTACGTTATTCTTCATCAGTTTGTATTCCAGTTTTACGTTATTCTTCATCAGTTTGTATATCAGCTTTACGTTATTCTTCATCAGTTTGCATATCAGCTTTACGTTATTCTTCATCAGTTTGTATGTCAGTTTTACGTTATACTTCATCAGTTTGCATGTCAGTTTTACATTTTTTCTTCATCAGTTTGTATATCAGCTTTACGTTATTCTTCATCAGTTTGTATGTCAGTTTTACGTCATTCTTCATCAGTTTGCATGTCAGTTTTACATTTTTTCTTCATCAGTTTGTATGTCAGTTTTACGTTATTCTTCATCAGTTTGTATGTCAGTTTTACGTTATTCTTCATCAGTTTGCATGTCAGTTTTACATTTTTTCTTCATCAGTTTGTATGTCAGTTTTACGTTATTCATCACCAGTTTGTATGTCAGTTTTACGTTATTCTTCATCAGTTTGCATGTCAGTTTTACATTTTTTCTTCATCAGTTTGTATGTCAGTTTTACGTTATTCTTCATCAGTTTGCATGTCAGTTATACATTTTTTCTTCATCAGTTTGCATGTCAGTTTTACGTTATTCTTCATCAGTTTGTATGAAAGCTGGGCGTCATTGTTTTTCCCATTTCATTCGTATGCCTTGTTTCTAATACGCTCGTTAAATGTTGGGATGTTTGGGGTGTTTTATTTTAACTGTTTCAAGTTCCAATAGTTGTTTGAAATTCAAACTATTACTTTTATAATAAAAGAATGTTAATCTGTATTTTGAATGGAAATATGTATCCTAAATTTCATTGCTTGAAATGAGTATTTAATAATTTGCATAAACATCAAACTACAACTGCCAGATAATCATTTCAAAAACGATGTTTCAGTTTAAATTAGCATTGTTTCCAGGTTCTATTGTGCTGTGAAAGGTATTCGGTAAATTGAAGCATTATCTGTTAACTTTTGAAATATCTTAATACATTATATATTTAATTAAAGCTACTTATTACGATTCACCTAATGGTGAATATATTGTTCGTATATCACACTCAAACTAAATCACGATTCGATGGCCTACCCTATACCACGTAAGATAGTCTCCTTAACAATAATATGATATGTCAAAAAGTAGCCGACTCTTTACCACGTGCGTGAGTCTTCATTACGGGAAGATAAGATGTCAAACAATGCCTGACTCATTACCACGTGAGCGAGTCTCCTTTACGGGAAGATAAGATGTCAAATGGCTGTTTCAATACCACGTGAGAGAGTCTCCATTACGGGAAGATAAGATGTCAAACAATGCCTGACTCTATACCACGTGAGACAGTCTCCTTTACGGGAATTTGAGATGTCAAACAATGCCTGACCCTATACCAGGTGAGGGAGTGTCCTTTACCGGAAGATAAGATGTCAAATGGCTGACTCTATACCACGTGAGTGAGTACCCTTTACGGGAATTTGAGATGTCAAACAATGGCCGACTCTATACCACGTGAGTGAGTATCCTTTACGGGAAGATAAGATGTCAAACAATGCCTGACTCTTTACCACGTGATTGAGTTTCCTTTACGGGAAGATCAGATGTCAAACAATGCCTGACTCTATGCCACGTGAGGGAGTCTCCTTTACGGGAAGATAAGATATCAAATGGCTGACTCTATCCCACGTGAGTGAGTATCCTTTACGGGAATTTGAGATGTCAAAAAATGGCTTTCTCTATACCACGTGAAAGTCAAGTGCTTGACAGTTCTTAGAACGTTTAATATACTCTTAGCACATTTGTAATAAGTTCAATATAATATATTGCTATTAGACATACAACTTCTTGTAAATTAATGAACTCACGTTTCAAGTTGTTGTAGCATTAAATTACCGCATCCTTTTCTTAGATCAATAAAGTGCATTTTAAATGAAGTGATACATCTTGCGATAGACAAAAACACAACAATTTCTCCCTTAATTGGAACTAATTACTGAAGAGACGAAGCATCCATAATTGTACGTTTTGCAAATGTTTCTCTCAAAGCGACCAATGAAATCGCTTGGAAAGACGACGAAATAACAATCGAAACTCTCTTAAGTCTTTCCATAGAGCAAAGTTTTTGTATAAACCTCGCAGGGATCCCCACCATAAACAAAGTTTTAATATTGCAAGTAAACACTATAAGAAAGTATTAAACACAAACTATAAAAAACAACAAAGATTAAACGCTTCTAAGTTAAAACAGCTCAGCATATCTGACCCTAAAAGCTTTTGGAAATATTTGAACGCTCGAAAGCCTAACAACTGCTCTGCATCACTAAATGTAATGTTTGATCATTTTAAAAACGCCAACTCGGGCGATATAACTGAAAATCATGCTGATATCACTACGGATACAAATGCGTTTGATATTAAAGCAGATGTAGATATACACATGCTAGATAACGAAATAACACTTGAAGAAATTGAAGTGCTGTTAAAAATTTAAAAAATAACAAGGCATCTGGCGATGATAAAATAATAAATGAATACCTGAAATATTCCTTTTATGAAGATTGTGTATCTAAAGCTATGTAATATTGTCTTTAAAACCGCAACTATACCCGAAAATTGGACAATTGGTGTTATTAACCCAGTGTATAAAAATAAGGGTGATATGTGTGATCCCGCTAATTATCGCCCAATAACACTGCTTAGTTGCTTTGGTAAGCTATTTACTACAGTTTTGAATAATAGACTATTAAATTCATTGAAAAGTACGATATGTTAAGCGAATTTCAAACTGGTTTTAGACCAGCACATTCAACAGTCGATAACATGTTTGTTTTGAATATGCTTATAGAACACATGTACACATCTCGCAAGAAATTGTTCTGTGCCTTTATTGACTTAAAAGGAGCCTTTGATTCCATTAATAGAAACATGCTATGGTTTAAACTACATGGACATAAGATAAAAGGATTTTTTTAAATGTTGTTAGGAACATGTACGTACAAGCAAAAAGCTGTGTTAGGTGAATGGAAAAAAGTCTGACTATTTCCCTTGTTGTGTTGGGGTCCGGCAAGGAGAAAGTTTATCTCCTTTACTGTTTTCATTCTTTGTAAATGATTTGCATCAATATTTTCTAAGTAGCTTGGTTGTAAATGGTATTGTTATTAACAATCATGAACATAATTACAGGTTAATTGATTTTTTAAAGTTATTTGTACTCCTTTATACGGACGATACTGTTATATTGTCTGAATCTGCTATAGATTTACAGAATGCACTAAACTTGTATGAGAACTATTGTTTACAGTGGAATTTAACTGTTAATACCTCAAAAACTAAGGTTGTCATTTTCTCTAGAGGTAGACTAAACCACCATACGTTTTCTTTATGTAATAATACAATAGATGTTGTTACGGAATATAAATATTTAGGAGTTATTTTTACTAAAAGTGACTCGTTTTGTAAAACAAAGGACTATATTTCAAAACAGGCAACAAAGGCAATGTTCTGTTTGCTTAAAAAGTCAAAATATTTATGTTTATCTATTGATTTACAAATAGATTTGTACAACAAAATTATTAAACCTATATTACTATACGGTTGTGAATTTTGGGGTTTTGGCAACAATTATATACTCGAAAAGGTTCAATTGAAATTTCTAAAATATATATTAAATGTTAAAAGTAGTACGCCAACATGTATGATATATGGTGAAACGGGTGTTAAGCCTTTACAAATTGATATAGATTCACGTATGGTCAATTACTGGTCCAACTTGATCGTTCCATCATGTCATAAACTCTCAATCTCAGTATACAACGTCACATTGAGTAAATTCCTGTATTCTGCCAATGTTAGGGCTAATGACTTCAAATGGATTAAACATGTTAAGAATATCTTCATCAAATGTGGTCTTATTAATTTTTGGCAAAGCCACGAATTTCCAAATAAAAAATGGTTACAAAAGAGTGTTAAGCAGAAATTGTCTGATTTGTTTTTAAACGAATGGTACACTACTGTGAACTATTTAAGTAAATGTGTAAAATATAGATTGTTTAAAGAACGAGTTGAATTTGAAAACTATCTTGTTCAAACACCGCCAAAATTATTGAACTATGTTATACGATTTAGAACAAGAAACAATCATTTTCCTATTGAAATAGGTAGTTGGAGGAATATAAATATAATAGACAGAATTTGCCACCTTTGTGATTCAAATCGTATTGGTGATGAATTTCATTATTTGTTAGAGTGTATTTATTTCACTAACGAAAGGCGACGTATCATAAATAACTGTAATTTTAGAACTCCGAATATATTGTCTTTTAAACGTGTTATGAAATTAAACCCAGAATGTATTATGTTTTCAAAGTTGTGTAAATTTATGAAATGTATCATTAAAAAAGTTAATTATATAATATAATGTACTCCTCTTTATACCATGATGTTAAGTATTATATTATGATTGAAGTTCATTTTTCAAAGCCTCTTTATGTGTAACTGTATAATATGTTCATTACAATTCTCATTTTGTCATGCATGTATGACATGAGTTCACTGAATAAACTTGAAACTTGAAAACTTAAGTGTTGAAAGTGTTCCTAGTGTGGTTTCACCGGTTTCAAACAGGCATTTACATGTATAACTGGAAATTAAGTTGATAAGTATTCTTTGTTGATGCATGATAACTTACACTTTGATTGGACTGTAACTAATTCCATATTTGAACTTAAAAGCCTTGTGTCCAAATTTCAGATAATTTTGTTTTTAAAAAAAGAGCTAAGTATAAAATTGTAAAATAATTTTAAAGTTACTTTAGTAGCCTTAAGTTAAAAAAATGGCTTTGTTAAAAGTTAAAAGTTTTAAAAGAAATATATTTAAATTGTTATTTAACCTTATAAAACGAACATTTTCTGCAACTGTGTTATCATGGTTATACACAGCCTAAAAACATCGGTATTGCCAAAAATCAATGGCATGCATGTTAAATGGAAATAACAGTTTCATGGAAGCCACGACTAGTACATCGGCAGCAATGTTAGGTGTAGTACAGTCAACATCTTCCAATCACCGAACTTTTGAAGCGGTATTCCGTAACTTAAAAGCCGCCTTGTTTATGGATTGGTTGGCCTGTTAGTTCCCTACTATAAATCCCCTTTTATTGCTCTGGTGTCACTGCAGGGTGCTGGATTTCATGTGTATTGTGTTTCGGCTAATTTTAAAATAGAGCTATGTTCAAGGTAGAAGGGCTATTTAAGGCTTTGCTTGACATGTCTGATCTGATCAATAATTACAGATACAAGACGGCAATAAAGATAAGGATATTTTTGCAATACTGAAAAAACGCCTATTTCTTGTTCGCTATTATTTCAGTCATGTTGCATAGTTATACAACTAATCATTACAAGACAGAAGGTAATTTGAACACTTACCAAGAAATAACGGGTTTTCGTAGAAAATCTCCTTGTGAAGATCCTTCATAGAAACAATCGAAACCCACCAGCTACAAACGTCTGTAGAGGCATGGTCATTGTTTCATTGAAGTTAACAATTAGAACTACTTGACTACACTTACTGATTCAATCTCCTTCTATGAAGATAGCATACTTTGTGATGACTGATATTTATGATGTTCAAATGTTCTGAGAATACGGGAATTTTGTTCATGTGCCCTCTTGCTGTCATTACATTATGAACACAAAGAAACTATTTTATGAATCAAATCCTTAAATTGAGATATCATTTTAGTATTCATCATGGTTAAAATATTGTTAACTCGTATGCAGCTGAGGGTTCTTTGTAAAACCATAAAGTTATCGAAAGCATGCTTTTATAAAACAATAGCTATTTAGTGTAACGTCGTTTATCATTGGTTTAATGACGTCGTGCAAATCCAATATGAATGCAATATTGACATAAAAGATGAAGTTAAAACCCTTGTTATACAATATGACCGTCAATTTTCTGCTATGAAACAGGTATACTATTGTTGTACTATCACGAGGTAGCAATTTATGAACGTATCACAAGATTGCAAAATATGAATGGCCAGAACCATCATATACGTTAACACATAATGTCACAAATGTAACATGCAACATATACTCTATGTGACAGCAATTGGATATATTCATTTGAGTTTTAACACAGGTTTTATGATACGTATGAAGATCTTCTGGACGACAGAACAAACATTGAAAAAACCCATCAGTTATGTACTTCGGGGTTTTGGAAATACATTAGTTTCCGGGTTCATTGAGAGGACCAACCCCAACAATAACTGCTCATTTTAATCTTGTATTTCTATATTGTTTTACCTGTATTATATTTGCATATACTGAACATAGTTGGTTATTCCGTGCCTTCTGTATTTCTATACGGCTTTACATGGATAACATTTGTTTATACTAAACGAAGCTATTTTTTAGGTGTTTCCATTTTGCTTTACATGGTATTCTGAACGGTATGGATTATTTTGTGTCCATTTGGCAGGGCTGCTTGTCTTACCTTCATAACAATAACTATTTTCTGTGCTGGATTTATTTGGAACATCTCGTATACATTTATATACATCTGGCAACAACACATGAGTATTTTCAATATAACCATGCTGTTAGCGAAAATATGCATTGAAGATTTAATTTTGCCGTGAAACTGGTCTTAAATTAATTATTTCCAAGTATCTGTGTTGCATCAAAGATGGCGTCGGATTAAAAGGGTTGATTTTCTTTTAAAAAAAACAATGGACGAAATAACATTGTCTGTATAAGAGAAATAGCGTTATATTCAAGTGTCTTCATTAACAACAAGTTCATCTATACATGCAAGCAAACGTGCAAACTTTCATATTCACTACAGAGATATACGAGGGCTGTTTAAGAAGTTTGCAGACTCAATTCAAACAACTTAAAGCTAAAACGCGGAATGTAATAGATAAGTAGCACCATCATTGTGAGAACGAAACAAAGAGTATGGAACATATACAATGAAGGGCTTTTAAGTGTTTTCGCACATACAAACTTGATATTGGTCCATGAAAAATAGTATTTACCCGCGCAGGTAGAACATAAACTTTAAGCGAATGTATATTTTCAGCTGTAAGTGATATATCATTGCTGGCGGAAATCACCGGGAGAAGCCTAGAATCGTGGCTTGTTTAAAGACTTGACTTGTAAAATGGAATCGATATCATTGCCCTAATTTTTAATCAATACATTTGATATTTTCCATTCAAAAAACATATCTTCGAAATAGTTTTGTTTTACTAATAAAAACTCAAATACAAACTATCTAAAATAGAAATGTATGAATAAAAGGCACTTTACTGTTTTCAATTAATACATACAATACATCAAATTCATACCAATACCAACTTGAAGCGTACGTAGCAATGATTGGGGGGGGGGGTAAAACACTATTTTTGATTTGCAAACGGCATTGTTACATGACAAATCATTTGACCACCTGGGATATTATTAACTGCACTAAAACTATTATGCTATTGTTTTAAAACGAGGTGAATGTGGTAGGATAGAAAACAAACATAAATTTGCTTCTATATAAATTGGTATCTTAACCGGCTGTATTAAATTTCTGCAAACTAATCAAAATTCAATAATCAATTGTAAGTACACCAAAGATACTGGAAGCTATAAGATGAAATATTTGGAAACATAAATATAAGCCAAAATATAAACACAAATATCTAATATAGGACGTAAAGCTCCTTTTAAGTACTTAAAATTTATAAATACATAAACTATAAATATTAACTATGTTTTAAAAGATATTTAGGTAAGACATACTCATGTTATTTTACAAATATAAATAAAATAAAAACAAAAAAATGCATAAACGTCGCAAACTAACAATCAGAAAATATATATTATGGGTATCCATGACCAAATGATAATGAAATATATATCACAAACGTTCAACTGTGTGTGAAAGTAAACATCTAGCATCATGAATGCATTTTTGTATGCAGTGCGGTTTTAAGATAATCCTCTTCATTTGGATTTTATGTTGAAAAAATGCGATTTCAAATTGTTCAACGTTTACATTGCGATTTAAAGTTTATCTTCTCGGAATGGTTTGCAAGTTTATACATACTCTAGAGAAGGAACACTATTTATGCTTGTTACCAAATGTTTGTTCTGAAATTCCCTCAACGCTTTGTATCTACAGAAGTTAAGCAGTTCCCTCTGAGTGACATGTCCAAGTTGCGCCCCTTCATGCCAGGTGCTCGTGCTGGATCCAATCTCTAACCCCAGGAAATATTTCTTTGTCTCCTTTGTAACCTTGACAGGTGCGAGGGTAAAATCAAGCTGATAAAGGCAGGACACAGCTTCTAGCTGGATACCCGAAGTTGAAATAGCGATCATTCCAAACTGAATTTGGCCGGAGCAAAAATCTTCCCCAAATGTAAACTCGAACACTTTGACATCCAATTCCTTGCAAAACTGGATCCCTCTCAGCTTTTGTTGTATTTCCCTTTTTTTATCGCCATACTCATCACCAATTTTATCAACGAGTGTATGCAAATCTGTGAAACCGATGTAATCCTTCACATTGCATGTTTCGGCCCAACTTAAGAAGTTGGCTTGTAAAGTGCGCCCAATACCTTCAGCGTTTTTCTGACAAACCCTGACTTCGGACAACGCACTGTCAAGGCGGTTCAACGAGGACAAATTGTTTCCAATCCACGTTGATTTTCCATGTTCAATCGAACGAAAGTAAGATGGTGACCTTTCCAAGTCTGGCTGGAATCCTAAAACAAGCGAAAAAGCGAAACAACTATTGCCAGGGTAGCATTAAAATGTTATTAATGATCTTGACTATCATTTGATAAATCGCCAGAGGCATGGAGACAGTTAGGACCTCTTAACAATTAGTGTCAAATGACCTAAGATCAGGAAATTTAGCAGAATTCGATGTCAGAAAAGAGTTATGACCCGTATATTCAAATACTTTTATTCAAATATTTCCAATATTACCATTTGGTAATTGTTTCAAAATATATCAAATAACGACCGAGAACATTCGATTTGAAATTCGAATGTTCTACACTCCTGATGATAAAATGGCCCAAATGCCATTATTGTTCTTATTCCAGATCATTAAACTAAATACGACCTAATAGTGAAGTATATCGTGCTTAGTCAATGTGAACTTGCGTCTGAATAAGTAGTACTCACTAAGAAAGAGAATAATTTAAGTAGTAGTAACTCCAGCCATAACCCAAATTATTGAACAGGTGGGGTAGATGGTGAGGTATCTGTTTTCTACTAAGTTCTCAAGGACTACGTTTAGTAGATACCATGTGTTTAACTAAATAGCATTGTCATTCATCAGCAAGATAGTTTTTGAACTACTAAACTCCACAGTGTAAGTACCCTTTCGATATGGCAGGCATACATATACATACGACATTTATGCTCGATACCCACTCTATGTTATAAATCATATTCACTCCAGAAGGCGTAAAATGCTTGTGTACCTTCCTGTTCATGTTCATATTTTGTTGATGAGGAACCCATGGCCTCTACAGCTGTGGTCAACCTGAAAAAAACAATATGCTTACTATTTTACTACTTCCGAATCCTTAATATTTCTGGATTAAAAATCATTGTTAACAAAAAACAAAGCACAACTGGAACATGTTCATACAATGTTTAGATTTATTCTATAATAACTGTATTGTTTTCAAATTTTAACGACTATGTTTAAGGTCAGTTATTTAACAAAGGTACAATCTGCATTCGACTTACGTAGGTACAATTGACTCTTCAACTGCTGAAGTACACTTGTCTAAAATATTACTTGTCTCGTCGACCACTGTCGAACCTGTTTCTTTCACTGTGTCTACCACTACTTCAATGAACTGACTGGCTTCGTTCCCCATTGAACGTTTCTTTACACTCTGGTAGGCTTTTAACCTGATACTGAAAATGATACTTCGAGTTTATAATGTATGTTATATGAAGTTTTATGTAGTTTTCTGATAAGGCTTATATTTGTTAATTTTGTAATCATTGATAACTGTTGGGAGCAGCATTGTGCTTATCAACCTAGATCAATTGTATGTTAAAATGTTATTTGATGTTGAATAGAAAGCCAAACTTTAAACCTAAGTACACGAAATTATTTTTCTTGTCCGACACAGATCGATTCAGTATTTGTCATACACAAAACATAATCGTACATGTCACCCCCAATCTTTACACAGGTGATGTTTGTATCCGGTCGTTGAGTACGCCACATTTGTGCTCTGCAGTGGTGCTATGCCACATTTATGCTCTACGGTGATGTGATGTCACAGTTGTGCTCTACAAGTGGTGTTGTTTCACATGTATATTCCACAGTGATGTAATGTCACAGTTGTGCTCTACAAGTGGTGTTGTTTCACAATTATGCTCTATAGTGATGTAATGTTAAATTTGTGCTCTGCAAGTGGTGTTAAGCAACATTTATGCTCTACAGTGATTCGATGTGATGTCACAGTTATGCTCTGCAAGTGGTGTGGTTTCACATATATGCTCTACAGTGATGTAATGTCACAATAACTGTTGTCCTCTGCAAGTAGTGTTATGCCATTATACCACATTTGTGCTCTGCAGTGGTGCTATGCCACATTTATGCTCTACAGTGATATAAGTGAAGTAATGTCACAGATGTGCTCTGCAGTAATGTAATGCCACGTATGTGATCATGATGTTGTGCTATGCCACATTTATGCTCTGCAGTGATTCTATGCCACAGTTGTGCTATGCAAGTGGTATTGTGCCACATGTATGCTCTGCAAGTGGTGTTGTGCCACATTTATGCTCTGCAAGTGGTGTTGTATCACATTTATGCTCTGCGAGTGGTGTTGTGCCACATCTATGCTCTGCAAGTGGTGTTTTGCCGCATGTGTGTTATTCAAGTGATGTAAGGCCACATTAGTGTTATGCAGGTTGTGTTAGGCCACATTAGTGTTATGCAGGTTGTGTTAGGGCACATTAGTGTTATGCAGGTTGTGTTAGGGCACATTAGTGTTATGCAGGTTGTGTTAGGGCACATTAGTGTTATGCAGGTTGTGTTAGGCCATATAAGTGTTATGCAGGTTGTGTTAGGGCACATTAGTGTTATGCAGGTTGTGTTAGGCCATATAAGTGTTATGCAGGTTGTGTTAGGCCATATAAGTGTTATGCAGGTTGTGTTAGGGCACATTAGTGTTATGCAGGTTGTGTTAGGCCACATTAGTGTTATGCAGGTTGTGTTAGGACACATTAGTGTTATGCAGGTTGTGTTAGGCCACATTAGTGTTATGCAGGTTGTGTTAGGGCACATTAGTGTTATGCAGGTTGTGTTAGGCCACATTAGTGTTATGCAGGTTGTGTTAGGGCACATTAGTGTTATGCAGGTTGTGTTAGGCCATATAAGTGTTATGCAGGTTGTGTTAGGGCACATTAGTGTTATGCAAGTGATGTTATGCCATATAAGTGTTATGCAAGTGATGTTAGGCCATATTAGTGTTATGCAGGTTGTGTTAGGCCACATTAGTGTTATGCAGGTTGTGTTAGGGCACATTAGTGTTATGCAGGTTGTGTTAGGGCACATTAGTGTTATGCAAGTGATGTTATGCCATATAAGTGTTATGCAAGTGGTGTTAGGGCATATAAGTGTTATGCAAGTGATGTTAAGCCATATTAGTGTTATGCAGGTTGTGTTAGGGCACATTAGTGTTATGCAGGTGAAGTTATGCCATATTAGTGTTATGCAAGTGATGTTATGCCATATTAGTGTTATGCAAGTGATGTTATGCCATATACGTGTTATGCAAGTGGTGTTAGGGCATATAAGTGTTATGCAAGTGATGTTATGCCATATAAGTGTTATGCAAGTGGTGTTAGGGCATATAAGTGTTATGCAAGTGATGTTATGCCATATTAGTGTTATGCAGGTTGTGTTAGGCCACATTAGTGTTATGCAGGTTGTGTTAGGGCACATTAGTGTTATGCAGGTTGTGTTAGGCCACATTAGTGTTATGCAGGTTGTGTTAGGGCACATTAGTGTTATGCAGGTTGTGTTAGGCCATATAAGTGTTATGCAGGTTGTGTTAGGGCACATTAGTGTTATGCAAGTGATGTTATGCCATATAAGTGTTATGCAATTGATGTTAGGCCATATTAGTGTTATGCAGGTTGTGTTAGGCCACATTAGTGTTATGCAGGTTGTGTTAGGGCACATTAGTGTTATGCAGGTTGTGTTAGGGCACATTAGTGTTATGCAAGTGATGTTATGCCATATAAGTGTTATGCAAGTGGTGTTAGGGCATATAAGTGTTATGCAAGTGATGTTATGCCATATTAGTGTTATGCAGGTTGTGTTAGGGCACATTAGTGTTATGCAGGTGATGTTATGCCATATTAGTGTTATGCAAGTGATGTTATGCCATATAAGTGTTATGCAAGTGGTGTTAGGGCATATAAGTGTTATGCAAGTGATGTTATGCCATATTAGTGTTATGCAGGTTGTGTTAGGGCACATTAGTGTTATGCAAGTGATGTTATGCCATATTAGTGTTATGCAAGTGATGTTATGTCATATTAGTGTTATGCAAGTGATGTTATGCCATATAAGTGTTATGCAAGTGATGTTATGCCATATTAGTGTTATGCAGGTTGTGTTAGGGCACATCAGTGTTATGCAGGTTGTGTTAGGGCACATTAGTGTTATGCAGGTTGTGTGAGGTCACATTAGTGTTATGCAGGTTGTGTTAGGCCACATTAGTGTTATGCAGGTTGTGTTAGGCCACATTAGTGTTATGCAGGTTGTGTTAGGGCACATTAGTGTTATGCAGGTTGTGTTAGGCCACATTAGTGTTATGCAGGTTGTGTTAGGCCACATTAATGTTATGCAGGTTGTGTTAGGCCATATAAGTGTTATGCAGGTTGTGTTAGGCCACATTAGTGTTATGCAGGTTGTGTTAGGGCACATTAGTGTTATGCAGGTGATGTTAGGCCACATTAGTGTTATGCAGGTTGTGTTAGGGCACATTAGTGTTATGCAGGTTGTGTTAGGCCACATTAGTGTTATGCAGGTTGTGTTAGGCCACATTAGTGTTATGCAGGTTGTGTTAGGGCACATTAGTGTTATGCAAGTGATGTTATGCCATATAAGTGTTATGCAAGTGATGTTATGCCATATTAGTGTTATGCAGGTTGTGTTAGGGCACATCAGTGTTATGCAGGTTGTGTTAGGGCACATTAGTGTTATGCAGGTTGTGTGAGGTCACATTAGTGTTATGCAGGTTGTGTTAGGCCACATTAGTGTTATGCAGGTTGTGTTAGGCCATATAAGTGTTATGCAGGTTGTGTTAGGGCACATTAGTGTTATGCAGGTTGTGTTAGGCCACATTAGTGTTATGCAGGTTGTGTTAGGCCACATTAGTGTTATGCAGGTTGTGTTAGGCCACATTAGTGTTATGCAGGTTGTGTTAGGCCACATTAGTGTTATGCAGGTTGTGTTAGGCCACATTAGTGTTATGCAGGTTGTGTTAGGCCACATTAGTGTTATGCAGGTTGTGTTAGGCCACATTAGTGTTATGCAGGTTGTGTTAGGCCACATTAGTGTTATGCAGGTTGTGTTAGGCCATATTAGTGTTATGCAGGTTGTGTTAGGCCACATTAGTGTTATGCAGGTTGTGTTAGGCCACATTAGTGTTATGCAGGTTGTGTGAGGTCACATTAGTGTTATGCAGGTTGTGTTAGGCCACATTAGTGTTATGCAGGTTGTGTTAGGGCACATTAGTGTTATGCAGGTTGTGTTAGGCCACATTAGTGTTATGCAGGTTGTGTTAGGCCACATTAGTGTTATGCAGGTTGTGTTAGGGCACATTAGTGTTATGCAGGTTGTGTTAGGCCACATTAGTGTTATGCAGGTTGTGTTAGGGCACATTAGTGTTATGCAGGTGATGTTAGGCCACATTAGTGTTATGCAGGTTGTGTTAGGGCACATTAGTGTTATGCAGGTTGTGTTAGGCCACATTAGTGTTATGCAGGTTGTGTTAGGGCACATTAGTGTTATGCAAGTGATGTTATGCCATATTAGTGTTATGCAAGTGGTATAACGCCACATGTGTGTTCTGCTGTGGTGCTGCACCACAATTGTGCTGTGCAGCGGTAGAATACCGCATTTGTGCTCGGCAATTGGTACATTACCAGGATTGGATATGCACACAGTGGAACGTCACAGTCAAGGCCTGCCATTGAATTCTGCGAGGTCAAAGAGGTGCGCCAGATATTTATGACTAGTTATTCTGCCTGGAATGTCCTAAACGTTGACATATTTCGATGGTTTTTAGACATGTAAGGTTTTGTATGAATAACAAATATTCTACAGTTGGTATGGGTTTTTTTGTTAAATATCAAAGTATAATATTTCGTTAAAATAATAACATATCCCCGTTTCTTTCTTTATTAACACAAAAATTGCTGCCTAAAACAAGCCTTATTCCTAGTTTTGCCTTGTTTGTTTTATGATCGTGTCTTATACAGTATTAATAAGTGCAAAAAATGAGTAGCTTTACTCATAATAACAACGCGAGTAAATTGCGTTCATATCCCCGATAATGACATCAACCGCGCAAATCATTTCTTATATTTACACCAATAGTTCATTATTTCATTCAAGAATTGTTAAAAAAAATCATTTCATTTAAGAAAACCTTTAAGTAATCCGTTCTTACTCATTCTGTAAATAGAACGACCCGACTATAACTGGAAACATTTTTTTCAAATGACATTACAATAACGCGGGAAAAGATCAACCACTTGAAATCACTTTAAAACGTAAAATTGAAACACTTCTGGTACCAATATATTTAAATATAATAAACTAACACTTTTAAAAATGTTGATCTATATTTTACGGGACCTGCAATACAACCAATAACAAGATCAAAAGCTTTCATGTATATTGTTATGCAATGAATTACGATCCGAACATATCCGAAGATGTTGCGTTCATCGATTGATGGACGCTATTGCCGAAAGGCAGTTCATTTAAGGAATGGAAGTTGAGGTGTAAATATTGTGTTGTGGTTTTATTCTGATATCAGAGACTGTTTAATAACCACCTAACTTCTTAATTGATTTTAATATTAGAATCAAAATCTTTTGAATGGACTGTAAAGGTAATTGGCCAATAGAGTGAATTATTGCGCCGCCATGTCTAAGGAAAAGGGTGAGAACGCTATTGATTTCGACCCCAGTATAACTATAAAGGTAGATCATGCTCCAACATCTCGAAAGTGTTTCAGGCTGAATAAGCTTTTTTCATTAAGCCAACTTTCTTATTTAATCTTCATTTTACTTTTTTTCTGGTTTCTGTTTTTATTGTCCAAATGTTCATTCATTAGTACAAACCGTTATACCAAATAATATCAATGTGAACAAATAAATATTGATCTAGCTCTTTGTTTTAAAAATCCTATTAGCATTTGGGACTCAATAAAACAAACTGTTTTAGTAATAACCATTAAGATAATTTCCATGTTAACTCAGAAAACTCTCATGATTTTCAATATTACACAATTTCTAAGCGGTTTAAGAAAGCAGTCCAGTTATGTATGTAATCGAAACCAGTACAATTACAAGTGTAGTCGCATTGTTTTGAGAAAGTTTTAAAGTAAACATGTATGATAAAAAGGGGGAAATTTAATGTAAGTGATCAATCCAGACAAGGCTTTAATAAACAGCGTTTAATTGTATAAAACTTGTCAATTCTTTGGTTTGGCTAAAGATGACCAAAATATAAATTAATTGGTTAACATTTATCAAATAATTACTTTCGATCAATCAAAGTGCTTTTATGTGCGACTAGACGGTAGATAACCTGAAGAATACTTCAGTGTTAAACAATTTACTGCAAATGACCACATGCCAATGATAATATATGCCAAATCATCAAGTCGAAGCACTATGGATGTGTGTGGACTTTGTGTTGAGCTCAATGTTAAGAGTTGTTAAAACCTCACCAATGACTTGCGTCACAATTGACCCAGTTAAAACCTCACCAATGACTTGCGTCACAATTGACCCAGTTAAAACCTCACCAATGACTTGCGTCACAATTGACCTAGTTAAAACTTCACCAATGACTTGCGTCACAATTGACCCAGTTAAAACCTCACCAATGACTTGCGTCACAATTGACCCAGTTAAAACCTCACTAATGACTTGCGTCACAATTGACCAAGTCAATATGATTAAGAGCTATTAGCAAACGAAACTTGCTAACATTCTGAATTAAAGACCTTGTGCTCGCTCGTATTTAAGGGTATTTTAATTCTTCCTACATAGTTAGTTATACGTCTCTTCTGAAACAAGCAAACATTGCAAATTGCGGCGTACCAAATACCACAGCTCAAGGCATTGGAGGACGGCGGACGAATGTCGGAGAGCTTAAATTAACGCTAAATCCTAACCATTACGACTAGAACAAGTATTATAATAAATAAAAAAAATATAGAGGCTGTTCACTGTGTATAAAGAATAAAAACAGTTGGTTGAAACGTATGTCAATAAAACTATGTTGACAAACGTAGAGAATATAGTGTTTTAATTATAAATTATTTAAAACATCCAGGAAGGGTTAGGCATAAATGTATTCTGTCGAAAAAAATAATAATACTAGCAATGAAATAGCAATAAAACAATCAATAGCCTTTGTTTTAAATTATAACGAACAACATAAAAGTTTTCTTTAAAATCAATAATAACAAAATGGTGCGTTTGGGATGAACACTTCTCTCTATCGCGTTTTAAAGGAGTTTGACAGCACAGTATATATATATATAAGGGCAAAAGTCACGTGGTTTACTGTTTATTTATCTGCAATCTCATCCAGATCTGTGACATAGTTTATACTGTCTATGACCCCATTCTGGTAAAAGCCTTGCATTGCTTTAACTCGAAAGAAATTCTGAAGGTTTTTAATAGAGACGGCACCAAGATTTCTTCCCTCGTAAGATACAGATTCCGTAGTCCAGCCTAGAAGTCCCCATAGAGCTGAATGTTTTTCCTCTGTGACGATTCTCTTTGCCGCAATTTTGAAGTCCATCATGTACATAACATACATGCAATCTACAAAGTTTCCGTCGGGTGAGCGTCCAAATGCCATCATGCCGTACCGCGCACCACTATCGGCTCCCTTGTTAAACTTCCATTCGACAATCTGGTACTCCCAGGAGTCGTCTGTGAAGAGAATACCGTCCATCCTTTTTCTAACCTTGTCGTCAATACCTGAAATAGAAATCAAGTCAAAACATGAAATATGTGTACGCCTGTATTTTCAAATATGTATATGCGTACTCAGGCATGTTCATGAAACATAAAAACTCCGGTATGTTCATGAAATCTGTATAATTAATTTTTCATTTATAAAATTATTTAAAAGCAAACACATACCTTAATATCAAAGGCGTAATATATAAGAAATGAACAAAACAGACATGCCGATAGCACCGATTGTTTATTTCTGTCACACGACTAAGGGCCATAATTTTAAAACATTAAGGAAGCATCCGTCAATTCAAATGTTTGAAAGGTTTCGTTTAATAGTTATGGTCAACATAAACACGAAAAGTGCCACTTAAAAGCCAGCGCTTGATCGTCGTCATTTCAGTAGGGAAAAGGGCATAACAATCATTTAAGCCATTTTTACAAGCTTTGCTATTATAGAGCGCTTAATCAAAACTCGGGCACAATGACTGTGAAGTTTTATTTTAACATCTTCATGGTTTTGAGTTGTGGATATTTTTTGCACAACACCTACGCCTCCAACCAAAACAATGTTTGCCATAGTTTGGGCAAAAACAAAAATTAACTCGCACGGACGAAGTTAAAATATGACGAAAAGAACACAACACAATGGAAACATCTCAGAAAAACTAAGAAATAAGAAAAGCTTAGAGACTGTTTTACTTTTACCTTCATATGCCTCTTGCATGTGGTCGAGATAATCAGGGAGCGTGTCCACGGGTATTTTGGTTGCCTTGACAACCTCGCACTTTTCATTCCACTTGTCAAATAATTCCCCCTCGAGCTTCCGCTCCAACCGGTCCGCGTCGTAATTGCACACCTGGTGAGAGTGTCAATATTAAATATTGGGGATATGTTATGAATCTTGTTGAAGTTAACACGTCATCATTGTTTACTTCCAAATGTTTCTTGTAAACACTTGTGATCATCTGCAGCATTTCTTACAATATGTAGGACAACTGTTTAAGTTGTACCTGTTTTCAAATACATGAGATCATGACAACATTTTCTTCATAATCAAAAGTGAACAACTATGCATTTGCGCACGATGTTAACTTTAACGATGGTCTAAGCAGTCAGTCGTATGTCAATGGACCGAAGACCATTAGCCTACACATATGAAGGTTCTTGCTCAGCCCAATCTTAGCAACAGCACGCTCATTTTTTGCGCGAAACCATGAAAACTGCATAGACGTTAAATGTTTAAGTGGTACTGGACTGTAGCGATTCAAGACTGTATTGAATGTACGGAACTATGGGATCGGTTTAGTGATAGGTTTTCAGTATAAGAAAGCAGTATTGAACGTCTGGAACTATGGGATCGATTAAGTTCAGTATAAGAAAGCAGTTTTGAACGTCTGGAACTATGGGATCGATTAAGTTCAGTATAAGAAAGCAGTATTGAACGTCTGGAACTATGGGATCGATTAAGTTCAGTATAAGAAAGCAGTATTGAACATCTGGAACTATGGGATCGATTAAGTTCAGTATAAGAAAGCAGTATTGAACGTCTGGAACTATGGGATCGATTAAGTGTGGATAATATTCATTATAAGAAAGCAGTATTGAACGTGTGGAACTATGGGATCGATTAAGTTCAGTATAAGAAAGCAGTATTGAACGTGTGGAACTATGGGATCGATTAAGTTCAGTATAAGAAAGCAGTATTGAACGTCTGGAACTATGGGATCGATTAAGTTCAGTATAAGAAAGCAGTATTGAACGTCTGGAACTATGGGATCGATTAAGTTCAGTATAAGAAAGCAGTATTGAACGTCTGGAACTATGGGATCGATTAAGTGTGGATAATATTCATTATAAGAAAGCAGTATTGAACGTCTGGAACTATGGGATTGGTTAAGTGTGGATAATATTCAGTATAAGAAAGCAGTATTGAACGTCTGGAACTATGGGATGGGTTAAGTGTGGATAATATTCAGTATAAGAAAGCGGAATTGAACGCCTGGAACTTTGGGATCGTTTCGGTAAGGATACGTTTTCAGTACATCAAAGCAAAATTGAACGTTCGGAAATATGGGATCGTTTTAGTGTGGATACTACTCAATATATGAAAGCGGAATTGAATGTACAGCGCAATGGACTCGTTTAAGTTTGGATAATAATCAGTATATGAAAGCGGAATTGATTGAACGGAGCAATGGATTCGTTTAAGAGGGTGATAATCAGAATATGAAAGTGGAATTGACTGAACGGAAAATATGTACTCGTTTAAATGTAGCACTGCAATACATCCTGTGTAAAACATGCGCATAATATGTATAAATATTGTCTCAAACTCCCTTAGGCTTAAAAAGCCTATAAAGCATTTTATTTCTTAATGAATAAAGATCCTTTTTGTTATATTTCGAAATTATACAGTCAGACCAAACCTTTAATACCGAATTGTGTGTATTAAAATTTGCTTTTAGATTTGAAAACATTAACAAAAACGCGCTATAAGTATGCATCCATACGATATCGAGATTACCGAACCTTAACTTGATGAAGCCCTGCCTTAACCATGTCCATGGCGCCTTTGGGTGGTATTCCATCGGGCATCGCTCCCTTGTAAAACAATGTAACAAAGGCGATAAATGACAGCAACGTATCAATACAGAATACAACAAGACTAATTTTGATGCAAAACTTGTACTATAATTATGGAACCCTTACGATATCGTAATTACCGTACCGTTACTTGACGAAGCCCTGCCTTCAACATGTCCATAGCGCCCGGGGGTGGTATCCCATCGCGCATCGCTCCCCGGTAAAACAATGTAACAAGGATGTTGTATGACAGCAACGTATTCAATACGTATTGAATTGCTTCGAAACAATCACCAACGTTTTGGTATGAGAAGTATAAGAACATTTTGGTATCATAGTGAATCAATGTCAATACATGTTTATTTACCACTTATGTCCGTATATTACAATACGCTTCATTGAATACTAAGATGAAGATTAGTTATACTCTATAAGACAATTCTATCCAAACACAGTTAAATACAAACAACTAAAGAAAGCGGCCCCTTACCAGTTAATCAAATTAAAATATTATAACATACCCCTTACTTGGTCGTATTCATCGATAGTTATAGAAAATGTTAGCATGTTCGGAATCTGTAGAAAACACCAAACTGGCAACAATTTAAAGAAGACACACTCAGGACCTGCTCAAAAATGGCTTTGCAAACAATTTAATCCTCACAAACACAATAACATAGTTAAATATCTACCTACTTGCACTTGGTCATCACGCCCTATCGCGTGTCCACTTCTTTCTTCATCAGACATTCTTTGTGAATCGCTCGCCATTTTCATAGCCTTTCGGTTAGAAATATATTAGTGAATTAGTTCACAAACGGTCACTTCCTATTGCACTGGAGTGTCGTAAATTTGTCTATGATAGGCTTTCATTTAAATTCAACTTAACAAATTCTTTATTCATTATATTTTTAAAAATCCGAATAAAGCAGAATGGACATTAACGGTATGTATGCGACATAAATAACCTTTTTAAAGGGATTTTACCAATCACAATTACAGATATTTGCCTTTGCTGAAATATTTCGGGTTGAGCACTCGTTAAATGGCTTCCAAAGTGAAGCCCATTAGCGCTTTTGAATACGTGAAAAACGAGGTTCACCTTATCAAGATGCAGCCTAAATGTCTAAATTATATATTGTTTTCATAACATAACTTACGGCGCAGGAGTGATATAATCCCATGCAATAACTTCATATATAACTAGTGTAATAACTATGCAAATTAGGTAACCGCATTACAAAATGGCGTATTCATACGCGCTGTAAAAAATGTAAACAAACATTAGAAATGATGTTTCAAACGAAATCATGTCGGTCTCAACGAACTCAGCTCCACGATGAAACGAAAAGTGAAGAAGGCTGGGCTTAACCCAAACAAACACCTCCCTGATCACTGCACCACTTATTTGAGGTCCTCTATATACATGATTAAAACTAATTGAAAGGAGTAGATGATAACCGGCAACAATTGTTATAATAAAGAACAGATCCATTCACTTAATGAGAAAGTTTCCATTAAACACTTACTTTTTGCAGACATACAGAAAGGAAGATGTGTTACTTCTAAACTAGTAAGTCTGAATGCGCTATCTATGGCGGAAATTTTAAATCTATACATGCATTATGTAATAGTTAAATGACATGAAGTCAATCTTAATGATTAAGAATAGGCGGAGTGACTTTGAATACAACCTCATTTGCTGGCGTACTGTCAACGGCAGAATCTGAGTGTGTATCGGTCGAGTGGCAGTAGGCGGACTTTTAAACACCCCCGTAAGTTGAAATTTGTAATGAATAAGCCTAGTACTTAAGGTTGCCTATCTGTCATTTCATTGGCTGAACATGTAGGTTGCATTGTTACTATTCGAAGTCTTAAATGTCATATGCATGACATATTCAAGGACAAATTAACATACTACTCTGACTCTTTGCACGTTTTCCTATAACCCACCACGTTCATGTGGTAGGAGCTATATCAAACTCCTGATGTTTTGACAATCATTGACATCAACAACAACCAAACATTCATAACAAGAACAACAACAAATCAAAAATACAAATTGATCTGCAAATGTCAGAATCATATTGAAAACGTCTTAAGATACTATCCAAAGATTAGGTTACACGCCTTCGACAATGTACGAAATGGGTACCAACTGTTATAAGGATTACAGTGGACGATAGGTCATAGATTGTAGAGACTGCCATAAAATGTTCGTATCGAAGAAACAAAAGGGACTTGTCTAAGTCTAAAAAAGCCTTTTAGTGTTACAACCTTCAGTGCACACTCAACAGAATCTCATAACACAATGTCGTCTAACACGAATTACCTGATCAGATAGCAAACGCTGGGGCATCACAACACAAGCACCAAGAAGAAACTATTAGTTCGATGCAATCACAGCCATTGGGCTTCCTAGTAGTTCAAACAGTAACAACAGCAACGGGAACGGGCTAATGATGATTATGATAAAAACATGATATTGCAACTCATATCTGATCCAGGTAGACAAATCAGGAAATTTCAGCGGCATGATTTGTGAATAATTATGACAAGTTAACTTATTAATGCAGGGATTTTTTTTATTGTGTACGTATTCAAAGTTTGTGATTTTCATATAATCTTGTTTTTTATAAATATAAAATAGATGAACAGTCAAATTCTGCCATGGATTTATATTAACACTAGACAGGTGACCAGTGTGTACTAAAATAACTCATAGTACTAAATAACATTTAATATAATGTTTCAAGTGAAAAAGTGAAAGCTCATTCCAATTTAACCCCCGTTATAAACTAATACAATTACCAGTGTCATATCAATCAATCAATCAAATCTGTATTTCCTCCTATACAGAAGATATGCAAATATATTTACAACGTGTAAGGTGCTCTAACATTGAGCAATATAGAACAAGTTAACACATTAAGCAGGGAAAACGTATCTTACATAACTATATATAATATGTATACATTTAGTTACACATATGTACATTGGATGCTTTTGTTTTTAGGTTTTGTATTCTATTTTTTTCATCCTATAACGGGTCCACATTGTTATTTGAGCTAGCGATTTAATTAGTGATTATAAACATAGCAATGATGAGTATAATAACAGGTATGTATAAGAAAACGATGCATGCATTGTATACAAGTATTGCTGTGTAATCACACTAACGAAACAGAACAAGAGGCTTTTACGGAACATGTTTCAATACTGTTCGGTTTAGCTGTGCACGTAGATAGGTTGAGGTAAAAGTGATTATGATTATGGTTATAATCGGTAGTTGATTAGCAACCAAGCTCGGTTATTATGATAAGCGCTATTAAATGTCGCTTCAGCAAACTCTAGTCAAAGTATGCACTTATACACCGTAATGTATAATTGTATGAACATTGCAGAAGTAGAGCGTTGTTGTCCGTGTCTATAAAAGGTTCTAAAGGTGCTCCGAGAAGTCGCAGAGTCCATTGTATTTGTTCTAAGTTATTAAAGCTTTCATAGTCATGTTCATTCAAAATAGTATTCATTTGGGTAGTAAAGTCTTCTCTAATTGCTAATGTGTGGTAACACTCGCTTAATATATGTACAAGCTCTTTCTGAAAGGTTAAGTTACACTTAGCACAATGTCTGTTTCGTAAAATCGAAGGTCTGCACCACAATTTTGCTATACTCCTTGCTGTGTGACGAAAACTACTTTTTCTTGAAATAGTATACATAATAGCAGGTTGTAAACATGGATGAAAAATACGAAATAACATAAAGTCGCAATCATTGGAAGTACGGATATCCCAGCATAACTTGCATTTAAGTATAACAGCATTGTTAACCATGCTTTTCCAAGTTTGTTTATCTGGGGTGGCTCTTCCTACGGAGAAGTAACTATTTAGCACAAATTGCATGTTATATTTGGTCAGCAGCTTACATATATCTGGTATAAATCCTCGTTTAATTGAGTTGTTATCAAGAACGTAAGAAATATATTTTCTCACAAAAATGTGTTTGCTTATACATTTGTTTGGAAGCATTAACAACTTGTGTAAGAACATCAGTTTTCTTTTTTCGACGTAGGTATCTAACTTATTTAATCCTAGAATAGATTCCGACATATCCGATCTGGTAGAGATAGGCAGTCCTTGTATCTTTTTGGCTACGAAGTGTTGGAGACGGTTGATGGCTAAGGTGTCAACGTTAGTCATTGAGTTCCAGAGTTCGGAGCCGTAGAGAGCAATTGGAATTACAATTTTTAGCTCCACTGGCCGAAGGCCATGGAGCTTATGTCGTCACAGATTGTCCGTCGTGAGTGCGTGCGTGCGTGCGTGCGTGCGTGCGTAAACTTTTACTTTAAACGACATCTCCTCTGAAACTGATAAGCGGATTTTGACAAAACTTCACAGGAATGTTCCTTTGGTGGTCCTTTACCAAAATTGCTCAAATGGTTCCGGTCCATTGCACAATATGGCCGCCAGAGCTAAAAATAGCAAAATCTTTAAACGACATCTCCTCTGAAACGGTTCGGCAGATTTTGATGAAACTTGACAGTAATGTTCCTTGGGTGGTCCTTTATTAAAATTGCTCAAATGGTTCTGGTCCATTGCACAATATGGCCGCCACAGCTAAAAATAGCAAAATCTTTAAACGACATCTCCTCTGAAACGGATAGGCAGATTTTGATGAAACTTGACAGAATTGTTCCTTGGGTGGTCCTTAACCAAAATTGCTCAAATGGTTCCGGTCCGCTGCACAACATGGCTGCCAGGGCAAAAAAATAGAAAAACCTTTAAAGAACATCTTCTCAGAAACCGATGATCAGATTTTGATGAAACTTAACAGAAATGTTCCTTGGATGGTCCTTTATCAAATTTGCTTCAATGGTTTCGGTCCACTGCACAAGATGGCCCCCAGAGGTAAAAATAGAAAAACCTTTAAACGACTTCTCCTCAGAAACCGATGATCGTATTGCAATGAAACTTGACAGAAATGTTACTTGGGTAGTCCTTAACCAAAATAGCCCAAACAGTTCTGGTCTGCTGCACAACATGGGCACCAGAGCTAAGAATAGAAAAAAACGTTAAACTACATCTTCTCAGAAACCGATTATCAGATTTTGATGAAACTTTACATAAATGTTCATCGGGATGCCCTTTAACCAAAATTGCCCAAATGGTTCCGGTCCGCTGCACAACATGGCTGCGAGAGTTAAAAATAGAAAAACCTTTAAGGACTTCTCGTCCGCAGTCTTCACGAAAAACATTTTAACCTACTAGCCAGTTGGACTAGCATAATGGCATATTTTACTAGTCCGAATGACAATCTAGTAGTCCGACTATTTTGCCACATTATAAAACTGTATGCTTGAGGTAAATACCTATTTCAATTGAGCAGCTTGCAGTTTGAGTAAACATTTCTTTATTATGATGCTCATGCAGTGATAGGGAGTGACATCCTTCTGTTGGGAATAGTGCTCCTTGTTTTTCAGAACCTATGGGTACTATGTAAAAACAAAAGGCATCTTGCTTGAATAGACTGTAATAATATCAACATGGTTAGAAAAGAAATGCCATGCTTTAATAGCTTTGATTACATTTTACTACTGAATTACCTCCCTTTAATAGAAAAAAAAATAATGTCTTAATTTTTCACGTATAGCATCTTTAAATAATTTTTAAACAATAATAATTTATGAGTAAACATATAAGCATAAAGTTCTCACAAAAAGATCAATTTAAAAACCTTACATTTATACATAGGAAAGTATATATAGACTGAACATTAATTTTCGTTTAAGTGACATTCTGAAAGTTTATGAAACAGCTATTTTTAGTAACTTAAATGGCCGAAAAGTGTAAGTGAAACACCAAGTCGATTCTATCTCGTCAGTTCTTGTTCAGGTTAGATATTTGCTTCATAATCTATTCAGATTAAATGTTAACCGATGATCAGATTTTGATGAAACTTGACAGAAATGTTCCTTGGGTGGTCATTAACCAAAATTTGTTAAATGGTTCCAGTCCACTGCACACCATGGCTGCCAGAGCTAAAAAAAAAAAAACTTTATACGACTTGTCGTCGAAACGGATGACCTTTTTTCGATAAAACTTGACAGAAATGTTTGTTTGGTGCTCCTTTACTCAAATTGCCCAAATCATTTCGGTCCACTGCACAACATGGCAGCCAGAGCTATTAAAGTAAAAAAATTTTTTAAATAACTTCTCCTCAAAAATTGATGATTGTATTTCTATGAAACTTGACGAAAATGTTCGTTAGGTGGTCTTTGCTTGAACCTTTTGGCCAGTGGAGCACAGGCACTGATGTGCCTCTTGTTTTGTAAAGACTTGTGGATACTAAGGGGTTCACACCGAGAGGGTGGACACCCTGACCTACCATTGAAAAAAACGCATTTCTAGCTTTCTGTAAGCGTTCTGAAATGCGTGTACGTATTTTAAGGCTGCCCTCTTGGGAAATGCCTAGGTGCGTTATTGATGTAACCTGTTTTATTTCTTGGTCCCTATAGATGATGCATACTTGTGGGACTCGGCGGGCTTGAGTAAATACGACTACGTTAGATTTATCGACATTGATATCAACGTGCCAACGTTTACAGTAACTATACACAATATCCACCATGCATTGCAGCTTATACGGAGATAACGAGATGAGAGAGATGTCGTCGGCAAATGTTGGGCTGCCGCAATTAACAGACATAAGCCGAGAGCCATGCTTACTTATCTCTAAGTTTTGTAATAGGCTATCGAGATAAACGAGATAGTAAAAACTGGACAAGACCCCCCCCCCTTGACGCACGCCGCGGACTACGTCGAAGGCATCCGACATTAGGTCTTGACAAACACGTACGGTGCATTTGAGGGATTCATAGGAGGACTTGATGACCCTTAGTAGTTTACCATTAAGGCCAAGTCGACCTAATTTGAGGAGTAATGCAGAGTGCCTCACTGTGGCAAAGGCGGCTTTCTGATCAAGACATGCAACATATGCATTGCTACCTTTGTCTATAGCATAGAAAATTGTTTCTTGGAGATTAAAGGATGTGGTCACACAACTGAGACCCTTTTGGAATCCGTTTTGTTGTGGGCTTGGGAAGGTGTTACTTGCTGACAACACATGAGAGTTGATCCGTTCGGCCATAACCTTTTCGAATATTTTGCAAAAACAAGGGAGTAATGATATAGGTCTGTAGCTTGAAGGGTCACGTTTGTCTTTTCCTTTACCTTTATATACAGGGATGATAACGCTGGTTTTCCAATCTATTGGTATTTTCTCATGCATCAGGACTAAATTGAATAGTAGTGTAAGCGCTTTTGTGACAGCAAGTCCGCCAAATATGACATGTTCATTCATTATTCCATCATGACCAGGGCTTTTTCTCTTCGCGAGGGATTTGATTATTCTGTTAACCTCATCTAAGCTAATTGTGGTGACGGTGTTGTTAGTGGTTTTACATGTAAGATAACACTGAAGTTCGAACAAATCATCTTCTGATAGGATGTCATGCTCGTTTGGGTGACTAAAAACTTTTGAATAGTGGTTTTTAAATCCGTCAGTCACTCTGTCATCTTTGTAACTCGTGTTGTCTATTTTCAACTCAGAGCAAGTCTCAAAAGATCGTTTGCTGTTTCGTTTTAACAACTTCCAAAACATTCGATAGTCTACTTCAGCTGTTCTATTAAGTTCGTCATATAACTGGTTTTCATGGGACTCGCGACAATTCCACTGTATTCTCCTGAAAGTGCGTTTGGCTTGTTTATAGTTTATGAATGAGTCTGACATTGTACTGCGGGGTCTGCCTTGAATTAACCATATATGCCGAGCGCATAGGGCCTGCGCATGCGCCGCTTTGACCTCTTCCGTCCAATACGGTTTGGCTCTTTCGGTTAAACTTACTTACAGGAAGTTGTGAGACGGCCTGTTTTAAAGCATTGCAAAGCCATGAGTTAATAAAATCAGGGGAGCATCCATCGGTGTTTTCGTTCGTGATGCTATTTAGTTCGCTACTTAGTTGGCTTTGGTAGTTCGATATGTGCCCCTGTGTGCATTTATTCCATGCTATACATGTTCTATGCACTGTGGGTTGTGCATTTCTCCCTAGGTCGAGGTTTATGGAAAATAATATTGGCGCATGATCTGAGGTAAGTATGTCTCTTTCAGGTATAATCTCGACCGCTGATATTCTATCATTATCTATGGCTGTGATTTTACTCATTTTACAACCAATAGTGTTCTTAATCATAATTGCTGTCCCTTCCTTACCACATGTTAAGACGTTAAAGTGGCCTAGCGATTCATCGATAGTGTAATAATTCGGATGAACGCTATCCAAAAAATGGGCTGAGTGAGGTAACAACTTATGCTCAGTAAGAAGGGCGATATCAATCGTATCGTCATCGAGTAACTTAGAGAGAGAGTATGCTGATGACATGATCCCTCTAACATTCCATACTAAAATATTAAGTGACATAGGTACGATGAAAACAATAACAAAATGAGTCCAAAAGGAGTATGACATTATAAAATGATGCTTGTAAGACTGGATCTTGTCAGTTTTTTGTCACTAAATATAATTGTTAGTCCCTCGATGGGTCCCACTCATCAATATCGTGGTAGTCGTCTCTATCAGAGTACCATGGGCTGTTCCTGTCATTGTCACGTGAGCTGGTGTCTTCGACTCTGTGTTGTCGTTTGTTGTAGGAGTCATCGTATCGGTGGTAATGACGGTATGGCTAGTGCCTTAGGTTGTCACGACGTCGCTGACGGGACTCCCCCCGTTCGCGCTCCCACTCTTGTTTGCTGACCCACCCACGCCAAGTTATATTTTTGGGCCAAAATGAGTTATCTTCAACTGTTTCTTCGTCTTCCGGATATATGTTTAGTCGTGCGGATGAACCATGACGTCCACGAAATAGTGTAAGACGTTTCACTCGAACTTTCATATCTGTCATGTAATCATGGATATCCTGTTCGACGACGTCTGGGTCAATATTCCCCAAAAAGTATGATGTAGTCATGCGGTGTTTCACGGCGATGAATCGATTGTTCGGGTGGGGAGTTGTATCGCTTGGTTCCGGCGTAGGATGTTTTGTAAAGTTTGTTCTACATTCCTCGCTTCGATTTTCAGACCTTAGGCTTTGCTTTGAGCAAGAATTGGCAGTGTTTCTGTTATTTCCCGTTGTAGCGTAAGAAGTAGATTGCAAGGTGGTATGCTCTTTTGGAGCGATATGGGTTGGGTTTGCATTGTTATCTGCATTCGTTTTTATTTGTTCGGTAGAAATCGTTTCTATGCTGGGAGCTATATTGTGCGTTTGCATATGGTTTCTAGCTTAAGTATTTGAGTCGTTTGAAATTCGCACGGGAGATGGAGAACTAACGACCTCGCTGTACATCATTGGCTGATAGTCCTTTTTCGGTATACTGACGTTTGTATGCGTTACCTTGATTTGTGAGTCTACGAATTGCTTGTTTATAGTTGTGACTGCTGACTCAAGCTTGTCCATGTCACTTTGGAGTTTAGTTACAATTGCACTTCCGGCCGAAGGCAGAGAGGCAAGAATACTGTTTAACGTTCCTTGAAACCGGCGGAATGCTATCGCCATGTTGCAGACGTCTGTCTGCGTCTGCTGAATTATGACGGAATCTTCAGTTTGTTTGCGCGTTATGTCTTCAACACTCGACTGAATACTGAACAAAACTGCATAGATATCTGGTTTAATAAAGTCATTTTCAGTGTCACATTCGATTACTTCGGCCTCCTGAGTCACTGTCGATGGACATGTAAAAACGTCATTTATTTCGCGTGACCGTTCGCCATCAATGAATGATTGAATAACGTAACAATCGTTAGCACATTTTTTTTTCCTTGCTTGCAGCGGACGAATTTCTCCTGTTAACAAGTCTTGTTTCGGGACACCCTAGAGTTCCACGGGCCCTCTCAGCGAGTCTCTCGCGATAGGCATTTATTTTGTTAAAGTTTTGTTTGCAAATCTTCATTAATTCATCTACATATGATTCTTTTGGTAGATTAAACAAGTTATTATCTAGTTCCTGGTAGAAGCGTTGTGGCAGAATAGAGGGCTGTGATGATTCGACTTCGTTGTTGCATACTTCGTCGTAGTCGTAGTCATCGTCGTCGAGGCTCGAGTTTATTTTACTTTCGTTCATTTCTTTTTTGATACGGAGTATGCTTGCATTTATTAAGCGCTTCGGGTCAGTTTCATCAGGATCGCTAGCCGACTCCATAACTGTTTATGCGTAATCCCCTTAGGGAACGTTCGTATATATATCTATATATATATCTATATATATATATATATATATATATATATATATATATATATATATATATATATATATATATATATATATATATATATATATATATATATATATATATATATATATATATAGTTTGAGAGATCAAGCGAGTGGTTAGTTAATTGGGCATTTCCATTAACGGTAAATCAAACCAGTCATGCGTGACGATCCGATCTTCAGGGTTTTGTGAGCGTCGCTGACTCTCTCCGTGACAACTTTGACCTCTAAAACATAGCTTCTTTATTCATATTTTGAAGACAAAGCGTATATAGTTTGATGTCAAGAAATCAATTTAGCCTTCAAAATACTTCACGTAACTTGAGTTATATGTTTGTCTACTCACAATAGTCCTTATATCCTTTTTTCACTCAAGTTATAACTAGTTAAACACTATTAAATTCCAAAAACTGATCTCTGTCGGCAAACAACGAAATAGTTCCGGATCGTTGTTTCCCTTAAAGTAGTTCTTAAAAACAATGGTTCTCCTCATTTAGGCAGCATTCAGTGATTTGTACATTGCATTCGTACTTGTACTTTACACATGATTTATATCATATTCGAAGACATAAATGCGGCTTTGAATGATATGTTGCAGGACCTCTTTCTTGGGTTGATAGATGCAGTGAGAACACAAGAGATGCGACCATAACTGTGTCAAATTGACGTTATAGATAATTACTGTAAACAAATTATGATAGCAAAAAACGGACTGGTCTCGATATGGTTTTCTTGTGTTAAATCAACAGACAAACTGTTAGTAGATAATTAGTAGAAAACTAGTGTTAAAGATGTAATATTTTTTGGAAATTCATAATAAAGTGGTAATCAGGAGACATTTTACATAATTATAACAACGAAAGGTTTTCGTTGTATGCCGTCTCCTAGAAGTTGAAATCAGGTTCTGGTATATATCAGCTTATATGTAGTGTACACACCCTACTAATGGTAAAGGAACCTGTTTTCGCATGATCTGTTTTCATGCGCAATACGGCTTGAACAACTTAAACAAGACGTTGTTAAAAATACTTTTACTCAGGAGTGTTTCACCCTAGTGAAACGAACTTTTGAAATTAATAATTTTGACATAATGACAACTCGATCGTCTTGGATTCTTAAAGACAGCATTCATTTCAAAAGATTAAAACCAGTGTTTGTATACCACGTGATAAATTACGTCATATATGCTACGTCGGAAGGCAAACATTTCCTTAGAAGAAATAGACATAAATCAAAGATAACTTTTCATTTACAACACCATTTTAAATGAAACGAAGGGCAGTCTTTGCCGTTAAAAGAGCCCCGCATTTGTTTTATTTCCGAAATTTGATGAGGTCATTAGTTTCATCAAACACTTCGACAAACCTGTTTCCAAAATAATGTTTTGACAGTGCTCCGTCAGACGGCCGTATTGTGAAAAAGTTTGTCGAAGTGTTTTTAAAAAACTAAACTCGCAATCAAGTTCTGGTAAAAGACCGAAGGTTGGGCTCCGTAAGCGGTGTTGACTGCGCTATGTTTCATTCAAATTGGTGAAGAAATTGTGAAGTTATCTGTTAAGTCTTCTTTTTTTCAAATCAAAATATTGCCTTCCGACGTAGCATTTATGACGCAATTTTTAACGTGGTATACACACACTGAAAACGGGAAGTAATTAAAATGATTACTCGGTTTGCTTAGTGAGTAAACGCAAATATGTAAAAGCGTCTCGGTTCTGACTTCAGTGTCAGTGTGATGAAAGTTTGTCGGTATGCCCCTCCGGAAAATAATGCTTTAATTAATAAATAAGAGTAGCTGGTGTTTCGAACAACATTTTGTGATCATGTGTTCACATTATGATCCAGCTATCCATTGTGCATTTCTAAAGAAATAAACTTTTAACAAAACCTTTATACGTGTATTTGTGTTGAAACAAAAAAGATGAACTACCATTATAAGCTTTGAATATGGTCGAATTACGTAGTTCTCTCCCTTTACACTGTTTTATTATTTGAGTATTCATATAACGCTGGGTCAGATTTAAGCCTCATTGTAGTTTGAGTAATATGGTGGTTATTTTAAACGTTATATTTTTTTACAACTATTGTGAAGAAAGCTATGATAGCTTATACTAAGTCACTCTCGTGGGCACGATGTTGCTCGAGAGGGTGGTCTTGTGTTGTGGGGCAAACCGTAGTACCCGGAGAAAACCCACTTGTCCGGCTTGGTGACCACTAACCAAACTCACATGCACCCAGGCCGGGAATCGAACTAGGGTCGCCTTGGTGAGAAACGAGTGCGCTTAGCGGACTACTCAATATGGTAGTTAGGGGCCATTAAGGTTTTAGTATCATTGCCGTTTTAGACCATGTTGTGGTTTGGGCCATACAGGTTTAGGGTCATTGTGCTTTGGGTAACATAGTGGTTTGGAAACGTACTGGTTTTTATCTCATGTTGGTTTCTGGAGCTTCTTTTATTAACTTGGTAGTATGGGGCCATGGTGCGGTGTAGGGCCGCAGTGGTTTAGGGCCATGATGGTTTGAGAACCATGGTATTTAAGTACGGTGGCTGTTTAGGGCAATGTTGTTTGTGGGCTATGGTTTTTTAGTATTATGGTGGTTTGGGGGGCATTGCGGTTTAAATACCATGGTGGATTTAATACCATGGTGGTTTGGGTTCATGATGTGGCTTGTATTGTTAAGTGGTGTTTTGAGCCACGTTGTAATTTAGGATCACAAATGACTTCGTTTCGATATTGACGTGAATGTTTACTGTTCTACTGGACACTATGCATACGACAATTTACAGAAACAATATTCCACAGCAATAACGATTAATCCAAGCAATCATAGTGTAAAACTAAAACTATCTAGCTTGCATACTTTATCTGACAAATACATTACATATATCCGTTGAAAAGGTTTGCTTACACTCTACCAAAACTTGTACGAACTTACTATTAAGTATGCACAATGGTCAAGTAGAAGGAGCTAAGATTACACGGTCAACACTAACGTACAGCAATAATTGACATCGTTTGTCTTACATAACCTCTTTCCGATATTTGGTATTCAATACAAGGCTTTACGTCTGGATGTTATACTTACAAAGTTAAAGTATGTAGTACCGATCAGATTGTTGTCGAGTATTCAACAGTGATACCTCATTTTCATGTTTCAATACCGTTGCTGTATTTCGCATTGACTGGTTGAATGGTAGGGAATTGCCAGCACTTTTCCTGCAAGTAACTATTTATTCTTTTAAGCGATACATGTGAAGAACGCCACATATATCTGCCACAAAATATACCTGTACCGACTTTTCATATCTGCCACAAACAACGCTACACCGACTGTTTGTAGGACAGGAATAATGTTTTTTATACATATTTCTATGCCAGCCAAAGATCCGGGAGCGATAATGTTTATGTAAGTACATTAGCTTTTCTATTCCTGATCTAGGCCTTCAAACACCAAGGATTCAGCTATTTCGGGTCGTGTCGAGATAGGCAAGCCTTGAATACGCCCCGCTTTTGAAAGTTGCGCACACTCATAGTTCAGCGCCGTACAATGGAGGTATTTATCAGCGCCGTACAATGGAGGTATTTATCAGCGCCGTACAATGGAGGTATTTATCAGCGCCGTACAATGGAGGTATTTATCAGCGCCGTACAATGGAGGTATTTATCAGCGCCGTACAATGGAGGTATTTATAGTTCAGCGCCGTACAATGGAGGTATTTATCGTTCAGCGCCGTACAATGGAGGTATTTATCATAGATCAGCGCCGTACAATGGAGGTATTTATCAGCGCCGTACAATGGAGGTATTTATCGTTCAGCGCCGTACAATGGAGGTATTTATCAGCGCCGTACAATGGAGGTATTTATCAGCGCCGTACAATGGAGGTATTTATAGTTCAGCGCCGTACAATGGAGGTATTTATCGTTCAGCGCCGTACAATGGAGGTATTTATCATAGATCAGCGCCGTACAATGGAGGTATTTATCGTTCAGCGCCGTACAATGGAGGTATTTATCATAGATCAGCGCCGTACAATGGAGGTATTTATCAGCGCCGTACAATGGAGGTATTTATCATAGATCAGCGCCGTACAATGGAGGTATTTATCATAGATCAGCGCCGTACAATGGAGGTATTTATCATAGATCAGCGCCGTACAATGGAGGTATTTATCATAGATCAGCGCCGTACAATGGAGGTATTTATAGTTCAGCGCCGTACAATGGAGGTATTTATAGTTCAGCGCCGTACAATGGAGGTATTTATAGTTCAGCGCCGTACAATGGAGGTATTTATAGTTCAGCGCCGTACAATGGAGGTATTTATAGTTCAGCGCCGTACAATGGAGGTATTTATAGTTCAGCGCCGTACAATGGAGGTATTTATAGTTCAGCGCCGTACAATGGAGGTATTTATAGTTCAGCGCCGTACAATGGAGGTATTTATAGTTCAGCGCCGTACAATGGAGGTATTTATAGTTCAGCGCCGTACAATGGAGGTATTTATAGTTCAGCGCCGTACAATGGAGGTATTTATAGTTCAGCGCCGTACAATGGAGGTATTTATAGATCAGCGCCGTACAATGGAGGTATTTATAGATCAGCGACGTACAATGGAGGTATTTATCGGAAAGACTTATACAATCAAGGGCCTTCACTCATGAAGGATGATTTCCGGAGAAAATGGAGCTACGTGCCTTTTATATTATTTCATTAAGCTAGCATAAGTTGGAATGGTTTGTCCTAGATGTTAATTGGTGATATATGTGGTATGAATATATACCAATAGAGTGTGCCTACTTTTGGTTCAATAATATGTTTTCTAAACCTAATGTAATAAGACTTCTTGACGTTTATGCCGATTTTAAACAAATAACAATGATTCACAATAGACCTTAAGCACTATGCTCAGGTCGCTTCTTGAATATAGTGAAGGGACATGGGATAACTGCTCGACATCGACTCCGTCCAAATGAAGCTGCAAGAACTACCACAGGAGCCTCAAATTTTTACAATATAGAGCGACTTTTGAAATTACTCCACTGCATTATAATGCACCATATAGACATAGACTCATATCATTCTTCAAGATGAAACAATAATCTTACACCATCAAACATTCCTGATTTCGTTCCACCTCATAAAAACCGAGCCTATGATCTGCAAACAATGTCTTAATCATTTATACCCGCAACCATCCCTACTGATCTTCCTTCTTACTATTACCACTAGAGAATGCAAGAACTTCATACACACTTCCAACATTGGAAACTTGAAACAGATCCGAACCATGGGCAGCTCCCCTCTGTAAACTGCCTGCTACCGTATGTGTGTTTAACACGCTTCTATAGCGTTTGAGTACGAACTGTTTTAAACATTTTTTGAGCAAACATGGTACAATTTATTGTGTACGTTTTTTTATTGAATAACGTTAAAGTGTTGAATATACCGTATTAGGTAATTTATTATGATATCTTTAAAACAACTACATCACCTTAAGTCAATATCGACATACCAACGCAAAGGAATGCATGACGACTTGAACATTAATCAAAAATCCTTTATTACCTTTTGAAGCAGCAAAAAATCACTACGAATAAACAAATGCAAATGAAAAGAAGAATCATTTATTTCTAGTCATAGAAAAGTCACAATTAGTTTTAAAATGTTCATTTTTATTTGCAGTTAGTTAAGTTGGTTTGAAAATATTATTATTTGTACACAGATCAATGTTGGATTGAACTCTCTTTTTCACATTGTTCTTATTATATACACTGAAGGCATATATTGGTGTCAAACATTTTGCTGAGTGACAACTTTAAGAAATCAATGAAATAAAAGCTTCTGCGATTAAGTGTCAGTTTATTCGGGAGATTGAAATTTCGCAAATTTTACAAACGTATCAGACATCTGACATCTCATTGATTTGTGTGTATGTTGTTGTTGTTTTAAATCAAGCAGTGTATGGATACTGTCGTGTACTGTGTTCTATGTTCTACATTTATAGAACTCGGTTATCTGATAATAGTTAATTTCGATTATTGTAAAGGAACATCATTTGGAGAAATGAAATAAGCCTGATTTCAATAAGTAGTATGTGATGTCGATGTGTTTCTAATAGTGTAAAGTAAAATTACAAAAGAAAACTTTTGTGATCATTATTTATTCTTCATTGTTACACTTTAATACTCCTCTTCTACGTTCGTTTTTGACCTACGTACTGACATGTCTTGTATAAATGATTATTTCGATATATTTATTTATAAATAAACATGCACGTACATGGATTAGACAGGATTTCCCTCTGATTTAAAACTGATCATAAAGATAATCATTTCGATACAATGCTCAGACTATATATTCTGTAAAAAAAAATGACAGGCATAAATAATTCTTTAAGCCTTTAAAACCACCTTCATGTGTTAATATAACATTGTCGACATTAAACAAATAATAACTAAAAAGGGTGAGTGTGATTTTATAGAGTCCGCCACTCACCCAAGAGGCTGTAACATCCCCTTTAAGGGTATTTCCGCATGGCCTCTCAAAATAGACGTCAGTTCTTGTTTCTACCCATGAAACAGACTCCAGAGTTATATAATATATATGCACTATCAAGATTCCTCACATTCAAGCTAAAAGCAATTCTTATAAAGAAACATGTATATTAACTGAATGGGTACAAAGAAATATTTACATTTTTTGACTATTTAGTAATTGTTATATATTAAGTAAACAATGTGTTTGGATGGTCCAAGATCAAATCAGCCATTACGGACACAGAGAGCTCTGTAACTATACACAATGTTAGTCAAAAGCTTATTTCTGTAACTATTGTTGGATGTTCAATCAATGTTGTATTCATTTAATCTTCTTTAATCCATATCATATATCACATAGCATATGATAAATGTTCACAAATATAATGTCACATGGATTTTACTTCTTGCACAAACAAACTTTGCAGTATTGTTTGGTGTTTTTTAACATAACTCAGCATCTTCAAAATATTGTAACATACAATGCATCACTACGGTAATCTATAAACTAACAAACACGACAAATGGTTTATTGCATTGCTATATGTACTGTGATCAACTATTTACTTAACATCAGGAACCACTTGATAATCAATTGAAACTTCAATAGGCCATAACACGTAATTGTTGAAAAGAAGTTCATTCAAGGAAGTGTTAGTTTAGGTGTTTAATTATTTTTTACAACAAGTTAAATCCAAGTTCATTCTTAATATGTCCAAGTGAACGCTTTTAAGAAACGGTTTGACTCTTATGGCGTCAAAAAAGAAAGACGCACGTGCGTAAGGTACAACGCCAACTCTCCCTCTCCCTCTCTCTCTCTCTCTCTCTCTCTCTCTCTCATTTCCATTCAAATGTTAATATATAGCAGTTGGTCTCAGTCAAACAATTATGATTATTTATAACATTATTACTTATGTTTTGAAATACGAAACTGGTCAATAAGACGCTCAATAACAACTAGAACTCCGCGAGTCGGATGTGTCGCCTGACGAATTATTTACTGTCGACATTATAGCTGTTAGATTGGCACTTTTTTCCTTCATAGACAATGATGTTGCCATTTAACTTTCAAGTGTAGGTGGCATTTGAACCCTAAATCAGATATACCTACGGAATAAGTTTCAGGTTGAAACCTATAGTTTACGAGATATGCCACGGACAAAACCTAAGCAAGAAAATTAACAAAGGGCAATTACTCTAAAAATATGGCAGCAAGAGTAACGGTTCTTGTGCACTGCACTTGCCCTCAATGAGATCTATCTAGCTATGAAGTTTCAAGTTGATACCTCTTATATTCTTCAAGATATGCCCCGGACAAAACTTTAAGCATGAAAATTAACAAAGGGCAATAACTTTAAAACTAAGAAAGCAAGAGTTACTGTTATTGTGCACTGCACTTGCCCTCAATGAGATCTATCTAGCTATGAAGTTTCAAGTTGATACCTCTTATATTCTTCAAGATATGTCCCGGACAAAACTTTAAGCATGAAAATTAACAAAGGGCAATAACTTTAAAACTAAGAAAGCAAGAGTTACTGTTATTGTGCACTGCACTTGCCCTCAATGAGATCTGTCTAGCTATGAAGTTTCAAGTTGATACCTCTTATATTCTTCAAGATATGCCCGGACAAAACTTTAAGCATGAAAATTAACAAAGGGCAATAATTTTAAAACTAAGAAAGCAAGAGTTACTGTCATTGTGCACTGCACTTGCCCTCACTGAGATCTGTCTAGCTATGAAGTTTCAAGTTGATACCTCTTATATTCTTCAAGATATGCCCCGGACAAAACTTTAAGCATGAAAATTAACAAAGGGCAATGATTTTAAAACTAAGAAAGCAAGAGTTACTGTTATTATGCACTCCACTTGCCCTCCATGAGATCTATCTACATATAAAGTTTCAAGTTGATAACTCTTATATTCTACAAGATATGCCCCGGACAAAACTTTAAGCATGAAAAATATCAAAGGGCAAAACTCTAAAAATATGGAAGCAAGAGTAACAGTTCTTGTGCACTGCACTTGCCCTCAATTAGATCTATGTACATATGAAGTTCCAAGTTGATACCACTAATAGTTTAGGAGATATACCCCGGACAATCGAAGATGGGACGCGGACGCGCCGCCGCCGCCGCCGCCGACGCCGCCGACAAAAGTAACCCCTATATGTCGTCTTTTCAACCGACACAAAAACTGTCGCTAATTTTTATCCCAAATTTTCATCTGAGATTGACCAATCAACAAATAAAAACGTCTATCATGCGTTCAATTAACGCCACTTATGAAGGCGTCGTCGTCTGCGTCATGGCATAGCTCGAAACACTTGAAAGATATATACATTTAGAATGCATGCTGCAGGCTACAAAAAGCATACGTGTACCTAGGCCGATAGCTCTGGACGAAATGAGCTATGCACCTTTCGATGAAATGAAATAGACGCGCGTTGACATCCACTTGCTAGTTTTAGCTTACAACATGGAAATACATTGCTTTTTGCTAGACTGAATATATTCTCAGCAGATTCAACAGGGCAACGTAATTTTGTTCCATACACTCTCTAAAACTTTAACACCTTTTTAGTTTTCAACGACTGTTTTGATCAAAGTGTGATGTTCAAATGTTGTTAGAGTCAATTCTAAAGGTTAAAAATGACCATTTGTTTAAGCATTGAATGCGGTCAAAATTGGAAGGCAATGCATTGGCAGTATAAGCTGTTTTTGTCACATAAAAAGTACCGAAATAAACACTTCATGCAAGAGAATGATGAGGGTATGAAGTAACGTATTTTGTTATAGAACGCTTTCCCAATATTAGGTTTTGTTTTCATCTGAACCTAGAACGAGCTGAAATGATAACTCTTGAAAGTCAAACAAAAGTAAGCAAACAAGTGTAATGATTAAAAGGCATACTACTTGTAAGTTTGCAGGCAGTTATATCAAAATGCATGTATAGCAGTTTAATAAACATCTAACTATGTTCTTCACAGAGTCTGGTTTCCTTGGCGTCTTGTTAAAGTCATAAACTGTATTTTTGTGTTTATTCTGTGTTATTTCTCTTTATTCTCCTACCTGTCGTCCAATCTAAAAATCCAATGCATTAAGTAAAGCATACAGAATTGGCACATTCAACTTGTGGTCAATTTTCGTCTGGTCGACGTAGTTTACAACTGGAAAAACTCTACATTGTGGTATTCCAAACACACGGACTGCCTTTTTAACCAACTGGTGAATCTTCTTGCTGTAAAATATGTTTTCAATAAGTTCTTTGGTCTTCATACACACCTCGTCACATTTTGTAATGACGATTATTTGAGAAACATCTGCAAGGAAAAAAAATCAAATTAATAAAAAGCATTGGAATGAAATTTGTTTCTACTTCACTGATATATTAAGTTAATAATATGTATTAAATAACATTTAAGTTTTGTGGTTTTACTACATCGTCTCAAACTATGGTATTGTGTTAACATATAGACTCGTATAAAATGAATTTGAAGTGTTTTTCATGGTTAAACCATGTCTTGAAAATATAGATTAGCACTTTGCACGTCATAACAGTATGGACAATAATACACATCTGTTTCAGTTACGAGTCAACCATGAAGAATTTTTTTTTGTAAAAGCTCAAAGCATAGCTCACAAAAAGTAACGGTGTACATAAAAATACGTACATGTGTGCATAACTTTTGTTTCTAACGAAATCAGCTTTTATGTGTATTATTTACAGCAGACAAACTGTACAGTGTACCTGTATTGGACCACTTCTTGTAACTGCTCATAGAATATAGTAGAGTTTCATTATATAACACTTCATCCGTACAAGAAGGTGTCTAAAGTTGGCTCACACCAGTGACTTGCGGTTTATAAGGCAGATGCGTTACACACTAAGATAACTTATTGACGTTCACAGTCCTCAAACGTTGCTTTGTTATTTAAATACGCTAGATTTAATGAGTCACGATTAAACGATAATTACAAAGAGACGTGAATAACTAGCGATTTTTGCCTATCAAATAAACTTTATGTTGTAGCTGATATTTAAATTGTAACAATGAAATCTCTGCCAGATGAGATTGACCTTAAATGTGTCCATGACCACTAGTAACTGAGCAAGAGTGCTTTACTTGCAACTTGCAGTTTTTAGAATTACTATAAAATCTCTACAAGGTTCAATTAACCTTTAATGTGACCCTGACCTCAATTATGAGAGCATGAGTGCTTTACTCGAAACATCAATCTACGTCGCTCTACGATTCGTCACTACTGCGAATTCGTACATTTTTCAGCTCTTTATGGGAACTTGCGGTAAATCATTGCTGCTAATAATATAGCGTTGGTTGGGAGTCACAAACGCGCATGCGCTTTGGATGACGCCACTGCGTGAATACTTCAAATTATTCTGGCGGGAATTTTTCAAATTTCAGGAGCATAAACAATGTCCAGTATATCAAACTTAACCATCACTTCAATTCTTAAATAAGAGGCCAAGATCACTTGGAAGTGAAGTGTTAAAAAATGGATTTTGTAGCATAAAATCATCTTAGCCACAACTATTCGCAAATTCGGGAAAGTTCAATTGCCGTGAGACCGTAATCTTTATCGTTTGCGATTTCGGTCAATCCCAATGTATCGTAGATTTTGGTATGGGCGAAAAGGTAACCTCTCGTCTTCAGGAGCAAAAACAATGTCCAGTATCTCAAACTTAACCATCACTTCAAATCACTTCATCTCTTAACTAAGAGGCCAATATCACTTGGAAGTCAATGTTAAAAAGTGGATTTTGTAGTATTAAATCTTCTTAGCCACAACGATCTTTGTTAAATATTAGGCCGCAACAACGTATAATGCCTGGTCTGTCATAATATATATCAATTTATTAAATTATATATTATCGTATTATCAACTGGGACATATGTCACGTTTCTGTGGCATTACTTGTTTAAATTAAAAAAAGTTATTTCCCAAAATTTATTTCATGCTGGATTCCAGAGTACATTATTTCAAGTCAGTTTAATTCTAAATCCATGAAAATTTACAAGCTGTTGACTTTGTAAATAAAACATACTTAATAACATGTAAACGAAAAACAGTCGTGTAATAAAGCATAAACAGTAGTTTATAACAGACTCTGAAACATAAATCTTCTCTTTCGCGGATTGAACAGTTTGTCTTTTTTGGTCTGGAATGAGTCATTTCTTGCATTAATGTTTGAAAACCATTGATTTAAGACTGCTGACAAAATATCATATAGCATTTTTCATATTTACGTTTTGAAATTGATATTTTATGGTAAAAGCGCTACTGGCGTTTTAAGAAAAATGACATTTTCAGCAGTTTTTCAAACAATATAGATATTTTCTATTATGAGGTATATGACTGAACTTTAAATACGTTGGTTCCGAAACAACAGTTAAAATAATGTCAAAACTGACCATCTGTTAAAGTGCATTTTTAATCAGCTTTAATTCAGATTCTACAGTTTTATATACAAACAATGATTTACAGGGCTAATCAGTTCTTGCTGAATTTCAGCAATTCCCTGGTATAAATGCGTAGAACTGGACATAAATAACCCGTATTCAATTGTTTCTAACTCCGAAACAAAATCTAAATTTTTCTAACATTCTTGCAAAAAAAGGAATGACTACATGAACATGAGTAAAACACATGCTTAAACCCTCAACGATAACTGTTTACTGATTGGTTGTTCGCGTAAGGTGAGTAAACAAAGACCATTGTTTAAAATAGTTTCGCCAAGTCCTACTCAGGCAAGCTGTCGTTCTTCAGGATCCGATTAATTATGATCAATAGAGGATATTTCAATGGATCATATTTCACGTATCCGGTCTATTATCAACAAACACCATACTTGTAAAGGAGTTATCTTTTCATTTGGCCTTTGGTCAGGTTAGGCTGTTTTGAAATACTGCTACTTAAAATGTGTAGCTTTATAGCGTTATACTAGACAGTATTCATTTGGTGACTTAACGTCGTTGCTTAATGGGAAACACGACACGTCCCTAACTGTCTTACACACGTGTTCTCCATATTCCACATAACATAAACATAAGTCACCCAAAATGGCAGTCAAGTTGTATATGCCAAAGAGACGCTTACCGCCGTTATGTCATCCATAGCGCATGCGCATTCGTGGGTCCCGACCGGCGTTTTAACTATTGCTCGTTATGTATGTAGCTTTAAACTATATCAATTAATATATAATGTTAAACACATGCCATCAGGAACTGCTTTATGTAAATGAAGAATCTTGTTGCAGAGAATTGAAGGTTCCGATCCATGTATTCCATCGAGCACATTAGCACTGATAACGAAAACGACACAGTAATGTTCATCAGCATCGGTGGATGAGTCCATGTGAAACTGATAAAATGAATAAAGAAAATTAGAATCATCATTTAATTCAAGAAGGAGCATTAAGTAACTATGAAACGTCTCATCAAGTAGTAATGTCATGAGTTTTAAATGTGGACAGTCTTAAAAATCTCAATAATGAACAACCCTTTCATATAATCTAATTAAGTGTGTATATAAAACACCACGTCATTCACTTCTGTTTAGTTTTTTACGTAAATATAATTATGAATGAAATAAAATCGATCAAACCAAATATCTGCTATTAGGATGTTTAACTTTAATAAGCTCAATTTTAAGGGGTCAGATAAACTCTATGGAAAGCAGGTTTTATTTGCAAACGCTTATAAAAGAAAACGTTAGCCCGTGCACTCTAGAGTGACATGTGTAGCCTGTACATTTATTGTTTATTTTAATCATAGCATTCGTTTAAACAACAACCATGCTTACTAAATGTCCCGGCTGCACATGTCCTTCGCAAATTCGCGGGAGTTCAATTGCCGCGAGGCCGTAATCTTTATCGTTTGCGTTTCCGGTCAATCCCAGGGTATCGTAGATTTTGGTATGAGCGAAAAGGTCCCTTCTCGTCTTAAGGAGCAAAAACTGCAAGAATGTAGGTGAATGGATAAGAAACTGAAGCTAGGGATTACCTGCCGTCCACTAGGCCCCCGAAGCTATTACACCATATCAAACTACGCAGTCTGTGAGTTCTTCGGGGCATTAATGACGACAACCAAATGTCAATTTACCGTGAGTAAAATCATTCAAAAATGAAAATTTCGGCTTCATCAGTATTCGCTTGAAAGCTGCATAAAATAAATTCCTACCCAGGACAAGGACCAGTTTAAATATATCTCTTGCGTTGCGTGTGCTTCAATTGGTTTATATTTTAAACGGACAATTGGTGTGTTATCGAAATAGAATTTACTGAACAAAGTTAAACATTTAAGTCAGTTCAACTTAGTGAACTAGAACAATCTGAACAACAGATCTTAAACTATCTCCCCCCTGAACATTCACAAGTTTGTCGTCACGATGTGCTTAAATCCAGATAACAAGAACTTCAGTGTTTTTTATTGTAAATTATTTAAATGTTAAGTAGACAAGGATCGACAAATAACGGTTGTCTAGGTAGAGATGCACTGAGTGGCTTTATCTCTCTCTTTTGAAAACAACTTTTCTGATTGTGGTTTTTTATTATCTATTGATTCATGTTTATGGGCACTAAGGTAAATTACCTAGAACCATTTTGTGAACAAATTGAATATATGGTCTTTATAAATAACAATAGAAGTGCAGTAATAATTTATTTTCAATTTGTTCCTGTAAATGTTTAAAGGTTGTATACTGAAGTGTAACATGAATTACTCTTTAATAAACACATCGGACCCAACCAGGACCTTAAAATTGTTTTTTCTTCTTCACAAATTGCAGATAAGATAAACTAGGAAAAAGACAAATCACATGAGTTTAAGATATTAGTTTTTTGATCATCGTTATCACATGTTATGTTTTATTCGATATACATGTAACTCCATGTTGTATATGTTGAAATATTTCATTCTGAAATTTGAAACGAATAAAATAGACTCAATTTATCTCAAATTCATCGAAAAGGGAGCATAAATAACAAGAACCTAAAGTCATTTTGCCTTGAATCAAATCATTCAAAAATGCATTCAGTATTCGCAAGATAGATGCATAAAATGCATTTGTAACCAAGATAAGGACCAGTTTTAATACATCTCATGTGCGTTGTTTAAATACGCTTCAATCGGTATATATACCCGCTGTAAATGAAAAGGCATCAACATCTATACACAATTATACACAGCGAATTAGGGAATACGTAAATTTCCGTACAAGAACATGTTTTCGCAGATTCGTAAAATCATAGCGTGGTAGTTTTAAAGCGTATTTAATGTTCATTACGCAATATCGTTGGGTCCGTGCAAATAGTTATTTTTTGCAAATCGTCTGTCCTTGTGTGAATGTGCTGCATTATACATTGTTTCAGTACACTCCTAAACTCCAGACGGTTTAAACGCCAACAGAACGTTTGTCAATAGATTACACTAAGGGAAGTTTGGGTGACGCACAACGTCATGAAGACATTGGTATGGTAGCTGGTGGTATGTCGAACAACGCGGTTGTACGAATGATGAATTATTATCGATCGACTTTGTTGCGATTAGTGAGAAGACACGAAGAAACCGGCCCTGTAGCAGATCGGCCGCACCAAGCACGTCAACGAGTGACGTCTACTTAACAAGACCGTCATGTTGCCCTTTCTCATCATCAAGACCGCCTGAGAAACATGCGGATACAATCAGCAAGATATCAGTCGATCAACGGTCCGTCGACGTTTACTGGCTGCAGCGATAATGGCATATGCTGCGTGCAGGGGCAACGTCTTAACGCCGTAAAGACGTAGGAATCGCCAATTGTGGTCTCGCCTGCATCTTGATTGGACGCAAAACCAGTGAAAGGAAGTTATTCGCAAGCGAGTGCAGATTTTGCTTGATGGTAGGCGTAAGGTACGACGTCGGAGGGGTAAACGGTACGCTGACTGTTGCGTCAGGCAAAACTCTCGCTGGGGAAGAGGCAGTGTTATGGTCTGAGCAGACATATCCTGGCACTACAAAGGTACCGCTTATGGTATTGCAGGGAAATCTGACGGTACTTCGACGACATACTAGAGCCACACGTGGTGCCTTTCTTGCAAGATCACCGTGATGTCACAATTTTCCAACGGGACAACGGACGGCCCCACTCAACCAGACTCAATACTCACTTTGAGACACGTCAGTGCATCAATGTTTTACCCTGACATGCCTTCTCTCCGGACTTAAGTCCCATTGGGCATCTTTGGGACCAGCTTGGATATAAAGTACTCATTAGACGTCATATCATTAACAACAAGGTCGGGCTTGTGCAGGCGCTTCGGAAGGAATGGAATACCACCCCCAGTACCACATACAACGTCTAATTCGTAGTAGGAGATGCAGATGCCAAGCTGTCCTGTATGCTAATGGCGGGAATACTTCATAATAGAGTTTGTGAATTTCAATTTTTACCCCGCAGGGCTTTTTCACCAAAAATTGTGAAGAGGCCTAGCCTTTTCATTTTGGGAACTTTAAACCCATGAAATTCTGCAAAATTCAAATGCGTAAACATCTGAAATTGGGAAATTCCACAAATGAGGATTGAAGACACCTTTTAAACACAGGTCAAGGTATCCATATGAAACTTGAAACTCATGTTACAAAAAACAGCCTCATATCTTACATGTGAGTCTACTTCTAGTTGATTTTTTTTCAATTATGACCTTTTTAATATAAAATGTGTACAAACACTCCACAGGGTCAAGCTTAAAAGGTCTAAATTGTATGGACTTCCAATTGATACACATGTAGATCTTATTGGGGGAGAAATCATGTATTTGACTTCGCTTTTTTAACATGACGCAATGAAAAGAGAGGGAGAGAGATTAAATATTTTTAATCTTCATAGAGTTTATTCTTAATCGAGGGAAAGAATCAATAACAATATATGGACAAATTGGTCCTCGAATAACGTTTAAATTATACAGCACTCTTCTTATGTTAATTTAAAAGATAAAAATAATAATTTGCCCAAACAGAATTAATTTTTATTGTAAATTTTTGAAGTAAGATCTTCCTTTTTGGGAAAAATATCTGGGAATTGTGAAAAAAATATCTTGAAATTAGGGAAAATATGCTATTTATCCCAATTGTGAAGTAGCCTTATTTCGGCCCATAGCAAAGAAGGTGAAAAAGCCCTGAGTACCTCGACGTCTTAGGTGGCACAATAATCATCAAATTACCCACATATCATCATTTGCCAAGTGTTACATTTTAAAATAGCCTTAACTTCATTTTAATCAAGGTTTTCTTATGGAACTTCACATCAACTTCAAATTATGATTAGAATGTTCTCTGGTGCGTTTTCATTGAACGCGAGTATATATTAAACGGGCACCAAATGGTGTGTTATCGAGAGAGTATTTACCTTATAACCAGTATTGCTCAGTGTTTACATTGAATGCCTTCCTAATAGGGTGAATAGAAAATTATAAAATCGTTGTAACATTGATGACCCTTGCACATGTTTTAACCAATAACTGAAATGTTTTTTTTTCAGTATCATAGTTTGCAATGAGTAATCGTTTAATTGTAACTATAACTCCATTGCGTACCCTACCTGAAAACCGACACAGTACTTGGATGTGGATCACTAACTAATTATCTATATATGAGTATCCCATTTTCTAGTGGATTTACCGATTCATACGCGAATCTACACGGAATTCTAGTGTTTCAACGACTCAAAACACCAAATATCGGATAAGTTACACTTGTGTACTAAACGTAAAAATAATATTAGAAATAAAATCCGTTTCTGACATGAGGTATAGATTTGGCGAACGTAACCACAATGTTTTCGATACAGTAGTGGAATCTCATGAGTACGAACAATGTTGTGACAATTAATTTAATAGAATGATCAAGAATGTACAGCAATTTTTACACAACATTTAACTTCAAAACCTATAAAGTGTAAAAACATGTTACACAGAATGGGCACTTCCAAATTGGTGAAATTTGCCTTACGGGCATCATAATTCACAATTAGCGACGCTTCATTATTTCTGTGACACTAGAAGCTGGAGATGGCCAAGTTATAACGATTGTTTTCCATAAGCTTTCAATCATTAATTTAAGTAAGATGATTCATCAACAGAACAGAACAGAATGTTTATTATCGTATTCAAATACAGGATATCGATAAATCAATAGAAAGTTTAAGCATTACGTCAAGAAATATACAAATAAATAAACATGATAATGAATGCATGTACAAAGTTAACGAAAACATTCAAGTCAGTGCATCAAGGTGAACAAGAACAACCTTAACAAGAGATCATAAAATATCCCTCCCTAATCATTTTCAAGTTCTTCACGATGTCCTTAAATCCAGATAACAAGAACTACAGTGTTTTTTATTGTAAATTATTTAAATGTTATGTAGAAAAGAATCGACAAATAACGGTTGTCTATGTAGAGATGCACTGAGTGGCTTTATCTCTCTCTTTTGAATACAACTTTTGTTATTATACTTATGTGAAAAACTACAGAAACAAGCTCAGTAGCAATAAGTTTAAACATAAATCCGGTTTAATGGCACTGTGTAAACGCCAAAGACAAAGAACACAAAAAAAAATCAAACAAGAACTATGGAAGAATAGCACAAAACTCCACAAACAACACAGTGCATTATTAAAAATAAAAGCGACATATATATTAGCTTATCTTTTCTTGCAAATGATTACCTATCTAAAATATTTGAAGAAAATGACGTCACATGCCAAAACACTCCGAGTCAGCCAAATAAGGTTTTAAAGATAACATGAATTTACTCCATATTTTTTTATATTCAATTTGATTCATGTTTGTAGACACCAAGGTAAATTACCTAGAACGATTTGTGATCAAATTGACCATATAGTCTTAATTAATTTTATAATAGAACAAGTGCAGTTATAATTTCTTTTCAATTTGAACCTAATGTTAAAATTTTGTACACCGACGTGTCTGGATATATTGTGATGTTAAAATAAGTAAATATATAAGAGATAATTAGATTCAAAACATTATTTACCATTTAATAATCACATCGAACCGATATTTCTCCCACCCTGGACCTTCAAATTGTTTCTTTTTCTTCACAAATTGATCATAAGATACACTAGGAAAAAGACAGATCACACGGGTTTATGATACTACTATTTTGATCGTCATTGTCACATACTTTGTTGTATTCGATATACATGTAACTTCATGTTGTATATGTTGAAACACTTAATTCTGGAGTCTCCAGCACATAAACAAAACTCAATTTAACTCCTATTAATCGAAAATGGATGAATCTGTTTACAATTCACTCAAACTGACTAAGTGTTACGGACTGTTAATCAGGATATTATAGTATTTGAACGTGACCAACATACATTGCCAAAACATTTGGATCGGACGTGCGAAAAAAATTCAATTTTGTCCTTTTCAAAAAAACTCGAATCGAGCAAAGAGCGAACAATATTTTTCTGATATTCAATATAAAGTAGAAAGATAGATCAACAGAATTGCCCGTTAACCCATTTAATCACGATCTTACTTTAGAATTTAATCTGACAATTGATAAAAGTTCGAATAAGAAATATTTATCCATTGAAAGCGCAACAATGATTAAACCAATTTTTAAGATAATAATAACATATTATTATTAGTAGTTTGATGATCATTCCCTAAGGAAAAGATGTGAAACAGCCTACCTAATTCACTTTAACATCATTTAAAACCACATTTAAACATTAATATGATTGGTTTTTGGATATTTAAAAAAATATAATGATAGAAATGTTTTACACATATATAAATTTCAATTTCTAGATTTAATTCTAAAACCCAACGAATTGTATTGTTAGGCCTAAACAAAAAAAAATATGTCCGTTTCGGGTAACCCGACCCTACCTATAAAAATGCGCCCACCCTAACTATTTTTTTCCGGTTCTGAGCAAAAAAAAAATCGTTAGCGAATAGAGAGCTACGAAGGGCGGATAAATGCAGATTTTCATCAGATTTATTGTTTATATGATTAAACAAAGTCAGGCAATGACAGTTATGTAGGAAAGACTGCCATGTGCAAGAAAACACTCTGAACTTACGACAGATTTTGAAAAAAAATAATAATGATAATAAAAAAATCCCTACCTATCCTACCTAGAAATCTTGGGAAGGTTACCCTATACAGACAATTATTTATTTTTTTGCCTTATTAATAATATCGGATTATTTGGTCAAAGAAATCAGATATAAAAGTAGACTTAAATATTTGGTTGGTTCAAACCAGTGTTCCTTTCTTCACTTATCGCTTTTTCGACCAGCTATATGTTTGAAATTATAATTGTCTGTGCTAGTAAAAAATGATTTTGGAATATCATTTCAGACCATCAATGAAACATTGAAATTGTGAACACGTTTTGCTATTTAGGGTTAGTCATAAGTTCAAATGGTTCTTTTCGCAAATATTTAAACGCGGTGGCAAGTAAAGCTATAAAATCAGTCATGTCTCTCAAAAGCATTACGTCTGGAGGGTATATACCAGTAAATATACAATTATATGACACTTATGTGCTCCCTTTGCTTGAATATTGCTCAGAGTTATGGGGTTTTGCTGAAGCTGAAAATCTGGAAAGAATATTCAAAAAGTTCCTTAAGTAGATTTTAAATGTCAAAAAAAACGACTAATAATTTGTCGTTATATGGAGAAACGGGACGCTTTCCATTAATAATAAACTCAGAAGTGAAAATAGCCAAATATTGGTTTAAACTCATGAACAGTTTTAATTCAAATTGTATATTGTATGAGACTTACTGTATGCTTTTAGAAGAATGTGAAAAGGGTCATGTAAATTGGTTAACCAAAGTAAAACTGTTATTACAATCAGCCGGTTTTAATGAAATGTGGCTGTTTAGGGACTCAGTGCTTAAAATACCATGTTTTATAAGCCAGTTAAAACTAAGACTGAAAGATACCTATGTTACACAATGGAATGAATGTGTTAATATCTCAACAAGTTTAACTCTATTTCGTGCAGTAAATTCCTCTTTTGAAACGTCCTGCTACCTCAAAATTGTTGACAAATGTTAAACACAGACATGCGTCTAGCAAATTAAGATTATCCTCTCACAGGCTAAAAATAGAAGAAGGCCGTTATAGGAACATTCCCCGACAAGAAAGGAGATGTGATGTTTATTCATTGAATGACATTGAAGATGGATATCATTTTGTACTGATAGTTATTATCGAACACGACCTAGTATGTTAAAATAAATTACTCTTCTTAACTCTACGAAGAAGTCGTTGTTACACAAACTGGCTATATTTACTATCAAGGCAAATCAGATCAGAGACAATATAGTTAATATTACAGCCTAAATTAAACTGGATGTTATTGCTCTCTTCTTGTTGTTTCTTTTTGTTTGTATTCATGTTAATTTATATATCCTGTTGTGCGTGCTATGTTGATTGCGTTGATGTTCATAAGCTGTATATGCTTGTATCTAAATAAGTGTTCTGTTCTGTTCTGTTCATATTCCTGGGAGTTCAGTTTATCACCGATTAACGGAAGGTATTTCCCCGCTATTTCTTTGGTTAAAACGGGAATTTATTTTTCGTAGTATTTGGGAAGTTAATGTTGTCATTCTCAACAATGATTGTTTAAAATACGTAAACACAAAAAGGATAAGCAGACGGTTAATACAGACTCGTGTAACTATTTGGGTAATTACAGTAAAACGATCTGTAGAAGAATTTTTCTACTCAATAATAAATTCAATAATTAGACGTTTCAATTGAACAAGACCACCTTTTTTCAATTCTACAATCGTATATTTTGCTCCGATTGTTAACACATCTTAAATAATTATAAATTGAATGCATGTTCAATGAAGGAAAACTATGATGTGTAGGTTGCTGGAAGTTTAACTGAAATAATTTTGTAAATCTGAAGTGTCGTGTCCTATTTATTAGAATAGCTTGAAGGCTTCTTTAAAGAGTTTGATTCTTAAGAGTTTGACTTTATTGTATTATAAACAACTATAGACAATTATTTTGTATACTTAAATCAGTTTTGAAATAGTTTAGATTTGGTACATTTTGAATAATATTCTTGACTGATCATTGTGCAGCCAACGGTATCAAATTTGAAGTGTGCAGCCAGCGGTATCAAGTTTGACAGTGTGCAGCATGCGGTTTCAAGTTTGACGGTGTGCAGCCAACGGTATCAAGTTTGACAGTGTGCAGCCAGCGGTATCAAGTTTGACAGTGTGTAGGCAACGGTATCAAGTTTGACAGTGTGCAGCCAGCGGTATCAAGTTTGACAGTGTGCAGCCAGCGGTATCAAGTTTGACAGTGTGCAGCCAGCGGTATCAAGTTTGACAGTGTGCAGCCAGCGGTATCAAGTTTGCAGGCAACTGTATCAAATCCTTTCTGTTTAAGGGGTTGGTTGGTTTTCAGCTATTTTGGCCAAAGGGATAGGGCACTGTCCGTCTTTCGTGTGTACATCTGTACACAATTTCTTTGAACATCAAATTATGACCCTGGAGACAAAACTGGCCATGCCCGAGGTTCACAAGTTTCCTGTAGACTTATATAGGAAGTTCTTAAAAATATTCTTGTCTGAAACCGCAATTCACAGTCCTTTAATAATTTGTATGTAGCACCATATAGTGGTCCTCTAGCAATCTTGTTCAAATAATGCTCCTGGAATCAAAGCTGCTCCAAGTTTGACTCACTTTCTTATTTTTGAAGCTACGGCAAAGTATTTTGGACAGTGTGCACAAATTTGAATACAAATACCAATATTGTGCTTTGATGACCTTGGCTGTAACCTTTTGACCCACTCTTTTATTTTTGAACTAACAGCAATAAAATTGAGACCATATGTACAGATTTAAAAACAGATAGCAAAATCATGATGACGATGATGATGATGTTGATGATGATGATGATGACGACGACGACATTGACGACGACGATGATGATGATGACGATGACGACGACAAGGGCGACGACAACGACGATGATGATGATGATGATGATGATGAATCCAACTTAGCTTCACCCTTTTACCAAGAATATGTTGGGGGTTTTAATCGTGTTATTAAATATCAAAATGTAAGGTTACATGACATCTTATGTATATTTTTCTTTTCAAAACTGGATGACATACTTTCATATACTGTCATTGTTTTTTATGAATGTATTAAAACTTATAAAAATAATAAAATATATTTTCAAAACATCGCATAAATGCTGTGTTCCGAAATGTCAAAAGATCAAAATGTTGTTGTTGTTTCTACTTTTTTCAATATGTTTTATTTAAACTTTATTTTTCTGTTAACTGATATTAATTAAAGCAGACATTTTTGTGTTTATTTCTTAGTATCTAATAATATGATTATAATTTAAACATAGACAAAAGTTTTACTGTTTTGAGTCCTTTGAAGTTTTAAGGGTGGGCATAATGAAACACAATTAACTTCTTTGGTATTTCAATGTGATACTTATTTAAAATTTGGATAAAGGTCCCATAGCTTTATTGATGGTTCATCATTTTATAAAGTCTGTTAATGGCTAAAACCTTAATTACATCTTTTAGGCTTTTCTAGTTTATGAACAAATCTTAACTAATATAATTTTTAAAAATGTGTCAAAGTATCATATGTAGCCTACCCTATGTGTTCCGATGCTGTCCACTGTATCTATTTTAACGTTTTTCATATCAGCTGTTTTTCCTCTTGAAACGGAAAATACCGAGTTTATGAAGGACGACTTCCCGGCTTCTGTATGGCCAACAAGGCATAATTTTAGTTGGCGCTTTTTGTGTGACCGTATTTCTTCAATCAGGAATTTTTCAGTCTGAAAATACATGCAAATTATTGTTTGAACATTATTTTTTATGAAATGACGATCGTTTTCCATCCAAATCGTCCTATTTAAAGGGTTGTTGGTCTTCTTGAACCGCAATTTAATGTCCTTTCCGAACACTGCGACCTTATCACATCCAAATGTCTTTTTGATTAATTTTTGGTGTTGAAGCATATTACAATGTCCTTTCTGAAAACGATGCCCGTTTTTATAATTGTCTCGTGAACTGGGTCGTATTTTACCATAACAGTTTTCACCGAAACATTTGAAACGACAAGGATAAGCCCAGTAGCTTATGATTTAACCATGATCCTATTTAAATGCATAAATTCCAAATAAGGAACAAACTAAGAGGTAATCACCATTTAACAAATTTCAAAATGTACTTCCCTTACTACTTGCTTAATTCCCTCCGATGTATTGAAATACCAAAATATGATAAATCTATTGAATATCAATTTAACCATACCAAAACATGTACATATATAAATATATATAATTAAAACGATATATAATACCTCCACAAAGCTCTTCCTATCAGTTCTCCTCCATGGCTTGAAATACAGGGGACCCATAATGCACGTATATTGCTTCAACCACACTACCTCAGTGGATGAACAAACTCTAAATCTAATGATAAAGTTACCCCTCCTATTATGAGTCATCACAAATAAAGGTAGAAGGATGTATTAAATCTACATCAATTAGCTATCAACAATACTCCCGATGAAAGCGAGAAAGTGTAAAATAGTTTCAGTTTATGTAAATAATGCTTATCCGACTTCCGGAATGGTATTTTTTACAATGTAAATCTTAATTTTATAAATGATTAAGATAGTTCAACTGCGTTTTTCTAATGATTAACATTCTTATCTCAATCTTTATAGCTGTGCATATATGCCTTTTTTGTTAATTTAACTTTAACACGAGTGCATATCAGACAAGCTTCAGTGCAATTAAATCAGAGTTCTTCACTTCTCGATTTCTTTAAGATATTTACTAATATTGATATAAATGCAGCGGCAACAGCTAACTCAGCTTACAAAAATAACCACTTGTTCTTAGTTAAACACAGAATTACACTTCTTAGTTATAACATTAAAATTGTGTAATATAGATAACAGCATACATCATAAACCGCATCTGAATAATAATATCAAGATCGAAAACCGTTAATTGCAGAAAAATGGGTTGTTTTTTTGCTTAAAAATCTGAATGTCCAAATGAGCCCACGTTGATGATCTGACGATGACAGTACGGGATTTATCTGATTGTGACAGTACGGAATATATCTGACGATGACAGTACGGGAATTATCTGACGACGACTGTACGGGATTTATGAAACTTATAACCGAAATGATTTCTCTTTTGATCGATCTTCAAGTGGAAATATTTCACAAACAACAGAAAAAGGGCTTAAAAATTACTGCAATATTGTACTATTCGTATGAAAACCAAGTATTTTCATGATAGTTGTTAGTTGATAAGTTTATAATTTCTATACATCGAAAGAGTAACTGTTTGCCTAAACAATTCATCTTGTTAGTCGCATATATAAAACAAATGTACGATCATATATAAGCAAACATACTCGACTGGCCTATGCGTTAGTATGAGACAGATGAAGAGGACGCTTAAAATATCATACAAGTAAAGTTAAGTATATAAAGACAATATCTGAAACTCCATATTTATTGTCTGCAGAGTACTAGACCTCGCGTCAGATGCTGGCGTTATGTTTCAAAATTGCTCATTTTAACGTTATACAACAATCGAATTTTAGACGAAATTGCAAACAGAATGAAATATTGCCGAAATGTTATTGCTTCTTGCTTTATGACAAATATTAACTTATAAGTCTAAGAAGACTGAAATCCATTTCATGACGAAAATCAAAAAGATATACGTCACTTTATTTCGCCGGTAAGATGTAAAAAGTTTTATCTTAAGCGTCTAGATATGAGTTTTGATCGCATTAACTAGGGTTTATTTTTTCTTTTGAAATGATAAGAAGAATGTTTAGATAACATTTAAAATTAAAAAGTGCAAAACACAAATACACATATTGAAACGTATCACAATAACTGCGATGTTAAAAGTTGATACACACCTAAGTTGTTTACAATGATCAAGTACTATATTTGGCGTCGTCGGCGAAAATGAGTCTTGCTGGGGTTATCACGTTCCCGAGATAAGCAAAACGAAATATAAAAAAACACGTTTGCAGGCCAATTATAATTTTTGTTATTCATGCCATTTTGATGAAAACATTTCGAAATCCAGACCAAAGATATGACGGTTTCGTCGGCTTATCTTCAAAGCATTATTATGTTGTCAGGTTAATAACTTAAACATATTTGTTTGGAAGGTAATGTATTCATTTACTTGTGTTGTCATTCTTTATTCATTCAAGTATTCATTTTACTGATTATTTTCAACAACCATTCGACAAGTTGACCCGGAATGATTTTTTTCGTAACAACTAACAGTTTACTTATAGCATCGGATTTGATGGCGGTAAGTTTGAAAACTATCTTAACAATTCATGAAAATGTCCCAATTTTGTCACAATTCATTAAGAGTTAAGTCAAGTCAAATACTTTCCCGTTACAAGAATTTAATAGACTTAAAAGTTATAAACATTATTTTCATGAAAATATATGTCAAGGGGTTTCTTGCGCAAGCGAAAAGTTGTTCAGTAAATGGTGAATGAGATAATGATATATGTGATACATAGCCCGTTCGGTGTGAGTTTTTCACATGCTTAAAAACCTTCAGCAGAGGATTATTTAGATAAACCCTTGGTGTTCACGAATAGTCCCAGTACTCGCGCTTACTTGTGACACTGGATGGATCCCAACCCGTTACCGCTGATAGATCAATATGTTTAGCCCTTGGAACAGGCTCGTGCTCATGGACCGAAACCGACTGTGCGCCCAGATGTTTGAAATGGACTACATTAAGTGTGCGAATTGGTCAAGCGAGGTGAAAAAGTGATGGCACATGCAGGGCTTATAGACAGTTTCAATGACAATTTACCTGTTGATCTCTCCAATGTACAGCATCTTGTGTGGGAAGTTTTTAAAACATTTGGTATATGCCGACATTAAGATCGTATACAGTGTTCAAGCGATACTTTAAATACGAACGCTACTTGAATTCGACCTGACCAAACATGAACGTTCTTTACTGGCCAAGTAGAAAAGAGACTGGGTGGTATTTAAATTAGCTTGTGGATATATTTTAAGGCTTCGTATGTTATGTGATGCACCAAACGTTGCTAATTGTATACTAATATAAGCCTAGAGCCAGGGTTTTTTTTCTAGTTCAGTCAGGCATTTTACGGACATTCAAAGAACGACGAATTTACTGAAAAACATTATAAGGCAGTAAGCAAAGTACATTGTAAAGTTTTTTGCTCAAAGAAGAAGTACATTTTGTACATAACGGTTATACGTGTTTCAATAGGTATTATGTCTTTATTTGTTTTGTATTTAATATAAGAATGACTGTACAGCCAGGAATCCCCATTAAACTGAAATATGTTAGATGAATACGTATGCTCTTAGTTATTAGGTATACTAGTGTTTTTACTATCATTATTATTACCCACATTAAATAAACACACACTCATTATGAGAACCATATAGTTCAAACAAACAGCAATGCGACTTGCATATCTAATTATGTTTATCTTCGTTCCACTGTTTTTGAAATGTAAATAGTTCAGTGACCTTATTATTAGGTTTACTAATATTATTACTATTTTTATTATTACCAAAAAAACGCTCTGTAATGAGAACCCTTTGCTTCAGAGAAAACATCAATGTGACTTAAATAACCATAATATGTTTATCTTTGTACAAAAGCTTTAAAATGTTAATATTCAGGTGGCTTATAGGCCCGTTCAGCCGGGTGCCATTATGTTATATTTACACCTCAACTTCCATTCCTTAAATGAACTGCCTTTCGGCAATAGGGTTTATCAATTGATGAACGCAACATCTTCGGATATGTTTGGATCGCAATTCATTGCATAACAATATACATGAAAACAATTGATATTTTAATTGTTTGTATTTTGTCGGCAGGTCCCGTAAAATCTAAATCAACATTTAGAAAGTGTTAATTTATTTTATTTCAAATGTGTTGCTGCCTTAAACTTTTCAATTTTACATTTAAAAGATATTTCAAGTGGTAGATCTTTTCCCGCGTTATTGTGAGGTCATTTGATAAATGTTTCCGGTTACAGTCGGGTTGTTCTATTTACAAAATAGGTAAGAAAGGATAACTGAAAAGTTTTCTTTAATGAAATGAAGAATGAACTATTGGCGTTAGTATAAGGAATGAATGGCGGTGTTGATGTCATTATCGGGGATATGAACGTCATTGGGCTGGTCAAAGTAAGCGTGGAGTCCTTTGGACTCCAATTTTTTTTTGTGAATATCATTTATGTTAAAACAAAACTTACTTACTAACTATACAACTTCTAGCTGAATACCTTGATAGTACCAGTTTTCATAATGTTTTAGCGTACCACCGGTTCGACAACTTATTGATCATATTTAGCTTTAAGCCAGTGTCTGAACAAAAAGACTCAATAAGGATGATATGTTTTTTATGCTTAAACCAATGTCTGCGAAACTGGAAATATCATTGATGAACATCAAAATGTATAAGTTACCTATAATGTCAGTAACAATAACCCCATTAGTAAAATAAGCCCGTATCAAGTGAACTAAATTATTCTTAAACAATAAATATGTTATTGGTGACGGAACACAACACTGCTTTGTTCTTATAGTGCACAAAGGTAGTCCGTCAAAGCGCAAGTCGCTGACGACTAGACGCCGTCCGGAGGTATATATCCATGTTGGAACATGGTATGTTCACGCATTACGTATATCAGTTTGTACATGTAATGAGAGATCACCAGAAACACGCCACAACCACCATTTCTGTATAGGCAGTCATAAGTGTTTTAGGGCAGCTGTTTAAGGACTTTTTAAAGTCAATGTTATATTCGTAAAATATCCCTCGTTTTCTAAAGATATTCGTTTGTAATAAAGACTGGTCAGCAACGTTAATATATTATCTGCTTGGAGTATCTTCATTGACCCTAATTTCTTCTAATACGATGGACGCTTAGTGATAAAACTTACAAAATATTATTCTGACACTATTTGTACGCGAAAGGGCTCTATAATTATAATTGTCATATAAAAGGCATTTACATACATAGGTGTGATAACGTTTTTGCTTCACCCCATTTGCAAAGTGCCGGTGATAAAAATACCATTAAATATATTTTTATCGGAATACTTGTGAAGTACTTCAATGTTTCAATACAAATGCCAACAATTACGAAGTTTAAGAGCTATATTATCATGTGTTTCATCCCGGTGATCACTTCCTTTTAAACGTCATAGTTTACCGTCCTTGAAATATACATTTAATGTAATAGTAACGTTTCTTCAGGTTATCGCCTTGACTATAATGAGGATCACATTTTATTTGTTCTAAGTAAGAATTCAAACCACTAAACGTTCTAACACGTGTTGTTAAGACCTATACTCAGCTTTGAATACAAGTTAGCCGCTATAGCACGCTCAAAGTACACTCGTTAATTTGTTATACGAATATTTTGCAACTTGCTATGTTAATCTACCTCGAATGTGCACAGTCATCGTTCCATCATTAATTTGTATTAGTGTGATAGCCTATGTAACGTTGCTATAATAAATCAGTCGGCTTCTTTGTGTAAATGTTAAGGAGAGTTTAAAAGTTCGCTACATTATTCATGTCGGTAAAAAAATCGACTGTATGATACAGATAATATAGGATAAGCTACGGTTAAGTCCCTTTGCTATATCGAAGTGTATTTTGTAGAGTCCGTTACCAAAAGTATGATTTACCGAAAGAACATGTTTTTGTTTTATTTCATTAGTAGATTAAAAAAAAACGCTATCCGTATTCGTCGTTTCTTTATCAATTGTCATTCGTTCTGGTGACACATACATGTATATAACTAAGATATTAAGGTCATTAATCAAAATGTGACATTCTAATTTTTTGGGGAATTATAAGAGTTCTTACGTGGATGCACACTTAACTGTAGTGGACACTCAATCTACATTTACTACTGCTTATCTAGCCATTTTACTCAACGATATTGGCTCTGTCTGCGCTAACTTACTTTGTTGTACTATAATAAGCGGTTAATAATATCTGCTTTCGAGCTGGAATGCTCCATTATTCGATGGTTTATTAATTTGAAATGAAGAACTATCAATACATAACTATTTCTAGTTGATTGAAATGAATTCAGACTAGACCTTCCTCCAAAATAACCGCTTTTATCATTACCCAAACAACAAAAGAACTTTTTATTTAGATTATGAACGACGTATTGGAAAATTTCATGTGAGCTTAAAGCAACTGTGCACCAGATGATCAATTTGCAAGAAAAAAAGAATATTGTCATAAACTTGCAATTAATGTGTACAATGCATTGAAACGCAATGCATTGGTTCGAACCCGGTCTCCGACATATTTATTTTTTACATTTTGGTACTTTGTTTTACAATTATGATATCAAAGCGTAACACATTCTATTAAAGAATTGTCCTGAGATTCGTTTCAGAAAAAAACTTGTTTTGGTGCCAATCTGGTGTACAGTCCCTTTAACATATAAAAATAAAAACCAAGCATTTATGTAAGTATTTCACATATTGTGTTAGTTTGACGTTCTTTACCTTCATACCAGTAAAAACGTTGAGTTATAACTAGAAAGTACGATTAATTGCGTGCTATAAACATAAACTAACATAGTTTCGAGAATCTGGTTTTTGTCCTCCTTCTGTTCAAACAATCAATATCCAAGTTATATTTAAATTTTCATATGGTTGAAAAATTAATTTCATATATCACAATGATACACCATTAAAGACAGCAATATGCAAAAAGTTGCAGAACGTCATAACACTGATGTTTTGTTCTAATTGGTATATAGGTCAGATGAACCAAAATGTTTTGCAGTCCTGAAAGAAAGGCTTATTCACAGTAAATACATGCGTTGGAATGTATACCATACTCTTTCATTGTTCGAAAGATCAATTGCAGAAAATACAAAAACTAACGAATTTTGTCATTGCAGTTTTCCAATATAGTTGGTGGTTAAACAACAATGTGGTGCACGATAATGAAAACAACTATGGTTGTTATATAGCACGCACTTCAGAACCCATCCTAGTCAGTCATCAAAGCTTCCTCATCTCTCCCTCCTGCCTCCTCTTCATTCTCCCCTGCCTCAGCGTCAATCTACTCCTTTTGCTTACTTTATAGTCAACTATTTAAACACGCTCTACGACCTGGTGTCCCCAAAAATTCCCTAATAAAAGTTTGAATGCGATTTCGATAACATCATGCGAGACCTTTGTCAACCAATATCAGACAGCTACTATTGAATATTATAGTTCGTACATAATGACAATATGATCATATTTTCTATATTGCGATAGCAATATTAAAACAAGTAAAAAATAAAATGCAGGTGTGGTACCAAATCCGTTTGCTACGTAACACACAATAAATAGGTGGCAAGAGTATGTGTAATGATGAAGATCTACTTTAATTGTCTACGAAACTTGTATCATGCCATTGTTTTTGAACATCCTTATAACATTATTAATTTAATTCCACAGCTGGGTACTATGTAGTATAAGAAACGTGTGATGCGTCCTGCCAGTGTGATAGACACCAGTCGATATCTTCCATAGAATTTTTTTTATCTAAATTACATGAGCTACTGGATATTTAAACAGAAGTGCTTGCATCGTGTTCCAGCAACCCATGTCGCATTTCTAAAGGAAATATGCGTTAAACTGAACCTTACGTGTATGTGTGTTTATAAAATAAAGATAAACGACTCTTGTGGGGCTGATCAAAATAAAATTATGTGGTTTCTTCCCTCTACATTTTATTGTATTTGATGATTAAAAATAATGCTTAGTCAAGATTCAGCTTCACGGTGGTTTTAGTACCATGGTGGCTTTAGAACTTGATGTAAATTTAGGCAATGGTCATTTTAGTATGTAAGTGGCTAAGGGCCATGCATATATAGGCCATGGTGGTTTAGGGCAATTATAGTTTTGGGCTTTGGTGTTTTAATTCCGTTGTTGTTCGGGGCCACGCTGTTGTTTAGGGCCAACTTGTGGCTTTTTGCCGAAAGTGTTGTGGCTTTGCTTTCGTTTGGGGTCATGTTAATTTTGGGTCATGCTGCTTTGGTGGAACTGTTGTGGTTTGTGCCATGATGGTTTTAGTTCATTGTTAGTTTGGGCCATGTTGGTTTGGGATCATCGTGTTTTTGTACCAGCTTCATTTTGGGTCAGGCTCTTGTTAGGGGTAATGGCAGTTTGGGTCCCTGATGGTTTGGGCCATGATAACTTGGGGACATGGTGTAGTTTGAGGTAACGTTATGGTTTGGGGCCATGTTGTGATTTTGGACAATGTTCTGTTTGGAGCCATATTGTGCTTTGGTGCCTTGTTGTGGCTCGGAGCCAATATAGTTTAGGGTCATGTTGTGGTTTAGGGCATTGGTTGTCCTAGGCCATGTTTAATGGTGGTATATGGCTACGGAGTTTTTAGTACCATTGCGGGTTGGGACTATGATGGTTTAAGTAGTATTGTAGTCTATGGCAATGGTGGTTTTTTAGGTGTGCACTTCCACCTGTCACTTCATATTGAAATATGTACATATGCTCTTAACAACAAAGGCATACAATGCATTTAAAAATATGCTATATAACCCTTATCTACCACTATTTTTCTCATGATGAAACTACTCAAAATTCTGACTAGAAGGTGCTAAGATGGTCTTCACTTCAGTCCGGCAATAATTGACATCGTTTTTCTAACATAACTCTATTTCCGATATTTCTTTACTATACAAAGGTTAAAGATCCGGTGCTATGCATGCAATGGCATGAAGTACGGAAAAGTGTGTTGCTATTTATTCCGCCATGTAATGAAACTTTTGCTGTTTTTTCGAAGACTGCTTATAAGGGTAAATATAAGTTCTTCTTAGAAATATTTGTAAAGAATGAATATAATGACAAACCGGGGGGGGGGGGGGGACTTGTCGACTTACACAAATCGGGTGATTAACTCCTACTTGATGAACTTATTGTGATAAAATGGCAAACATTGAGTTACAAGTCTCTGTATTATTTCATGAATTCGGTCATTGACAGTTTTTGAATGCTGCAGTCTTTCTAGATGAGTAACGTATGAAACTTACATAATTACATAATCCGCATGTCTTAATCGATTACCCCCCACACACACACACACACACACACACACTGGAACATGAAGCGCGCGGCATAATCGATTACCCTTACCACATATGACGTGCATCGCGTAATCAATTTACCCAACTAAATGATGAAAAGCATAATCGATTGCCTCTTATTACCTTATGAAGGGCATGGCGTAGTCGAGTAGCCATTATTTCTTGATAAATGGCATAGCGAAGCCGATTACCCCTTTATACTTTCTGAGGGACATGGCGTAGTCGATTAGCCCTTATTACTAAATGGGCATGGCTTAGTGTATTAACCCTTACTTCGTTCAAAAGGGCATAGCGTAGCCGATTATCCTTTACTACTTGATGAAGGGCATTGCGTAAACGATTAGCTCTAACTACTTGATTAAGGGCATGGCGTAACCGATTACCCCTTACTACTTTCTGAAGGGCATGGTGTTGTTAAACAGCCCTTACTACATACATGACGTAGTGTACTACCACTTACTACTTGCTAAAGCGCGTGGCTTAATCGATGACTTTTTACCACTAAAACACCGTTAATTTTATCTTTGTAAACACGGCGAGTGTACTTTAAAACTTTCGAAGCACAACCATATCATGACTTTTCAAATGGCTCAGGCACACTTGTATTATATAAAAATAAAGATTTCACCTGTATTTAGTGCATATATTCTGATTTAGCCTCTCAGTTAATTAAACTGATTCATACTTGTTGTACTAGTTTCTGTTCCAAAATATTCCCTACTTAGTGAAGTTATGTTCTCTTTCCGTGATATCTGCAGTCATAATATAGTGTGTTCAAAGTACAAACTTAAGTAATGTAAACGCTCACTTGTTTCAGATTTTGAAATCGGCGTACTCGGTTCAGACAAAAGTATTGCTGATACAATTATGAAAGTCTTCGTCACGGAAAATCTGGTTAACTGTTCAAAGTTATGAAAATATACTATACAACACTTTAGCCGGTCTTACATTCAATTTTAATGCCGTTCAATATTACACCCCCACATCCCAGAGATCAATGGTCAACTTTTAACGTTGATAATTGGACCCGAAAGTAAATTAATGACCCTTCGTCGCATGAAAAGTTGGCCCTCGTTTAAAACTGTCAATTTAATATCAATTCAACGGTAGTCGGGCCATATTTTTAATTTTGAAAAATGACCCCATTAGTTGCATGAAAAGTACCTATTACTTTGCAGTACACATTTCAGTCGATAAACATTTTGTCCACTTAAGTAATTAAAATTTAGTGAAACGTAACCACAAGTAAAAACTACTATGTTTTGCTTCGTCAGAAACCATAACTCTGCTGATACAAGTCAGATAAAGATCGGCTCAACTTGAATAACATGTTGGCTTCAAATATCTGCAAACTTTGGTAGCTGTACATTTTTCGACTTGACATTTCAATATAACAGTAATGTTATTTTGTTGTGGGCCTTTGATGGGGATGTTTAAAATAGTGCGCTTTTTAATTTTATATTTTGTTTAATTGAATATTTAGTAAATTCCAGGACCTGAAACTTTGTCGCTGTGTTACCTTTTTCAATAATTGTCAGATTGCTCACATACAACTGTGAAAGCTACAGAGCTGACAGATCAGTGACACTTCTTCCGTTAATCTATAAATATTTGAAAAACTAATGCACACTCGCTGGCAACATTTTGCTGAGTTGACTTCTATCTATCTACGAGTTAAAGTAAGGCGAGTAAAATCCTGTCTGGGAAGGTGCGGGTTCGAGATACGGTTGCTTGGCACTGCATGCAAAGAAGCTAGCCAGTTAAATTAATGAAGTCGCTTGTCCATGGTGTTTTTTTGCCAACGGACAATTGATATTTGACGTTGAGAGAAAGTATTATTAACCACTAAAGATTTCCCTGAAACCAATTAATTTCAAACGACTGTTTTGATCAAAAGTTAGCGTTTTCTACGTTAAAAATGACGCTTTAATGTGACCCGGCTCGTGTTAGCTGTTTATGCAAAACAAGTATTATCATCAGCGACGTCTATAATACACAATTTGTGGGGGATGAAGTAACATTCCTAATTATAGTATACGCGGTTATTGTAATAATCTTATCGAACACTACTGATCTAACGTTCAGCTGACCTTATGTTCAAAGGCATTCAAGGTACACGCAGGTACGAGTAGTTTACCGAGCGTTATCATTATACTGACAAGATAAATGTTTATTGACTTTTATTTTTATCTAAGGGATGATGGATTTCAACTTCTATTCCGTCCTTCAACCTTTAGACCCTCTGACCGGATTTGATAATTTAAAAGTGTTGACATCAGCTGATGACAACGTAACTGATCATATGTGTCCTATATCTGCCGTTATGATATCCTATCATATTCAAGTATCACGAGGTTGATATGTGCCTGACATACAATCCATGTAAGTCGACAATATGATGCCCTGCTTCATAACCTAATAATGAGTTCAGTCAGTTTTCATATATTATCTTCTAGATTTCGGTATTTGCGATTAAATTGTACAGTGTAGTCGCACCCTCTCACTTTTGTTACTGTAAAAAAAATCGAAATGTCTGCCACAACAACACCGATCGATGCTTTATTCACTTGATCCATTTGTACTAATGTGCTACATTATTTACAATTTGTGCTATTATATGTTTCTGTTATATATAAATGTTACTTTTATATTATTATATGTGGAAATTAAATAATAAAAAATATATGTTTCGGAATTTTATTAAACATCTCTTTACATAGTGTAAAATACAATGGTATAATGCAGCCATTTGAAATTTCACTACACAAATATTTTGTGACGCCGGTAGAGTAGAATTCGGATGCGCCGGATTTCGGAGACAATCGTTGGTGGAACTTCGGATTATTTCTCTCAATGTTTATTTCAAATAATCGTTATTTCGAAGTATTAAGCTGGGTCCCGACGACTTCGAAATAGCGGTGTTCTACTGTAGAACATATAGTATGACAAATGGTAAACATCTATTCAAGTTTAATGAAATATTCTAAACTGTAAATACGATTTTGAATCAACTGCGAACAATTATTTTATTCTTAATATTACGGCCAAGGCTATTTTATTTATTGATGAAATACAGTTAAATGGTATTATTAAACGAGTGCGTTAGATTGTAATTGAAGTAATACGATCGTCTATATACTTTCGCAAAAAAAAGCTTTAATAAATAAAATGTGGTTCTGTTTCAATAAATGTTAAAGAACCTGTCACCCTCTCGTTCGTATAAACGGATAAACACTTGGGAGGCCGTTACACGGACCGCATTTTCTTCTGAAAGCAGCCTACGGACCTATATGGCACTTACTTTTGATAACTTAAGATGTTTTTTATGATATTATGAAAATCCGTCCTTTTTAGCTGAATGGAGACGCCAATATTTTTTCATTGTCCTCCACCGCTTTTCTTGTAACATGTCCCGCACTGAACTTACGTCACATTCACTCACGACTGACGGCCTGCCGCTCCGCATTATATCGCCGACATTTTCATGCCCGTCACTGACACGTCCATGTCAGTGAAATACTAAAGCCCTTGAACATGTTTGCTTTGATTTATCCTGTGTTAGAAACTAAAACTAAAAGTATTTCTAGGAGTCCCCTCTCTCTCACTTTTTTCAAGCAATAATAAGAATGATATGTTGTTAAACTTGTTTACGGCTTTCAGTCGAAGAAACTGACAAAACTCAGCGTGTTTACCGGCGTGTTCTAAGTTTGTTAGAATTGCTGGAAGTAACTTAGTCATTTCCTTGCAAAGCGACTCTACTATGAAATAGCAATTATGAAATAAGTTTTATTAGTGCAGCTGTGTTTCAAAAAATGACGAAAGCATTTTATATTGAGCAAGGCATGAATACATAACCAAATTACTATGCCGCCATTTATTGAATCAAAACTTGAAAGGTCGAGCGATTTAGCAAAATAATTACAGTATCATTGAATGTAACACATATTTCTTAGTTTTGGAGTGTGTTTCATTATATATGAGTATTCAGTCATCTCACTGTCAGAGACAAGACAGGTCGTTTTCCAAATAAAGAGTGAAGATCACGCTAGGTTGTTGACAAGTTCAAGGCGTAGGTGGGGTAAAACAGTCATCAGTTAATCTGTAAATTGTTGTTGGAATTATTCGGGAAGTTCGTATTTCGTTTTACAACAACAAACAGTTCTTTTAACATTTGAACGATGGTATAACATTCTGTTTATGTTTGAGCAGATGTTTTCGTCTGTAATTTGTTCAGTATGAAAGAAAATAATCGAACATTCAGCTTAAAAGATCAAGAAAACTTGGGTCTTGAAAAGGTATCTTGTTTCGATCAAGGGGCAGTAACTACAATGCATTTTAATAGTAGTTCTAAAAGTCAATATTTCACTCCTTATTGTGCAGTGAAAATATCAAATTGATGTCCTCGTTTCGTAACAATATTAATGTAGATACGACAAAGATATGTCGCACAACAATTAAAAAGAAACTAATTATAGTTGTTGAATAAATGCGCATTTTGTTACTATTTAGAAACCCTCAGAACGTTCTTAAGGCTTGCCTAACTTCTTCGTACTTCCTTATCACGCTTTCCTCCCTTTTCTCTACTCCTCCCCGCTTTTTGTTACATCTGTTTTCCTTGGCAGAAATTGTTTCTGATTGGTCAATATGTTACCTAGAAAAAGATATACACCAATCAAATCATTTAAACATAATTACTTAATATTACCATTGCTGATTGGGGCTATTGTGGTTAAAGTAGCTTATTGAGGATTTGGACCATGGTGGTTTATTGGCCATGGTGGTTTTTTATTACCACGGTATTTCGCGGGCCATGGTGGTTTTGATACCATAATGTTTAGGGGACAATTGTGGTTTTAATACATTGGTTGATTGGGGGCCATGGTAGTCTAATTGATTGTTGTGGGGTTTTTTTTGGCCATGGTGGTTTTAGTACCAAGGAGCTCTGGTGCCATGGTTGTTTTAGTACAATGGCTGCCATTGGCCACGGCTGATTGTGGGTCATGGTGTAATTTAGTACCATGTTTTGGGCCAGCTCGTTTGCGACGATGGTGGTTCGGGGCCATGGCGGAATGAAGTAATGGGGGTCTTAGTACTATAGTTTGATACCATGGAGAGTTAAGTGTCTCGAAAGTTTGCGGCTTTGTTGTGATTTCGTGTCAATTTGGCTTTGGAAATTGTTGTTGGGGGTAATGATGTTTTCACTATGGGTATTTTTGGGCCATAATGGTTTAAGAACCACGGTTATTTAGGGACACGGTTGTGTAGTGCCATGGTGGTTTTGGTCCATGTTGTGGATTTGGTCCATAGTAATTTAAGGACATGGTAGTTATCTTACCATGGTAGTTTAAATACCATGCATTTTAGTTAAACTTTAGTTTGAGGCCATGGAGACATGTTGTGGTTTGGGCCATTGTGGTTTTTGTACCATGGTGGTTTTGGCAATGTTGTGGTTTTGTTTAATGGGGTTTTGGGATAAGATGGTTTACCTACCATCAATCTCCAAATTTACTAATACTGACTTCGTTCTTTGTTTCAATAGTATGTTATTGAACTAATTGAAATACAAAATAACGGCTAAACTGAAGATTAAGATAAAAACACGGTATTTGTACTAAATAATGCTTGAAAATAATTCACTTTTAAGAAGACAACTCCCCTGTTAGTAAGGATCACATTTAATGCAGATAAGTATGTATTTTGACATGGGACAGCACGTTCGATTGACAATTTTACACATCAAGTATACAAGTTGACTCGGTCTTTTCACAAGACATCTCGTGTGTTGACATAACATAACAGCATATTAAGACGATATCAAGAAATATACACGATCGATACGCCTTTTTAAACTTATCAAGGACCATTTCCGACTATGTTGAGAAGTGCATCATAAGATCGTGACTAGGACGTGTCTAGCCTTGGATTCATGTGACGTTTAAAAAACGCAATGACGTTAGACTTCTTGAATGGGATATCGACTTTCAAAGAACGACAACATTTATAAACAATATCAACCATATGACGTTTTGATCAATATTAAAATGAAAAGTATCGTATAGTTATGTAGTATTTATATATGATTCCTTATCAATCAATAATACCTTTCACCTTTACTGCAAATGAATGTGTGGCCATCTTCTTCACGTATCCATTTTAAACAACTTCATACTAAATGTAATTATTCATCATGGTTATGTAATTGCGTTACACCATTGATAACATAATATTTGATAAGTATTGGAATTTCATGATTAAATACGTCTCGATTTTCAGAAAAAAAATCTCATTGAGTAGAAAATAAGCGAATTATGAAAAGAAATTGTAATGTTTGAAATTAGGACAACCAACGATGAATAAATGCAAGAAAAATAGATATAACGTCCAACCAGCGGTGAGGAAAGCAAATGCATTTCAACAACGAAGGAAGCTATAATTCAGCGTTTAAAGCTGCACTCTCACAGATTTACCGTTTTGACAACTTTTTTAAGACTGCTAAAAAAAACAGATCGCAGATTTTCATGTTTCTGTTCGGAAATTAATGTTTTATGGCTTAAAGCGTTACTAACGGTTTAAGAAAATGCATAAAACATCTGCGATCTGATTTTTGGCAGCAGTCTTAAACCCAAGTATACATAAACTTTACAGTTTGCTTAGTACAAAATCAGAAAGTCTATAACAAAATCTGTCATTATTTGTATATTATGCTTTTAAGAGACGACCTCCTCAAATAATAGGAATTGAGGTAGCTACACATAAAATCCAGAAAAAATATATTCTGTGGAAGGATTCTTTTAATAGGACTATTGTTTATCATGATAACATGTTAAAGATATATGCAATCCAGAAAGAACCTTTTATAAAATTCAGTAAAATATAATTTATGTCTTAATAGCAAACTACTACGCTACATTAATGCTATATTTGCCCTTTGATGTACACATATTTTGTTATGGGCCGGTGGCCTTTGTCAAATAAACGTATGAAATTGAAAAATTGAATTGACGTAAAGGTTATATTATACCTGCTGCTAAGGTGTGCGTATTTAGATAACTGTTATTAAGATTTATGCCAAACAAATCCTGTTTTAAATTGTACGTTATAAATTATCTCAATATCAAATAAAGTTGCATCGTACGTCATACAATAACTGTTCCGGCCCTCAGATGTTCCCACCATACTACACCTATCCTTAAAATGTACGCTTAACAATACCTGTTTGTTCTAGGTGTACGCCATAAAATGCATGTTTGTAAGCTGTACGCGATTCAATACCTGTTTTTGAGGTGTATTCTATTCAATACTATTATCAAGTCTTCGTCATACAGTAACGTTTTGGGAGGTGCACCTGGATACTTAAACTGTTCGTGAGGTGTATTTTATGCAATACCTTTTTCAAGTCTTCGTCATACAGTACCTTTTGGAGAGGTGTACGCGATACTATACCTGTTCTTGAGGTGTATTCTTTGCAACACTTTTTTCAGGGTTCTTCATACAGTAACTTTTGGGGAGGTGTACGCGATAATATACCTGTTCTTGGGGTGTATTCTATAGAATACCTTTTTAGGCCTTTGCCATACAGTTTCTTTTCGAGATATGTATGCATTCTAATACCTGTTGTTTATTTCATGTCTATGAATATAATACCTGTTTTTTTTCAGGTCTACGCAATATGATACCTGTTTTCTTTTGAGGTCCACGCAATATGATACCTGTTTTGTTCAGGTCTACGCAATATGATACCTGTTTTCTTTTCAGGTCTACGCAATAAGATACCTGTTTTCTTTTCAGGTCCACGCAATATAATACCTGTGTTTTATTCAGGTCTACGCAATACAATTCGTGTTTTTTTTCGGTATTATGTGGTTTAAAAAAATATGAACATATCAAACGTGAAATTTAGCCTATTGGAATATGAATATTTTTGCTCTGATCACATGATAATGTATTTCGGTTCATTCGGACAGTTTTAAACCATTACAATTGCCACAACCAATCACATTTACCTACAATTTTACTTGTTTCGACCATAGTGAAATGGCTGGTTTCAAAACAATAAAACCAAGCGATCACCGGTCTTGAATGCGCAGGGAAACATTATGAAAACACTTTTTAAAATGTGCTAATTAACTGTGTGTGATTGGTTCTTGTTTAATTATTTAGTCATATGTCTTAAAGATTTTGAACTGCATTTATTATTAAATGCAGCAACTATTTACCATTGATTTAAATACATGATAGCATTATATTACTGAACAGTTTCTTTTCAGATTCATTTCAATTGAAGACTTAATTGAACCCTTTAAAGGAGATAGAAAAGAATCGCGAATATATGTAGAGTGCACGTTGGGAAAACAGTTATATAATATGAGACCCATGGTACATACAAGTCATACACAAAGGTAAAACATATGGAACACATTTAGAGCAATCACATTTGTACTAACTCTTTGCAAAAAGTATGATCAAAAATACACATGAGTATGTAATCAAATAAATATGATAAACACAAAAGAGAAAACACTCATCTTTCGATAAAAATACGTTAATACCCTGAAAACAAAATAAAGTTAGTTTTTGGACAAGTATTCCCTTTTTCCATAGATGGTGACAGGTTTCTTGGTTTCTTGTTACCTTTTTTACAGTATACTTCCTTCCTGGACATGCTACACTTTTAACATTCTTTGTTATTCCAAGTCGATTAAAAATCATTTCATCCTATGACTTCCTATCAAGCATATTCTTCGTGATAGCTGTCGTCTGCCGGGAAAAAACAATCCATATATACGTTTTGGAGTAGGGTCATAACATTCACTGCTTTTCACTTATACGGGTAGAGCTTATTACGATTAAGGGCTTTTAGTACCATGTTTGCTTGAGGATATATTGGTTTAAAGTCATGGTTGTTTCGGACCGTGGAGGTGCGGGACCATGGTGGTTTAGGGCCATTGGGTTAGAGTCCATGATGGCTATGGCCATGGTAGTTTAGGGCCCTTCTAGTTTAGGACCTTGGTGATTTTAGTATCATGGTTGCTTAGAACTCTATATGGTGGTTAAGGGCCTTTCATGTTTCGGGCCCTCGCGGTTTAGAGCCAAGATGGTTAATGGCCATCGTGGTTTAGGGCCATGGTGTTTTGGAGGGGTTAGGAATTTGCGTCATGATGGTTTGGGCAATGACGGTGTTTGAATCAGATTTTGTAACCAGCGTTCAAACGGGTGTATCCCTTATACAATCATAACTATTGTCGTTCACGGAATATGCGGTTAGCTGTTCAAATGATGGAAAAATACTTCACAAGCGCTATCACATTCAAATTTAACCCCTTTGAATATTGACCCCCGGAGAAAGTTTTTCAACGGATGACAGATAAGTTTGAAGCGTAAAAAGCTGTTAATAAATCGAACCTTGTCGCGTGAACAATTGACCCTCTTTCTACACTGATAAATTATGGTATTTAATATCAAATTTCTATCAATTCTGTTCCCATACTTCATCAAATGTTTTTAGTATTGTTGGTAAATTATTCCACGAATTTCGATAAGCTACATCAGTCTTTACTTTATTACTTACCAATATTGAATACAAGCCAAACTGAGGTCATTTTTCAACGTTAAAAATTAACCCCAAAGGCGCACGACAGTAATTTGTTACCATGCAGTGCATACTTCTGTCGACATATGTTTTATGGGTTGTAAATGATAAACATTGAGAAAAACGAATGACACAAACTGGAACTGTAATATATGTTGCTTTTTCTGTAAATACCCATGTCGGAGGAGGAAATCTATGTATCTTAAAAATGTTAATAAAATCGGTCTATGCAGTTCCAGCCCGGGCTCGGCGTAATATAAGCTGGTTCGGAAAAACACACATTTGTGGATGTAAGCACTTTTTTATTATGCGCCTTTGATTTGACAAATAATATTATCAAACGCTTTTGAATAACTATGTCATGGTAAGTACAGGTAGTTTATAGAAGGCTATAACAAAAAAAACGTACGAGTAAGCTAAACAATTAATATTTGTGGACTTTCATTTTGTAAAGCAAACAATGGCTATCAACATAACATTTATCTTCAGACCTTAAGTCCCTTCATTGACTTTGATAATTTGAATGTGTTGACATCAAATGATGACAAAGTAACTGGTACTCTGCTTCCTTTATCTGAATGTGTGATATGCTATCATACTCGAGTATCAAGAAGAGCCCGATAAAAAACCGATGTAAGACCACAAAGTCGTCCTTTGGGTTCATCAAGATTCGAATAAGATAAATTAATCAAAGGTCTTCGCGATTTACTTTTGAAGTGAAGTTGCCCTCTCTCCCAAGTTTCTGCTTAAATATGGGTCGTCATATATCTGATACCATTAACTTGAGTATAATGGATAGACGTTATGCAGATAACATGTTCGAGTAGGCTATGGTAAATTAACTACATACTTAGAGCCCATTTACAGCCCATGTATGTTTTCGTAATTGTTTGTGGTGCACAGTTAATTGCGAAATTAAAACATATTCATGCTGAAAGTATGGTATCCATCACTTCGTTATCATCTTGTTTCCTTAAACACTTATAGCCTTGGAGTAAGTTTAATGTTACGCATTTATCAATGACATAATCAAACAAAATTAAATTTTTCATCGCCTTTGTGTTTTCAAATTGTCCTTCGTAATAAAAAATATTCACCAAATGTAGATGACAGTAACACTATGGATCCGGATTTTAAGAGAGAGTAAAACAAGTGCACAGTTTCCTTGATGTTGTTGTGTTCTGAATAAGTAAGGTGCCTATAAAGTAGTTTAACGGATTTTGTTAATATACTATTTTTTTTAAAAGGCGTTCGTTTGAACGAACTTAGAGGTTAAAGCTTCTTGAAGTTTTAACAAAAAAGTGAACATTTAACGATACAAAACATACAACTTGTAAGATTGCATAAGGATCAATCAGTAAACATACATCAATGTTAAGTATATACGGTTTTGAATAAAGTCAACTTAAATAATCACGCTTTTCTCAAAGCCAGCTTTCGTTGACATACTGTTAAAGTCATGACCTTTCTATATGTGTTTGTACTGTATCACATTTTTTTCCTTTGTTTTCTAGCAGAGCTAAAATACAATGCATGAAGTAAAACCTCTAGAAAAGGACCATTCCAGTTGTGGTCAATTCTTATCTGGTTGACGTAGTTTACAACTGGAAATACATTGCTTTCTGGTATTCCAAACACATGGACAGCCTTTTGAACCAATTGATGAATCGTCTTTCTGTAAAATATGTTTTCAATATTTTCTTCGATCTTCAAACATGACTCGTCACATCTTGTAATGACGGTTATTCGAGAATCTTCTGAAAGGAAAAATATAGATTTCGACGGACAAAGGAAAAAAAGACAATGAAAACAAAGTTATACTTCACTGATATCAGCTTATATTAACAACCATTTGACATTTGGCTTTGATTTGCCTACGTCGTCTTATAACAATAATTGAACATATATATATTTGCAAAATACGCTACAACAAACTTGAACATTATGAATAAAATATATGCAGATAGAGTTAATCAATGTTCTACATGAAACATTTTAACCACGTGTATGTCTATGGAGTTGTTTGTTGCGCACAATTAAAAGCAAATTAAATGCATTTTTATGGTGAAAATAAGGTATCCACCACGTCGTCAAAAGTTGTGTTTAATTTGACGAATTTATTATGGACTCAATCGAACAAAAAAGATAAAATAATAATCGTCACTTTGTTGTATAAGACCAAATCATTTTACGTGTCATGAAATTCTATTGGGTTTGGCAATTTGGGTATCGATTACTTAAAAATGTTTACTAACCCTATTGACGCGGTTCTTTTATAAATGATGATAAAGTAATTTATTCGCTGTAAGTATTTACAATATTTTCTTAGGTCCTGGTCATTCGTAAACAAGCTTTGTGTTGATTCAAATTGAAAACTTTGTCGCTTTTGTTGCTAGAAATTTCCCAAAACCGTTTCTTTGAAAGTGTTTCAATCGCTACAAATGAGCGAATTTCCTAGAATTTCCTAGATTTTACCGCAAAAGACACAACATACATGTTTGTACACTGTATGTGGAAACGAACCTGAGTAACAATATAAAACAAAATTGCTACTTATACAATATTCACGATCATTCGTATAATATTTTCTTTATCATAATAATATTTTACACATGATCTTTTTATAATTCGATTGTTTAGAAGGCTATATGAATCATATTACACTATCAGAAATTGAATGTGAAATAATTGTTTGCTTTTAAAGTTAGTTGTTAGTACGGAAGTCATTGGCTGCTAAAGAAATTAGTGGTTGATATGTATACAGGCAGTTGCTAAGAGGTAAGTGGTTGCTGATGAAGTCATTTATTGCAACCGGAGTCATTGGCTGCTGAGGAAGTCATTGGTTACTATAGAAGTCATTGGCTGCTATGAATGAAGGTAATGACAAGGTTCTCATTTGTTACTAACAAAGTCATAGGTTGCATTAAAGTCATAGGTTGCTGAGGAAGTTATTGCAGGGCGCATCAGCGCCGTGTGTTTAGAGACGGTTTATGAGGTTGGCTATGAAGAGGCTCGGGACTGGTGGTTTCCAGCTTCTGCAAGAATATCAATTTCCGTGGCAGTGGAACCATTCATTTAAAGTTCAATGCATATGGTCGGGTATCAGGAAAAGCTGCAAATTAATCCATAAATAGAACGCATGCTGCATTGAGGACCGGTTTATTAAAAAAAACTACAAGCAATTTGACCCGAAATCTACGATTGTATCGTATGAACTGGCTGACGAAGATATCAGCGACCGTTCGTACATGATTTCGTACGAACACTTCGCCCGAAAGCTTCGTGCGAATTTACTCTTTAAAATGACGATGAACCAAACGAAACTGTAAACAAACCGTAGATGTGAGTACGGTTGGTGGAATTACCAGGAAACAAAATAACCGTAAGACCGTAAAACACTTTAATTTTCATAGGCAAGAAAAAAATGTTTCCGGTTCGGATAAAAAAAATCCGATCCGAGGGCAGGCCTCATTACTTGGCAACGCAGGTGCCCTCGAGTCGGATTTATCCAAACCGGAAAAACGGGACTGATATTTTTCTTACATATTTCTAAAATTATCGATTTGTGAAAAAAAAATACATAGAAAAGCAAATTTTGTACATTTCAATAAAACGCATGTGCCATGATGTTTACTGACGCCAGTAATTTATATTCACTGCATACGTCTCAAAGTACCTTCGGTATCACATCTTTTAAGGGTTATTTTGTTTTGTTTTAAAGGTATACTTTTGCTTAGTAAATGTTAATAGAACTCATTTATTGAAATCTCATAGTTATGGTTACATAAAGTGTAAAATAATAGAAATTGAAAGTATAACGACTCAGCGCTTGATTCATCTGGCATGGGGGTGCCAGATCGAGTTTTCCAGGACGGCTGAATTCACCGGAAATGCCTATCCGGTGTCCTAAGAAAACTAATAAAGTTACACATGTTAGATACTTATAATACACATGTTACTATAAATAGTAACATTTTACTATAGAAACTCGTTCCCACAATAATGATTATTGTCTCCGCCCGTGAGATTATCACGGCACTTCAGCGCAAGTATGGCATACTTGCCCGACGAAGTCGAGAACGTGCACACTGACGTCATATTCACGAAAATAAAAATAGCAACCGTATACTTGATAGGCAAACATTCAAAGCTTTAAAGAATTAAAATGGAACTATCGGTGCAAGACAAATGAATTTTTTTTTACCAATTTAATGACACCTTCCGTGTTTCAGTAACGAGTACTACTGGAAACCGTACCGAATGTTTATATTCGGTAAAGGCCATACAATTTTGTTGAAACGTTTTGTTTTACTTTATTTGTTGAGAAATGTTAATTATTCCAGCGAAATGTCTACGGTCATTCAAGCCGAGATTCTTATAAAAACAGCTTCTAGGCCTTATTGACCCTAGCTGTGCTCACATATTGAAACGAACATCAAAATTAGCCGATATTAAACAGGCAATATTTGAAGAATGTAAATAATGCAGTCTTATTCTGAAAACAAATATGAAAATGTTTGCTATTTTTGATGTCCAGTGACTCTTTCATTTTCACAGCTAATGCCATTGAAAACCATTGTGCTATTTCTCATTTTTAAAACCTTTAGACTACATGCTTATCATATGACATCAATGTTAATTATAACAATAAAATAATGTTTAATTCCATTTGAAATTATTGAAAAATGACAAAACTGTTGATAAGTGCCCAAGTGAAAATATTTTTTATAATATACTTTCAGCTAATTTATAAAGATTTAGCTGTGACATAAACACACATTTAACATTTCCAAACAGTGAAATAATACACAATAATACACATGTTACTATATGTATAGTATCATTTGACTATAGAAAATCGTTCCCGCAATAATGATTATCGTTTCAACGCCTTGGAATTACTACAGCAACAGAGGGCGATTAATTCATGAATGAGGAGCACGTGCACAATGGCGTTATTTTCATGAAATAAAAATGGCCAACGAATACCGGGCAGAAAAAACATTTACTCAAGAAAAGTTTAAATAAGGGTATTTTAAAAACGGATCTCTCGTAGCAAGAAAAGTAAAATTACTTTTACGATTAATGACACCTTCTGTGTTTTTGGTAGCGAGTACCACCTGCAACAGTACCGGATGTTAACGTTTGGTGAAAGTCAAAATACAGTGATACAAGGACATGTTTTGTTACTTTATCCGCTGAAAAATGTTAATTATTCCAGCAAAATGGCTAGGATCATTTCAGTCGAGATGAAACTGTATCATTCCTGCATGCAACTGTCGATCATGGTTTGCTTAAATTGCAAAATTAGATAATAACAATTAATAAATTGGGGATCGTACCACACATATGCATAGCAATGTCAGCATAATAATTCTTTAGTTTTTGATAACAAATTTGATTTACAATCGATACAGTTTTGTAACAAACAATTATATACCGCATGAATAGCACAATTTTTACTCTTATCCACTTTTACAAAACTTAATATGTATGCGTTCGATTTCCTTAGAATTGACATGGCCCCATAGTTTACATTTATAGTTTAAAAATTGTAGCTACAAATTAATCAAAGAGTTCACAACAAACCTTAGGACTAAACGTTATTAGTATTTTGTTTTTGATAACAATGTATTCATGGCCCTTAATCCTTTACTTGCCACGGTGCTCTGATACGTACTGAATGTACCATTTGCACTTAACACGCTGCCTAGGTAGTTCGTTTAAAACATCTAATTCAACACCTTCATAAAACCACTGTTCACTTATTACCTTTCAACCTCTCCGCTTAAAAGCTTGAATTTTTGTTTTGCCTGAATTGACACTTATATTAACTATATTCACGTAGTTGATTTAAGCTGTTTTGAAGATCGTCGGGGGTTTCCGCAAGAAGGGGCATATCATCGGCGTATAAAGCAGTATACGGGAAATGTCGTTTAACGATAATCCGCTTTCGAATCTAGATGCAAGGTAAATTTCTAGGTCGTAGAGTGAATACAATATTGATGAACATTCTTCTCCTTGAGCGAGGCCGAATTTTCAGTTTGTGTCACAGGGCGTCTCTTTGGATGCTGTCAAAGGCATATCAATGAATGAGCAATATAGTCTTTTACCGTTCTGTTACTAGTGCTCAATAAGCCCATTTACCCAAAAGGCATTTACAGTAGACATGTTTGTCCTGAACCCAAATTGTGCATCGGTGATAATACTCACAGTAAACAGACAAGCGTTGGTGAATAACAGATGTGAAAATCTTGGCGAAGCAACTTGTCAAAGTAATACCTCTGTAATTATTGTCGTCATTTCGGACCCCCCTTTTCAATACTAGAATAAATACTATAATACCAATCATCCATTGATTAGGTAATACTCCGCTATGTAATAATGAAACAAATCGACTTTATGACCTATCAAAATATCGCCCGCTTCAAGAAAATATTCATTAATAAGTAAATCGGGACCACCGTTTTAATGTTTTCATTGCACGTCTAACATCGTCCACCGTGACGTCGAAGTCTAACTCCTCGTGCGGCAGGGACACATCCACTTCTGCATCATGACCGCTACCTGTTTCTTCTGGTAGAGATTGAAAGTATTTATAAAAGTCCGTTAAACTAATGTTTTCTCACATCGGCGACTTTTTCTTGGAGTAATACTTCCAGAAGTCCATTTGGCGTTTATTCTATAAACCTTCAATTTAGTTCTTGGAGCTGTGATGTTATACGCTTTCTACTTTTCACTCAATATATTTCTATTTTCTGCATTTTGAGTTACGTTAAAAGTTTGCAACGCTGTTTTATATTTCGATTTTCTTTCACGGCAACAGGCATTAAACCGGTCTGATAACTTAATTTTTTTTATTGCATTTCCTTCTATTATTTTGCACTTTTTAGAATAGTGACAAAGCAATATCATTAATTGATTCCGCAAATTCGAAAACACCTTGATGCATGCAATTCTGGCTATTTCTGTCAATGCAGTTACATATTGCATTAAATTCAATGAATATATCATATTCATACGAAATTCGTCCTTCTCCCTTCATTTTCCCCCTTGCTGAATGTGCAGCAATTTTTTGCTTGTTGGTTGATTTAGATAATTTCTAGAGTAGTTAGTGTTTGTTTGGAAATGTAGTTGTTGCTTAGGAGGTAGTTAGCTGCTTAAAAAGTAAGTGGCTATTGAAGATGTCATTGGTTGCATGGGGGTCATTGGATGCTAATACAGAAAAGTCATTGGTTGCTTAGGAAATTATTGTTTGCTTAGGAAGTTAGTTGCTATGTAGAAAGCCATTGGTTGCGTAGAGAGGCATTCTGAGGAAATCATTGTTTGCTATTGATGTAGGTTTTAAATAACCATTACATGCGGCTATTAACCAAACATATCAAGAATCTAGGGCTTGAGGTTTCAAAAATATCAAATTGTTTACTTTATAATTATGAAGAAAACCTGAGGCGTGGCCAGAATTGACCCACATGGACCAATTTAGGCTGTTAGTGGATTTTAGTAGTAAATTTGAATTATCTTAGTGCCATGGTTTCGTTTTTTGCTACATATTTGTGTGAAATGACCTTTAGCCAATATTGGAAATGAGCATAAAGTTCATAAAAAAAGGTATTGAAATTAATTTTTGTGACGTTTAAACTGATTTAATATCATTATAGTTACGACTTTTGAAACGGCCCATTGTTATATTATTTAAACATTTTGCAAAGGGCCACTACAAGAGGCTTCATATCTAATATCAAGCGTGTGTGCCCGACGATTTCAGACATAACGTTGTTTAGGTTTTAAAATATTGACAACGGTCGCCGTAAGCCGGACATAAAGCTATCACAATAGCTTATATTGAGCCCTATTTGCGCAGGTGAGCTTAAAACATTGAAATACATACATTGTATATTCTTTTATCAAGATGCAACAAGATGCTCACAAGAACGTACATTAAATGTAAATAATATGTTCTATATAGCAATTATGTAGGCTATGTAGAATAAAAAAGTCGATCTTTTTTTAGGTTGAAGCTTTAAGTTATCAGTTAAAATTGCAAAAAGGGTTAGGCATAAATATATACTGGCGAAAAACAAAATAAACACCTGTAATGAAATGGCAATTAAACCTAAATAATAAATAAGTATTGTTTTAACTACCTATCAACCACATCTAGTTTTCTTTCAACAAAATAATAAGTTTCAGATGAACATTTTAGAATTCCAAGTGAGATAGCTTAGTACAGGCAAAATTCACGTGCTTTTTCTGTTTTATTCATCTGCAAAATCATCTTGATATGTGACGTAGTTTATACTGTCTATGACCCCATTCTGATAAGAGCCTTGCATTGCTTTATCTCTAAGGATATTCTGAAGGTTTTAAATGTAGATGCCGCAATTTTGAAGTCCATCATGTATATAACATACATGCAATCTACAAACTTCCTGTCGGGGCAATGGTGGTTTAAGATGCATTGTGGCTTGGACAATGGTAGATTTAGGAAATGCAGCCATTGCGATTTTGGGTCAAAGTGGTATTGTGCCATGTTTACAATGATTAAGGGCTTAATGATTTCAGTACCATGGTGGCTTGAGGTCATGATGGTTTTGAGCCCTGACTGCTTCTGGCCATAGTGGTGTAACGGTCCGCTTGTAGGCGGCGGATGTGCGTTCATAATAATGTAACGGTCCGCTGTACGCGGCGGATGTGCTTTCATAATAACATTCCATTATAAACGGAAGTACGTTCATAACGGATGTTAACTTGGTTGGTAATATGCAAATGGCTCTGTGTTGATAGAGTATTTAGTGTATATAAAGACCAGCGGACCCCTCAGGGTCGAGCAAGCTTTTCTCTGAAGGGATCTGTTGGTGTTTGTTACGTCGCACGTTACAGTGGTTTGGGCCATGTTAATTTTAAGTCATAGTTGTTTCGGACCATGATGGTTTGCAGCAATTGTGGCAATGGGAATTTTGAGTCATGGTTGTTTCGGGCCATGGTGGTTTAGGGGCATCGTAGCTTTGAGCCGTTATGGTTTGGGTGTTCTGTTTTAGGGATTTGGTGGTTTTAGTACCATGTTGGCTTAGAACCTAATATGGTGGTAGGGAAGTGGTTTCCGGCCCTTGGGTCAAAGCGTATTGGGGCCATGGCGGTTTGATGTCATTGAATTTTGAGCCCATTGTGGTTAAGGTTTTGATTTTGTTTAATCTATATTTGTGTTCAAAGGCACATATGTCTGGCAAAAGTAGCGAAAGAAAAAAACATGCATATGCTTATGACTATTTCTTTTGTAAGACTACGATTGGGGAACTACTAAAGGTGTAACTTGTTAATCTGCTTTTGCTTCGAATAGAAAACAACCAATAATAATAACAATAATAATATTTGAATAATAGGTGTACGCTCGTTAATAAGGTGGCCGCATCATGTATACATACACATATTCAAATTCACATGCAAGCACGCACGCGCGCACACAGCATATCTAAAGCTTAAAAAACTTGTAGACCTGATGGTTCTATGTGAGTTTGAGAACTTTGATATGTACATAACAGCTATTATATTTGCAATGATTACAATACAATCAAAGAAAAACACTCTGCACGTTGTTTAAATAAACACTATTTTTTATATTTTTCAATCAGTTATTTATCGAAATAAAAATAAAAAGTTGAAGGCCCAGGCCTACAATACCTATATGTCGCTCAGCCACCGAACATTATTCGTCAGCACCTTCATTTAGGTGAAACTACAGTATAAAACATTGAAACAATACTAATATATAATTTACAGTCACCAAGAAATATTACAAACACATTTTAAAAGTGTTGGTGTGGATTTGTATGCCAAATGAGCTTAAACATGTAATTGTATCTTCGATACGACCAATCCGATTCCGAAACCGATGACCCAGAGATTTTTTTGACCCCTATCTGCGAGTATACCAAAGCTATTGATTTTCATTCAACAAACGGTCATTTCCAAGGGGAATGACGTAATTTCGTTTCATGCAAACATTAAGTGTAAAACAATGTTGCACTGCAAACAAAATGGCGGATTTAGTACCGATTTAAGTACCAAATTTTGCCTGGTCAGTGGACTTTCCCTTAAAAATTAGAAAAATTTGTGCGTCCATTTGTGTTCATTACCCCCCCCCCCCCCATTTTGTTTATTGCAAGCATATTACCCACGTTTTGGTGAAATGCAAACAAACATTTGCACAATTATTAAGCCTTGAGAGGATATGTTTTTAGTTCTGAGAATCGCTAATGATCACAGGACTTTCAGTTTGGTATGTGATGTGTATCATAATTCGAAGTCAACGACTTTTTCACTTCAGAAACGCACTTGAACTTCACCATGGCCCGATTTAAGGCGAACAAGCCTAACATTATATAGATAAATACGAATTAGAATGAGACAACAAAACACGATTGTCAAAAAAGTGTAATGTTTATTTTTTTTAAATGTATTGGATTTCACTATTCCGGCAGGTTTTGATAATCAAATGAATCTATCTCGCCCTGTTGGTACAAATATGCTATTTTTAAACTGCCATTATGAGTCCGATTTAGATATAAAAAAAAAAAAGAAGAAGAAAGAAAACGTCATTTTGGGGCAAAACAGCTTAATATTACAGGCACACAAGCGCATGGATGACAGACATTGAAACAGGAAACCTGACACAGATTATCAGATTTGGCAAGTTGTTTGTGTATTTTTGTGCGCAAGATTAATTGCAGGTGCTTTACAAGAACAATGCATGGGATTAACTCATATTAAACTATAACTTAATGCCAAGTGCCCGGACGTGGTCTAGGATGCGTCTTTAAGATAGAGAATACTTTAGGTTATTATTCTGACTACGCCCCTGATTATCATGCCTCTGATGAATGAGAATGATTATGGTCTCGAGTATATACATGTTAAATCTTTGATGGGAAGTTTGGATTCTGTCTTGGTTAAAAAATGATAAGGGTTTTGGGTGAAAGCTTCAAAATGAATACCAACAGGCGTGAGCGCTGTCAAGACCGTCTTCAATAACGGTCGTTTCACAACAACCTAAATTGTTAATTGATCTAATTATTATTGCCTAAATTAGTAATCGTCTTATCAGATCTCCAGTATCGTTAATTTTAAAATCACAAACCAAAGACAAACGAGTATTACATATTTTTTTATAAAGATTAAAAGATATATGACGTTTAAAAATCACTTTCAATTCTATATTACAATGCAAAACAGCTTTAACAATGAAAGTATGCACATACCTTCTGTCACGCGCATTTTGTCACACTCTTAGTCCCCACGGCTATGAACTTTAAAAAAGACAATCAATCTCGCTAAATGCCGCGATACTTTGGCATAATCATTCCCGGGGAAATCTAATAATTATAATCTCCGGGTTTTTGACTTTTCATTCCCGGGGATAATAATTATGATCTCCGGAAATTTTGGTTGCACTTATTGATGATTATTATTATGATCTCCGGGTTTCTGACTCTTTTTCCGGGGATAATTAAAATTATGATCTCCGGAATTCTTGGTTGCAATTCCCGGAGATGATTATTATTATGATCTCCGGAATTCTGACTCTTTTTCCGGGGATAATTATAATTATGATCTCCGGGATTCTTGTGTGCAAATCCCGGAGATAATTGTAATTAAGATCTCCGGAGAATTAATTCCCGGGGATAATATTTTTTCTATTGAAATATATAGGCAAAATTATGATCTCCGGAAAGGTGAACTCCGGCCTTCCATACAACGACATTTTTACTTTGTTCCAGTTTTAGCTTAAACACAGAGAAAGTTACTATTTGATCATGTGTTTGTGCAGAAATATAAAACTTGTAACTTCGAAGGCCAATGTTCATTTGTTTCAAATTTGTTTGTACTTTTGTGTGCTGACAATGTAAGTATTATCGCAGAGAGTTTTTAACTATTGTACTGATAAACTGATCATATTAACACAAACACACAGCTGATATGTAGTTTGTTTTTGTATCTACCAGAGGTAGATTGACATGATACGATGTTATCTGTGATAATAAACATTTGGGTAGGGTCTTGTGTTAATAAGTGATATTTGCTTATGGTGGGTCTTGTTTGTGAAGCCAATAGCATTAAATGAAATTTATGTTTACTTGACTAAATAATCAGCATTATGTTTCGTTTATGAATATCCATTGACTTTGAACTTGATGAAAAACGAACAGAAAACACGTTTGAAATCGAAATTTCCTGTTTCAATACGTGAGGCTATGGAAAGTATTAAAGCCACACTTCCGGCTTTGGTCACTATATTTGTTTATATTCACAAATAAGGAAACAAATTGTTGATTATATTATTTTATTAACTTTTTGAATGAATGCTTAAATCGTCGACATAAAGATGCACTTTAACAGTTAAATATAAACAAACAGTTCAGATATAATATCTTATTACTTTCATAGTGTTTTATGTCACGTGTAACATGTCGATTCTTAATTAGCGAACCCTAATAATACAGAGTACAAAAGTCCTTATGTTAATCTAAACGTTTCTTCATTTTGTATGTTCATGTATTGAGTTTTCCATGTTTATGTTCAGATTTTTCAGCTCGTATTTTTTCAACGTGCATGCATTTAATGTATTTGAAAGAATCGAAAACGCTTTGATAAATTCGATATCACATCTTATGGACCTTTAATCAATTAATCGCATCTTTCACTCCTGATCATTTATTTTTAGTAAGATTATCTTAAGAACGTTTATTTTAATGCACGTAAGCTAAAAGAGACAAATGACTTGCTGTCTTGGAAGATAGATGAATCTGAACCGTCGTTTTAAATATTCTATATTTTACCCCAACCCTCTCCTCGGATATTAACATCAGGCACTCGAGTTCATATCCATTTATTCATGAATTCCTCATGTGATTTTTTACTTTATAACGACAATTTGATGAAACAATCATTTGTACCGAATACACACAAAAATCGACTCTTCTTTTATTATAATAAAACCGTTTTTCATAACAAATAATGAAAATATATGAACTCATAAGAGTGATAGTCATACTATATTGTGTCAGTCATATGTTAAATCAACAAATAAATTGAACATAATACATTTCACAACACCCCATTTTTGGTTTTACTATTTTATGAAAAAAAAAACCTCAATTAATATAATTAAACCAATTTTTATGACAACATAAGTATACATTGTATCCTATCATATGTGTTCCGAAGTCGTCCACTGTGTCCAATTCAACTTTCGTAACATCCGTTATTCATCTTCTTGATATGAAAATATATCGAGCTCATGGAGATAGACTTCACCGTTGCTGTATGTTCAGCAAGGCATATTTTCAGTTTCAGTTAGTAGCCTAAAGTTTAACCGAAATCCTGCTAAAGGAACAATGTTCAAGCGAACAATAAAATAACTTTAGTTAGATACTAAATAACCCGACGATGAGTGTATTTAATGTAATCTACAATGTTTCAACTAAAAGTATATTGGTGCCTTTATGTGACGAGATTAACCATGGGGGGAAGTTACCTCAGTGGACAATGATACCCCATAAGCAAGTATATACATTAACACGCAAAAGCCCACGGAGGTTATTTACCATTAATATAATTAATATACAAAATACCCCGTGGATATTTCATGTCACATAAACACAGCAATTTATTTGCATCCGTTTTTTAATTGGCAGGGTTTTAAAGTTGACAATTGAATGATAAAACAAAATAAAGGTAGAAAAAATGTTAAAATACAACACATTTATTAGTACATGTAAATATAAACAACCTCCATAAAGCTACTTTTATCTGGCTTTTCATGCGAATTGCCCATTCCGTATTTGTTTTATTTCTGATCCGTTCAGCCAGACTACTTCGTTTTGTAAATAAACACTTTATCTTAGGATAAAGTTGCTCCTCCTACTATTTAAAATAGCTCACAATTCATCACGATTTCATGCAGGAAGGATATACTCCCAATATCAGTCGCGTAGTGAAAAGATGTTTCTTTTTATATTCGAAATAAAAAACGGAATACAAATATCCGACTGAAAGGAATGTATGTGCATTTTTATATCGTAGGTGTACGAATTATTGAGATGGTTGAACACAAATGTCTTAATCTTTATATCTGTGTATATACATTTTACTATTTTATCTATAACGCATACAATAATCAAGATACAATCCAGTTAATTTGGGTTCTTTCCTTCTGGCGTTCTGCTCTGTTAAAGTTATTTCTTTATTTTAATATATTTGCAGCGGCAACAATTAGAACAGTTTACAAAACTAGTAATTGGTTTTTGTTTAAACACATCATTATAATAGTATTGTAATAAATTGTTTCTATCTTGCAGCATACATTTAAACCGACATCTGAATTAGGGAAAACTCAATCTTATTAAGGTTAAACAACGGTAATGCCGGAAGGTAGTATGGAAGTGTTTGCTGGTAGAGCTGATTGCCAAAATAAGCCAATTTTGATGTCTGAAGAAAAGATTCCGGCTTTGATAAAACTTATTTTGGAAAAGATTTCTCTTCTGATTGAACATCAAATTGTAATTAACGACAAACATGCTGCATTCGTGTCCAATTCCCATGAAGATAATGTGAGTAATTTTATTTTTATGTTACTTATTTGTCGAATCGTTTATATTTCTCTAAACAACATAGTAAGAGTTGACTGTTTACTCCACATTGCATAAGCAAAATCTTATAGCTCTCTAGTTAGACCCTGAAAAAATAAAATCGTCTATACGAGTCAGCAGACGTATTATAAAAAATACTCTACAGACAATAGTTGGAAGGAAATAGAGGAAAAAAACATACTAATCCATACAAATCATAATTCTTTTAAATTTATTTTCGTGTAGAAAGGTACAGTCAGTCCAAATTATCAATATATTCCTGACATAAGAGGTAAAGGAACAACAAAAAGCCTATCTGAACAAGTTTTCAGCGCTAATACGATTGTATATACAAACGACGTTGTACGCAAAGAAAACAAAGAGGGCAAAATCCTTGAAACCATTGACCATCTAAACCATGGTGAATGCGAAAATAAAGAAGAAGGCAAAAGCGATAATGAGAATGAAACTATTGAAAGTAGTAACCCTGTTGAGTGCAAAGACAATGAGGAAGTCAATGGCGATAATAAGAATGAACGTAGTGACAATGTTGAGTGCAAAGACGATGAGAAAGTCAAAGGCGATAATACGAATGAAAGTACTAACCCTGTTGAGTGCAAAGACAATGAGGAAGTCAATGGCGATAATAAGAATGAACGTAGTGACCATGTTGAGTGCGAAGAAGATGAGAAAGTCAAAGGCGATAAAACGAAAGAACATAGTAGCCATGTTGAGTGCAAAGAAGATGAGAAAGTCAATGGCGATAATAAGAATGAACGTAGTGACCATGTTGAGTGCGAAGAAGATGAGAAAGTCAAAGGCGATAATAAGAATGAACGTAGTGACCATGTTGAGTGCAAAGAAGATGAGAAAGTCAATGGCGATAATAAGAATGAACGTAGTGACCATGTTGAGTGCGAAGAAGATGAGAAAGTCAAAGGCGATAAAACGAAAGAACATAGTAGCCATGTTGAGTGCAAAGAAGATGAGAAAGTCAAAGGCCATAATACGAACGAAAGTAGTAACAATGTTGAGTGCACAGAAGATGAGGATGTCAAAGGCGATAATACGAACGAAAGTAGTAACAATGTTGAGTGCACAGAAGATGAGGATGTCAAAGGCGATAAAGCGAAAGAACATAGTAGCCATGTTGAGTGCAAAGAAGATGAGAAAGTCAAAGGCGATAAAACGAAAAAACATAGTAGCCATGTTGAGTGCAAAGAAGATGAGAAAGTCAAAGGCGATAATAAGAATGAACGTAGTGACCATGTTGAGTGCAAAGAAGATGAGAAAGTCAATGGCGATAATAAGAATGAACGTAGTGACCATGTTGAGTGCGAAGAAGATGAGAAAGTCAAAGGCGATAAAACGAAAGAACATAGTAGCCATGTTGAGTGCAAAGAAGATGAGAAAGTCAAAGGCCATAATACGAACGAAAGTAGTAACAATGTTGAGTGCACAGAAGATGAGGATGTCAAAGGCGATAATAAGAACGAAAGTAGTAACAATGTTGAGTGCACAGAAGATGAGGATGTTAAAGGCGATAAAACGAAAGAACATAGTAGCCATGTTGAGTGCAAAGAAGATGAGAAAGTCAAAGGCGATAAAACGAAAGAACATAGTAGCCATGTTGAGTGCAAAGAAGATGAGAAAGTCAAAGGCGATAATAAGAATGAACGTAGTGACCATGTTGAGTGCAAAGAAGATGAGAAAGTCAATGGCGATAATAAGAATGAACGTAGTGACCATGTTGAGTGCGAAGAAGATGAGAAAGTCAAAGGCGATAAAACGAAAGAACATAGTAGCCATGTTGAGTGCAAAGAAGATGAGAAAGTCAAAGGCCATAATACGAACGAAAGTAGTAACAATGTTGAGTGCACAGAAGATGAGGATGTCAAAGGCGATAATACGAATATTAATATCGCTGCACAAATAGAAAAAGTCCAAAGCCGTGACACGTCTGGAAATTTAAAAGAAAACGAAAAAGTCAATAGCGATGAATCGACAAAAAATGTTCAACTCAACGAGGACGAGAAAGTTAAAAGCGCAAATCTACCTCTAAATAGGAATTTTAAACCGAAAGATGTGGGTGCAAGAAAACATAACGATAATCAAGAACAGCTAAGTGCAGAGCAAGAGCAAAAAATAAATACATGCACTTTTATATCTCGGGACAATCTGGAACGGCAGAGAATTCAAGAGATGCTGCAAAATGCTAACGAACAACTTTCATTATTCATTGAACTTTTTTATGAAAACGATGACAGAAGTAACCATGTTGAGTGCAAAGAAGATGATAAAGTCAAAAGTAACGACCCGACTGATTATAGTAACAATTTTGAGCGACAAGAAGTTCAGTCAGTCAAAAGCGGTGATGCGGCCACCAATTTGAACAATGTTGAAAGCAAATCAGTCGAGGAAGTTAAAAGCTATGATACGCCAATAAACCTGAACAATCGATTTTCGTTTACTGTATCAAACAAGGAAATGATGGAATTCAAGAGCCTGTCTAAGAGGGTAAATTATTCGAAGACAATATTTCCATAGACAATTTTTCTAATACATATGAAGTGCAAGATCCTCGAACAGATAAAATCACAGTGATTTGGAGGGAATGTGCTGAAATTTGACCTCTACAAAATTTAGTGCCATTTTACCTAAAATAACCTAATATATATATATTTTTTCCTCAGATTCATCAAAGGGGTCACTCATAACAACTATCTAGCATAAATAACTATGAATTACGGCACTTTTACGAAGTCAGAAAATCTCGATTTGTCTAAATAGAGTAAAGTGAAACAACTCCAATTTCATCGAAATGTGACAGCTAAGAAAAACATGCCTACTAAAGCACCCAAACGAAAAGTTGCAACAAAAACAATTGCAATTGAAAGATTGAAGGTGTATCTGCATGTTGGCTGCATGTTTTTGTTGCAACTTTTCGTTTGGGTGCTTTAGTAGGCATGTTTTCTTAGCTGTCACATTTCGATGAAATTGGAGTTGTTTCACTTTACTCTATTTAGACAAATCGAGATTTTCTGACTTTGTAAAAGTGCCGTAATTCATAGTTATTTATGCTAGATAGTTGGTATGAGTGACCCCTTTGATGAATCTGAAGAAAAAAAATATATTAGGTTATTTTAGGTAAAATGGCACTAAATTTTGTAGAGGTCAAAATTCAGCACATTCCCTCCCAAATCACTGTGGATAAAATTGCATGTCATAACGACTAATGAAATTAAATAACAACACTTTTAGGAACATCAGTTAAATAACTAAGATGTCTGCAAAGGATCTTTCACTCAAATATCGTTTCCCGTGCATCAAGAGAATATTTATTTATTAAATGTTTTATTTCAAAATACATATCTTGTGTGATTATTTTGTTGATGCAAGGGTGGGGAACGGTACTTTTAATCCAAAATTCAGCCCATTTTCACTTATAACCACTAATTGCATAAGCGTATTAACTAGTTAAATGCTAAGAGAGTCTTAACTCTGTTTTTCACATGTGACAAAGTAATCAATACATGTGGTTTATCCATCAAATGTATATGTAATACATTAGATTCAAAACGCCTCAGTGATGTTTTAGACACTATGGTGATCTGAACGACATAATTAATGTAGCTTTATGTTTTATTTTATACAATTATGAACAATTTTGTAATTGAAAAGTGACGTTTTATCTTGAAAACTTCAGATACTGTCAGATGTATTTTGTTTTCAAATTAACGATTTTGATATATATGCCTTTTATGCATTTGCCAAAACGTTTTATATGGAATGTTCAAACTCCGTATACTACACACTGTCAGAGGTAGTTCTAATATATTGAATTACTTTAAATCTAAATAATCATAAAGAACGATTAAACAAATCAATCCAGTAATTTGAATGAATTTCTCACAAGACGTATCGTGCGGTTTTAGGTATGCGTTATTCGTTATTTTCCAGGGCTTTGATCGCATATGTGCAGAGTCGGACCAAATTTTAATGGTAGAATTCATTGCAAAATTTCTAGGGAATCAGAAAAGAGTGGACATGTGCAATCCTGCTACCCTTTTTGTTTTTAAAGATGTATTACTTCGACCCACACCCGACGCACTTGAAGCTATTGAGCTGGAAGGCGTACAAGGTAACAATTAAAACTATTTATTGACTGTTTTTTTCCGAATGGAGAGAAATTAGCTTCAGGTTATAATAAATCTCGTTCTACGAAAGGGCTCTTTTTGGGGGATGAATATAATTTATAAATGCGACACCTTTTAGATTTCATTAAATATCTTAGAATTGTATATTAATGTTCGTTATCTTGCTCCATATCTTGTTTGGATTGGCTGTTTACCAATATCAAAATTAAGGACAGATTTAACACAAGGCACGTAAATAATTTTCAAATCCATTTTTATTTGGTTGGTGACGTACCTGCCAATTATTTTGTCTTAAATCTTTTACTTAAACGATGCCCTATTTCTTCAATTTGCACGAACATTTTGACTCTTAGCCTACATCATTTTAGGCAAACGTTTAAATGTCAAGGTCGCAGTGATCTTTAGCTGTACACTATTGCCAAATCAAAAACGAAAACGATGCCCACAGTACTTTATGAAGAACATAACCCATGTCGTATATATAGAAATATCGTCCACAACAGTGATTGCAAAACAGTCGTGCGGACATGATCAAAGGTTTAATGTTTATGGTACAAATGTTTCGACATCCTCATCGAGAGTGTTTTTGTACGTTAAGCATCAATCTTGCTCTTTGTTTTATTTTTCAGATCGCCTTGACCACGTCGTTCTTGTTCTGTTTTACTTTCATAGACAACCCGGCTATTACCAGCATCCAAAAATTAAAAAAACTTTTAATATTCGTTATGAAGAACGTTCCGAAATGTGTCTAATAACCTAATTTTTAAAAGATTCAAATTAAGAACTCATGTTAGAAAATATATATGTGATATAAGGTGTGTTAGTTCGACGTGGCGTTACCTTTTTATCAGTTCGAACGTTTCGTTATTATTATATGATTACAAATGTGCCATCAGCGTGAGACAGAAATATTCAAGATATTTTTTTCCGATTAAAAAAAATCACTGATCTGCTTTTGGTCCTGTTTCTGTTAGAACAATCAAATAATCAAAGGAAAATACGGGCAAGCTGAATCCTTGTCAAACACAAACAAGTCCTTACGCTATTTATACTCGAATCAATCGTAAAAGCGTGCAGATTTGAAAAATCATATATAATTTGTTTTTAAAGTAACTAAGTACGAAGCTTACAATAACAAATCTTTCTATTATATTTAACAATAAAAATTTAGGAAATCTGATAACTCAGATATGCAAATATCCAGTCATCAGTATGAATCGAGCATGTGACATCTGGAACTCAATCAAGGTCATTACCACGGGAAGGATTATATTTCAATAAAAAAACTTACCTTAACTAGCGTATTAGAGTAAAGTGTGGGAGCTAAAATATTCCAAGATAACATTTAATTGTCATATGGTAGACAAAATGCATTCAAATTCATATGGTATATCAAAATTCACCATTTAAAACTGCACTTTGTCACCCTTTCCATAAGGAGGTCAATAAAAGACAAAACACCATTGTGCCGAAATTGTTTAAACAATACGTTTTGGATATTTCAATTTAAGTTTGTACAGAGTTTGCGCATAAACTTTAGTTACTTGCATGGGTAACATTACATGAAAATAGACAAGTGATGTAAAAATAAATACAGAATGTGAAGGAAACTTATACTACGTCTAGCTTCTGTCATTCCGTAAATCTGTTGATTATGGTGTTATTGCTGTTATTTATAATCGAAAATTAAAAAAAAAAGATATCATAAATGAATGGGGGTATATGAGGACTGGAGTAAAGGATATTTTGAAAATAATGAGGGTGATGAGACAGAGAAAGCGATGAGGGTTTGGGTTTGGACAGTTCAGTCCAATGGTGGATTCAAGTTCTAATTTATGTTGGAGATCAGAAACGTTTAGTTTGTCGAGTTTAGTGCTGAACTTGTTGGAATATCATTCTGGTTATTCGTGCCGCATCGTGTTGTACATTTTCTAAGTCGTCTTCGTCAGGTGGAGTAAGATTATCCCAAACAATTTGCATATTATAACTAATGTCTAATTAATATTGTGTAAAACACTTCCGGGTATTTCTGATCAATGACGTATTTAAAGGATCGCATGAAATAGATACGCTGACAGGCCTTATGTTCGACGGATTTTATATTTTCATGAAATGTTTAACAAATAATGAATATATATGAAATCACAAGAGTGATAATTATACTATATTTTGTCAGTCATATGTTAAATCAACGAAAATTGAACATAATACATTTCACAACAACCCATTTTTGGTTTTACTATTTTATGAAAAAAAACCCTCAATTAATATAATAAAACCAAATGTTTATGACACCATAACTATACATTGTATCCTATCATATGTGTTCCGAAGTCGTCCACTGTGTCCAATTCAACTTTCGTAACATCCGTTATTCATCTTCTTGATATGAAAATATATCGAGCTCATGGAGATAGACTTCACCGTTGCTGTATGTTCAGCAAGGCATATTTTCAGTTTCAGTTAGTAGCCTAAAGTTTAACCGAAATCCTGCTAAAGGAACAATGTTCAAGCGAAAAATAAAATAACTTTAGTTAGATACTAAATAACCCGACGATGAGTGTATTTAATGTTATCAACAATAATACAATGTTTCAACTGAAAGTATATTGGTGTCCTTATGTAAAGAGAATTAGCATGGGGGGATTACCTTAGTGGGCAATGATACCCCATAAGCAAGTATGTACATTAACACGCAAAAGCCCAAGGGGTAATTTACCATTAATATACAAAAAATGCCTAATGTTATCAGCAGGGATAAATTTATCCCCGTGGATATTTCATGTCACATAAACACAGCAATTGATTTGCATCCGTTTTTTTAATTGGCAGGGTTTTAAAGTTGACAATTGAATGATAAAACAAAAAAAAGGTAGAAAAAATGTTAAAATACAATACATTTATTAGTACATGTAAATTTAAACGTTATAAACAACCTACTTAAAGCTACTTTTATCCGTTTCCCTCCCTGGCTTTTCATGCGAATTGCGTATGCGCATAAACGTTAGTTACTTGCATGGGTAATATTACCTGAAAATAGACATGTGATGTAAAAAATATATACAATATGGTATATAAATATATATTTTTCTGATCAATGACGCATTTAAAGGATCGCATGAAGTGGATACGCTGACAGGCCTTATGTTTGACGGATTTGATATGTTTATGCCATGAGCAGTACCGGAAAGTATGACACCCAAATGTTTGTGTGTTGTTACTTCTGCTCTTTGAATGTTATTCATAAAACTAGGTGAAAGTACCGATCTTTCTGTTTAAAGAGAGAAACGAAGTGTCTCTGTTTTTGCTTGATTGAACTATAGCAGCCACCTTTCAGACAACGTGTAAATTCTTTCTATGTCAGTATTGAGCTGCTCGGCAGCAACGGAAGGGTCATCTACAACAATATATAAGGTAGTGTCATCCGCAAAAAGACGAATTGGTGATTGAATTTTACGAACGATATCATTGATACATATTAGGCAGTGTTGAGCAGTGAGAAGATATTGTAACGTTGTCTGACTTAGTACCAGATAGATCAACGCACTGCGTTGTTTTACTAAGATTATCAGTAATCCACGACAACAAGGATCCGGAAGTGCCACTTTCTCGAAACTATTCTAACTTTTCTCTGATCTAATACAACACAGAACGAGTGATACAAGCTGATTGACCCCTTTGGAAAAAAGCCTGATTGAAAGGGAGTAAGAAAATTCGTTATGGTGTAAGAGCTTCAACATATATCAATGGAATATTCTTTCTAAGACCATGCTTAGAACACTCAGTAAATATATTGGACGGTTATTACCAACGTCTTGGGGTCACACTTCTTATTAAAGCGTATACATCAACAACTTTCCATTTTGTATATGATTTACCGGCGCGAGGAGAGAAATTAAAGAAGTCCAAAAGAAGATGGGATATTTCCGATTCAATTCCGCGTAAAACACATCTGTTTACACAGTCGGGCCGATTGCCTCTCCGGCTTTCATAACGTGTATAGGGTCGACAACGTCTTGTTAGTTATCAATGTCCTGCAATAAAGGAGCATCAGAATCACTAGAATTTTGAAGAAGTTTGTTCAGTAAACTCAGATGTGTCTGAAATCGGTAAAAGCTATTAAGAAGGTTGCTTCATCATTGTTTCAATTATCGACAACGCCACTGTGGATGAAAGGGGGATCTTTAGATGCAATTATTTCATTAAACCATATAGTTTTTGAAAAGTCTGAGATGGTAGCTTCCTCAAGTATAGATGTCAGTTTTGTATAATGTGATTGTTTAGCAGTTCTATTAAGATGGATTACATGGTTTCGAATCTGATGGTATGTGTGCCACTGGTGTTCTTTATAAGAACGGTTCGCACTTCTTTTAACAATTCTTTTCTGAGATATTTTCTATTGTCATAATGAAACCATAGAGGGCCCCTAGGGCAAATAGTGAACACCTTATAAGATATAAATATTTCTCAAAAACGTCATAAGTTGATAAGTAAATTTCTCCGTATAAAATTTGATGTCGGCATGAAAATATCATATCCAATTACAAGATGAAACAAGCGAACGCAGATCTGATTTTATCTGATGATGAAAACTAGGAATACATCGGTAAGAGTCTCGGATGTTTCAGTTAAATGTATCGGGACACGAATTACTTGAGACATATTTAAATGCAGGCATACAGACTCTACCTTACGGCGACTTGGAAGATTTGTGAGACCGAATCTGATTACTGTATCAATTATACCAGTATCAACCGCAAGTCCTATTGAATGATAAATGCATTAAAACCTACGAACTAGAATTAGGAGGTCTATAAATGATACCCTGCAGAAGACATCTATTCTTTATTTGTAATTCCAGCTAAATGCATTCTATATCGAAAACTTCGAGACCCCGTCGTTCCAAAACAAAACTATCAGACGTAATATAAACAAGTATACCTCTATACGGATCAGATGGACTTTTTATTTGTAAGGAATGTGAAGTAGGAATTATCACTTTGGAGGAATCAATATAATGTGTCAACCATGTTTCTGTGATAACTAGAATGTCAAACTTACGTATATTCGCATACAATATTGCATTTTTATTGTAAAAGCTTTTTACATTGTAATGGGCTACCAAATAAGCTACCAATGACAGTAGAAGCATCAGAAACTGAGGTTTGCGCAGCGGTTAGCGAACTAGCTTTTCACCAAGGCGACCCGGGTTTGATTCCCGGCCTGGGCGCATGTGAGTTCGGTTTGTGGTCACCAAGCCGGATCAGTTGGTTTCCTCCTCCGGATACTCCGGTTTCCCCCACAACCAAACATCAAGGTGGTTTTAGTATCATGGATAATTGGGAAAACGGCGGTTTGGGGCCGTGGAAGTTTTAGTTCCATGGTGGTTTAAGTCACTGGTGATTTAGGCCATTGTGCTTTGGAGTCATGTTGTAGTTTGGGACCATGTTGTAGTAAAGCCATGATTTTTTTAACTATGGCGGGTTTCAGCCACGTTGTGCTTTGGTTTAATGGTGGTTCGGTACTATGGTAATTTGAAGGCCTGGTGGTTTTCACCCCCACCACACACACACACACACACACACACACACACACACACACACACACTCAATCTTTTATCCCGCTACTGTCTTTGTATTTTGTTTCAATATTATGTCTTTCTTAATGTTAACTCGACAACTAGAAATCGCATTTAAAGTTTGATTAATTTATTTAAAGAAAAAATACCCGTTCAAAAGTACGATTACATTCTTTCACAACAATTACGTGTTCATCAGATATTTACAAGGTGCTAAGATAACATGATATATAAATTCTGGCAATAATTAACATCGACGGAAATTCTATAACATAGTTCAGCCCCATACAGCAATGTTGGTACGACAGGTAATTTATAAGGACTTATACAAACAAGGGGGTTAACTCATGACGGATTAACTCCTTTCGAAACGATGCCGGTTCTATTCCTGCAGTTTTCATAGATAAGTAATGGATAATGAATGTTATATATGTTCATCCCTATAAAGTGTGTCTACTTTGGGTACAATATATCGTTTACAGAACGTTGTGACTTAAGACTATTTCCGCGAACGACAATACTTATAGACAATATCAAAACCATATGTTAAAGGACAAGAGAGATATCTCGATAAGATGGAGGTACTGTACTTGATTGACATAAAGTGACACAGCGCCGACTGCGTTCGAGGCTGGGTATACAGTCGTCCATCTAGATAAGGGAAAGACATATCTCCACCCTGAAGAGTTATATATACTGTTTTGAAAGGACCGAAATAAGTGGAGGTACTGTTCTTGATTGACACAAATTGGCACCGCTCCGTTCGCGTTCGAGGTTAGGTATAGGGTTGTCCATTTAGATAAGGGAAAGATAAGTGGACATATCTCCTCCCTGTCGAGTTACATATACTGTTTCGCAAGGACTACACATCTTGTCTGCAAGGTTCACTGAACAACGAAGATTTTAAGGAGTAATTCTGTGACGGATCTTATCAAACGCAAACTTATTGTCTTGCTGAGAAAGGCGACCTAGACATTACGTAAATAACACGTGTTATAGTTAACGTTCAACATCTATTAAAATGTGTATTGTAAGCTAAACGATGTTGTAATGCAACTTAATTCGTTGAAAATCTGCTGCTGTGAGCTTCAAATATCTATATAAAATGAGGTTTTCGAATAGTTCGCAAAAGAATGGTCGATTTTTGCTTTGTCCTATTCCCTTATATTAGGGAAAAATAATGTTTATTTTCTATTGGTCATACATTGTTTAAATGGTAAAGAGTTGTGCAAAATAGTTCAACTACCATTGAGGAAGTAATGGCAACTTAAGTCATTAAGAATCTTACTTTCAATGACAGTACAAGGCGTAGTCGATTATCCCGACTATATGTTGAGACGCATGGCGTAATCGATTACCCTAATTGCATGATGAAGCTTATAGCTTAATGGAGTACCCAAAATTCATGATGAAGCGCATGGCTAAATCGATTGCATTAAAAATATGCAATCACTCCATAAGAGCAGCAATACAGACTGGTCACTCTGTGCTTTAGCTATTCCACCCATTGAAACATATGTGGATTTGCGAAAACTTCAATTTTTCGGGCAATTATGTCGGCTCCGAAATACATATATCGCTAAACAGGTGTTCAACATACGACTGTGTACGTACCTTGGATATGATAACCAATCTCGTGGCTGTATACCAGATTTTTACAGACTGTTATCGAAATACGGACTTCTAGATATATTGCTAAACTACATGCATAGCGGGACCTTTCCGTCACAATATACGTGGAAAGCAATCATTGATACTTACGTCAAAAATCCAATTCTCGTAAGTCAGTATAGAAGACTAAATCGGTCCAGTTTCAGCCCATTCGTTTGCACTGTACTAAGGGAGAAGACTGGAGCAACCTTATGGGAAGTGTCAAGAAATAGTCCTAGATTATCTCCCCTGTGTTGCGCAATACTTCGCACAATGTGTCAACTCGTTTCGAACAACTTTACGAGACGTTGCGTCAAATGTGATATGCTGACAGATAATATGGTTGTTCACAGAATTTGCTTTTGTCTCAAGTTGCAAAATTGTAGACTGAAAATGTGGGATTATTTAATGCTCAACTTTATGAACTTCAATAACTTGCGCACGATGAGCCCATTGATACAATCTGTTCATATTCTATCTCAGGCAGGAACAGAGGATAGTACAATGTCAATGAGTGATTTGTACCTTGCTAAAATCATATGTAGCTTGTGTCAATAACTTGTTGAATTAAGTTGATCCAGAATTAGGTATATTGTAAAATCACACTTTGCTTTCCTAGTTATTTCGTTTTTCGTACTAGCTTTGCATTTATGTGTGTAATTATACCTAGGAATAGAGGGCTGCTCTAAATCTAAATATTTCTTACCAGTGCTTAATTTTGTTATCTTTCGAGAGTACTTGATATTTTATTCTGTTTGTCTACTTGTGTACATAATATGCATGTTTGGTTTACTCGTAGTGTTTGAATATTATTGTGTTAAATGTAATTCATAATATGTGTCATTATTTGTATATATATCAATGTTTTGCTCTTCATTTCATGGAGGAATAAAAAGTATCTATCTATCTATCTATCTAGCATGACCTTATCGGTTACGCCAACTACATAATGAACAGCATGGCGTAAGAATAACGTTATGAAAGTGATTTCTTTATCGATAAAGCAAATTGCATTATTGCAAATGCATTAAGTTCATGGCTTAATCGATTACTCCAACTACAAAATGAAGCGCAGATAAACTGGGGTCACCCACCACAACACCGTCATTTTAACATCTGTAAGCACAGAGATTTGTCAGTGCATGTACCCAAAACCCTCTGTAACACACATGCTGAGACTGTTCTACACCATCAGGACTTTACCAACAGCTTTACTTTAAAATGGCTCAGACGCAAAGTTATTGTATAAAAAATGACTTCTATTCTATGTACTTTATATATTCTTGTTTTTCTTATTTAAAGTACGCATTTAATTCATTTCACATTACATTTTATTACTGTTAGATCATACGCTGAAGTGTCATTTATTTCAAAACTTTTCTACTGCGTCAGTGCGGTTGTTTTTCTTCCTATGATATCTGCAGTCATGATCTGTGTTTTCAAAGAACAAACATAAGTAATTTGAATGACTATTTCAATCAGATTTTAAAAACAACGTACAATGCCGATAAAAGTATAAATTATCCTTGACACAGATTTAGCGATTAACTGTTACTAATGCTTGAAAATTCATTACTGTAGCCAATTTTTACCCTGTTGATATTGATCCCATATGCCGCTTTTCACCGAATGACAGATCCGTTTTTAACGTTTAAAAATGAACACGACCGTAAATTTAAGTGACCCTTCGTCGGGTGAAAATTTTACACTCGTTGAGCAATTATCAAGGGTGGTATTTAATATTAAGCTTCTATCGATCATATTTATTGTTATACTTCGTTGAATGTATATGTTATGGACCGTTATAAAAATAGAAAAAAAAACGTACGATTATTCTGAAATGATAAAATATGACTTAGTTTCAATATAACGAATTTTTGCTGTCAACAACGCCTCCGTCATCGACCCTTTATAATCACTCCGACCGAATCTGATAATTTAAAAGTGTAGTCAGTAGATGATGACAAAGTAACTGATAATCTGCGTCCTATAACTTCATATGCGATAGGCTATCATACTCAAGTATGCGATAGGCTATCATACGCAAGTTTGTATGTGCCTGATATATAATCGATAAAATTCACACTATTGTGTCCGACTGTATCACTTTTCAGTTCAACCAGTTTCTTGTGCGCTATAATATTCGATAAATTTGTGATCACGTTAACTGCTGTAAATATGGGTCGCCATATATCTGATACTATTAACTAGAGTATAATGGATAGACGTTATGCAGATAACATGTTTTCAGTTCGAGTAGGCTATGGTAAATCAACTACATACTTAGAGCCCATTTACAGCCCATGTATGTTTTCGTATTTGTTTGTGGTGCACAGTTAATGGCGAAATTAAAACATATTCATACTGAAAGTATGGTATCCATCACTTCGTTATCATCTTGTTTCCTTAAACACTTATAGCCTTGGAGTTAGTTTAATGTTACGCATTTATCAATTACATAATCAAACAAAATTAAAATTTTCATCGCCTTTGTGTTTTCAAATTGTCCTTCGTAATAAAAAATATTCACCAAATGTAGCGTAGATGACAGTAACACTATGGATCCGGATTTTAAGAGAGAGTAAAACAAGTGCACAGTTTCCTTGATGTTGTTGTGTTCTGAATAAGTAAGGTGCCTATAAAGTAGTTTAACGGATTTTGTTAATATACTATTTTTTTAAAAGGCGTTCGTTTGCGTTTTGACCTGTGAACGAACTTAGAGGTTAAAGCTTCTGGAAGTTTAAACAAATAAGTGAACGTTTAATGATACAAAACATACAACTTGTAAGATTGCATAAGGATCAATCAGTAAATATACATCAATGTTAAGTATATACGGTTTTGAATAAAGTCAACTTAAGAGATATAAAAGTAAATAATCACGCTTTTCTCACAGCCAGGTTTCGTTGACATACTGTTAAAGTCATGACCTATCTATCTGTGTTTGTACTGTGACATTATTTTTTTGCCTTCGTTTTCTATCAGAGCTAAAATGCAATGCATGAAGTAAAGCTTCTAGAATCGGGACATTCAAGTTGTGGTCAATTCTTATCTGGTTGACGTAGTTTACAACTGGAAATACATTGCGTTCTGGTATTCCAAACACATGGACAGCCTTTTGAACCAACTGATGAATCTTCTTGCTGTAAAATATGTTTTTAATATTTTCTTCGGTCTTCAAACATAACTCGTCACATCTTGTAATGACGGTCATTCGAGAAATTTCTGAAAGGAAAAATGACGCTTTCGACGGACAAAGGAAAAAGACAATGAAAACAATATAAATTATACTTCGCTCATATTAACAACCATTTGGCATTTGGCTTTGATTTGTATATGTGTCATAACAATAACTTGTAACATATAATATATATATTTGCAAAAGACGCTTTGCATGTCATTATGATGTGGAAAATGGTTATTGCAAATATGTTGGCAACTTTAAAGTATTTAACTGTACATTTACAATCGTTTATGTATATTCGAAGAAAGATTAGCTCAATGCATAAAAAAGTCACAAAAGCTATAAACAACCTGTTTAGTGTCCCTATAATATACCATTTCTTGTTACAGCTCATAAATATACAGTTGGGTTTCTATCATGACAGCTTACCTCTAAAAACTTACCATCCTTTACCATAGTTGTCTATAATCACTTTTTTAAATGTGTAGTTTTAATATATATATATATATATATATATTACTGTTGGCCTAACAGCAAGAAAACTGTTTGTGTGTCTGTTTTATTACCAATATTTCAACAGCATACATTGACAAATAAATAATTGATTCGGAAAAAAAAGTTCAATACTTGCCTTCTGGAACTGCTTCATGTAACGTAAGAATTTTGTTGCAGAGAATTGAAGGTGTCGACATATTTATTCCATCGAGAACACGAGCACTGACCAAAAAAACGACACAGTCTGGTTTGTGACTTCTTTCATCAGATTCAGTGGTTGAGTCCTTGTTAAACTGGTGAAATAAATAGAGACAGTTAAAATTAATTAACAACTGACGTATATCTTATCTTATCCAAAATTGTTCAAGAAGTTGTCATCATGATGTTAGAAAGTCATAAACAACTCTAAATAACTATAAATATCAAAATATATAATAGTTTTTAACAATTGTGTTTTTTTGTGTAAAGGAATTATTTTTCATCAAGGTGCTTTTGTAAATATAACCCTTTAAAATCCTATTTAGTCACCAAACCAAATATGTTTCCACGGCAGGCAATTATTGGAGCCAAAACATTTGTTATGTGTTGAAAATGCCCCATCGCGTCTTCCGTTAAAGTGCAAATGAGTGGAATATGAATGTACACAGTGAGTATGGTTTCTTATTTTTTTTTATTTTCAGAGGTTTATACGAGTAAATTAAAAACAAATTGGGAATGTAGTTCCACAAAGGATCGGCTATGAGTTGTTCTAAACGTTAAAGTTATGAATAAAATTTAAATTCGTCTTGAAATTCCATAACTTGCTAGAGGTTAGTGTTGCCAGCGTTAAAATCGATTTTCGTGAGAATTGTTCTCGTACCTAAGGTTTTAGCAATTTCTTTACATGTGTGTGGCATTTTTATTGACGAAAGGTTGCCTCGTAACAAATTTTAGAACTTCATTTTATATACTTGGTGCACTTTGCTCGATTTTTGGAACGTTGTGGTGCCAATAAATAGGTTGTGGTGCTCATAAATTGTAATTTTGTAGAAAACGAATTGTGAAAAACTGTTGCAATTTTATAACATGAAAATTAACAATTGACTGAATTAATATCATGTTCGATCTTTTAAAAGTTTGCCAAATACCACACTGCTTCGCGAACTTTAAGGTCCCTTTGGTGTCTAATAAATAATTGTAAAAAGGTGTTTGTGTTTTATTTTTATATAGCAAATGCGATGTACAAAGGTTTTCAAGGGAGTTTGGAAGATTCGAACCTACAAACAACAAACAAAATGTCATTGCACTAATAATCCTTTTCTCTCCAATATGAAATATGTTATGGCTTTAATGATTGCTCACCATGGTTAAGCACTATGACGAGTTTTACCATTTATTTATAATATGAAAGAAGGCACTGTCTTGCACAAGCTCTCGCAGTAATGCATATGGATTTGAATAACAAGGTTCACTTGTTCCTTATTCTAATCCATACTGGTCACAACTCGTTCTCACATCGGTATGGTCACATTATTTCAATGCTTCATACCAATATCTTGAATAACGAGTACTAAATGTGAGGTATGGTTGAAAAAACAGTGTTTGTAAAATTGAAAGGGCGTACACTACAACAATTAGAAAATGAATTATGAGCCTTACTAAGCATCTGAATAACTGTCACTGGTAACCTGTGTATATCTGAATTGTACCTGAGTACAAACCAATGTTTTCATTTTACAAAACAAGACCAAGTCTAAGAATATACCATTTTACAAAACATGATTCGTAGCAGTGTGAAGTAAGATCATAAAGCGTTTTCAATTTTATTCAATATAGTTTTCAAACATGTTTAGAACAGTGTGAAAGTCCTTACCCAACACTTTTGAGCGTTAGAATATTGTACATGAAGTATGTTTAAATTCTATTTAGGGGATTACATTTACGTTTTTTGTAGCACAGACTGTAAATGTAAAATCATAAATTCAGTAACTTTGTATGTTTGAGAGGGTTAAGCAACGGTCTAACACAAAATACATATAACACAATTTTTTATTCATATCCAGTTGTTCTTGATTATAGTATCATTTTAAAGAAATTTGTTCAATCATGTGGTTGTAGTTCCGAGTAAATTACTGTGAAATATTATCAAATGTTACCAGGGAGCTATGTTAATAAGGATTATTTTAAAAAGTGTTAAGTACACTATATAACTATTTAAGTTTTACATTAACCGAATTCTGTTAAAATAAACACCTGTTAAAGCTTCATTGATTATACTTTATTAATTCAGAAGCATTACTCAATTTGAATAAGTCTCTTTAATGCAGAAGTCCAATTTTTCAGAAACATTTCCATAACCTATTGCCATCGGTGGGGAAATGGTTTTTAATCTCCACAAGTAGGGGGACAGGTCATGTTCCATCCAGCCTGTCGTGTACATTTTACCTGAAAATCGTATGTATTGAATATGAATATTTTAAACCATTACTCAAATATTGGAAATGAAATGCAGAATAATCATTTTTCAAATATTTCAAGTAACATGAATAATACTCATTTATCAAATGGTGTGATTAATTTCTCAATTGAAATGAGTCCTAGCAGTCCTGATATAAATAGCATAATTCATAAATGTTAAACCAATGGAGGGATTAACTGAAGTCACAATAATGGTTATTTCAATTTGTAAATGATATGAAAGTGTAAATATTGATTGAATTGTCACAGACCTGCATTGTTACACATTATTACACAAATACGCAATACAATGTTTTTACATAGTATACTGTATACTCTTACATTCTGATTGAATCATAATATTAATTCACCGCCCTTTAATATTATCTTAGGAATAACTTGCACTATCTTACTAGCACTCACATGGTGAGGTTCAGTAAATTTTGTACTTCAACTTGTACACCAAACTCAATACTTCTAAAGAACTAAAGTAAAGTGTAAATGAAAGATATAAATATAGAACTCGTTTAACCACTCAATCATCACACCATACATACATACACTCAGAAAATGACATTTAAATGGACAGACATGTGACTTTACAAAACAGGACAATTGGGATGGAGTTACACTTGTCTACACACTCCCCCACTTCGTTCAAAATGGCTTCGACATCTCAATGGAAATAATGAAATATAAGCGAAAAATGGTAAACAATCCAGTGATATAAATAATGGCATTACAAAAACAAACACTCCATAAACTATTTGTTCACTGGAAAATAAACATACGTAACTCTGACGTGTGTTGGTTGAAAGACCCCACGTTCTACATAAAGAAATGCATGACTAGTTGGCATGTCTACAGGTTGACATACTTTTCATTAAAGGACTACAGTAACTGCAAAAGTATGATCAACCAATCTACAGATCTGAGAACATCAACAATCGGTTTTCTTTTACAAAATATTTAGATATATTTTGCATACATTATAACAAGATTATTACTGCAGTGCATTAGGAGTTTGTAAGGGAAAACCCTTCTGTATCGTTCTATTATTGAGTGAGATTATTACGAAATATCAGAAGAAGAAACTGTTAAAACTTCATAATTTATAACATATTGATAACTGATTTTTATTACCTATCAGTAACAGTACCATGATATTATGCAACTACTTATTCTTGTCAATATAACCTTGACTGATCTGTTCAAATAGAAAGGTTTCTTTACACTTCTATATATCTTTGCGTAATAAATAACTTAAAGTGGTCAATCATGATATGTCCTTAAATGCTTCATAATAACAGGCAATCCATAAAAAAGGCATGGAGTAGTCTTTTGTTTCAAAGTTAAAGAAAATGGTACGACACTACGATTATTAACGTCAGAGCTACATTTCTAATACGACACGGATAGAATCTACCCCGAGCCGTCATATAAAAAACAACAACATTTATTTCACCGAGTTCAGGAAATAGGTTAGAAAGCCTGCCGTTGTTTGTTGAGTTATATTACATGTTTCCTTGACGAGTAGAAAAAAATTGTATATTATATGATGACGAGTGTTAGATTCTTTGTTTTTGTTTTTGCCGGTAAAAAAAACCCATAAGGACCAACTGCTTCACTTTAGCTTTTGATAAGCCGAATACCTCAAAGCAATATCGAAACATGTCTTGCAGAACCCTCAGCAATATAAAATAAAAAGATGTATTCGAGCGTTTAAACTCCATTTATGTAAGTATAAGACTACATGAAGTTTAATTTTAATAATTAAAATTGGGCAAAGTGAGCATAGCGAATGAGCCCTTCTAGGTCATTCAGAATTTACTTCAGGTCATTTAACTGACTAAGAATACAACCACATTGGCTGACACATTATCAATGGCACTAGGCAGTCCTTTAAACAAGAGGGTCATAATGGCCCTAAATCGCTCACCTGAGTAAAAGGGTTTAACCTTTGTAATTAATATAGCTTGATATTTGTTCTCAAAATATATTGAAAAACATACTGATCAAACATGTTGACTGGATAATCACTGACAGGACTTGTCACAGTTGCCTGCACACTGACAGGGCTTGTCACAGTTTCCTGCACACTGACAGGACTTGTCACAGTTGCCTGCAAACTGACAGGACTTGTCACAGTTTCCTGCACACTGACAGGACTTGTCACAGTTGCCTGCAAACTGACAGGACTTGTCACAGTTGCCTGCACACTGACAGGGCTTGTCACAGTTGCCTGCACACTGACAGGACGTGTCACAGTTTCCTGCACACTGACAATACTTGTCACAGTTGCCTGCACACTGACAGGACTTGTCACATTTGTTTGCACACTGACAAGGCTTGTCACAGTTGCCTGCACACTGACAGAACTTGTCATAGTTTCCTGCACACTGACAGGACACATAACAGTTTCCTGCACACTGACAGGACTTGTCACAGTTTCCTGAACAGTGACATGACTTGTCACAGTTTCCTGCACACTGACAGGACTTGTCACAGTTTCCTGCACACTGACAGGACTTGTCACAGTTTCCTGCACACTGACAGGGCTTGTCACAGTTTCCTGCACACTGACAGGACTTGTCACAGTTTCCTGCACACTGACAGGGCTTGTCACAGTTTCCTGCACACTGACAGGACTTGTCACAGTTTCCTGCACACTGACAGGACTTGTCACAGTTTCCGGCACACTGACAGGACTTGTCACAGTTTCCTGCACACTGACAGGACTTGTCACAGTTTCCTGCACACTGACAGGGCTTGTCACAGTTTCCTGCACACTGACAGGACTGACAGGGCTTGTCACAGTTTCCTGCACACTGACAGGACTTGTCACAGTTGCCTGCACACTGATAGGGCTTGTCACAGTTTCCTGCACACTGACAGGACTTTTTTCAGTTGTCTGCACACTGACAGGGCTTGTCACAGTTTCCTGCACACTGACAGGGCTTGTCACAGTTTCCTGCACACTGACAGGGCTTGTCACAGTTTCCTGCACAGTGACAGGACTTGTCACAGTTGCCTGCACACTGACAGGGCTTGTCACAGTTTCCTGCACACTGACAGGACTTTTTTCAGTTGTCTGCACACTGACAGGGCTTGTCACAGTTTCCTGCACACTGACAGGGCTTGTCACAGTTGTCTGCAGACTGACAGGGCTTGTCACAGTTTCCTGCACACTGACAGGGCTTGTCACAGTTGCCTGCACACTGACAGGACTTGTCACAGTTTCCTGCACACTGACAGGACTTGTCACAGTTTCCTGCACACTGACAGGACTTGTCACAGTTTCCTGCACACTCACAGGACTTGTCCCAGTTGCCTGCACACTGACAGGATTTTTGTTGAATTGCCTGCACACTGACAAAACTATGTTAAATTGCTTGCACACTGAAAGAATTTTAGTATAGATACACTAACAACAAACAGTGTACCATCCAATAAAATCAATAAACAGCCTTAAGCTCTAAAAATCAAATATCAGAACACATTCAGCACCTTCCACTAATACCATTGCTTCTTCCATCTAGGTCAATATCACCTTCCATCACATGTTCAAAATCCAAATTTTCTTAAAAAGACATTAAGCATTATTCACTTTCCATACAGAAGATAAGATTGTAGCTTAGAATAATCTGCATGAAGTTCAATGGAAAAGTCTGAATTGATCATTAAGTAAAAATGAAATTTCTTCTGAAGAATAAAGTGTATATTAATTATTTGAATCTATGAACCTAAAAAAGAACAATAATTACCTTTAAGTGACTATGTTGAAGACTTAATAAGATTTAAAATTTATTACCGTGTTACTAAAAATAGAAAGTAGTTGAATCTCCAACAAAAAGGGAGACCATATAGCAAGACTTGCTGCCCTTGCTTCAAGAGTAAAATTAACATAACTAACATTTTGGCCATTTTGTTGTTGTTGTTTTTGTTGATCAATCATGACCTTCGGTGTATTTTTGTAGATGGTCACCAAAGGAAGCTTCCTGTAAAGTTTCATTGAATTTCGAGCTGTAGTTTCAGAGGAAATGTTTTTTAAAGCAAAACAGGAGGTCGGCGATTTTGTTGTTGTTGTTGTTGTTGTTGTTGATCAATCGTGACCCCTTGTTATATTTTTGTAGATGGAAGCTTCCTGTGAAGTTTCATTGCATTGGGTTGGTAGTTTCAGAGGAGAGGTTTTTTAAGAAATTGTTGACGGACGTACTGACTGACTGACTGACTGACTGACTGACGGACTGACGAACGGACGCCGGACATAGACCGATCACAATAGCTAAAAACGCGATAGTTAAAATTCTTAATGATTAAGCCTAATAGATAATGATTTCCTATCTGTCATTTTATTTTGATGTAGGTTGTTTTGTAGAACGCATGATGATATCCAGCCAGTTAGAATCATTCAATATACACTATACTTTTAACTAGAACTGCTTTCCTTGAAATAATGACAGCATATACGGTAAGATGACGTCATATTTTTTTGTAAGATCATGAAGTCAATTCGTTTTTAAACACTTAAAAATTAACATTTTAAGATTATTTTTTGCACGTATATGTCTTAATAATTATATGGAAAAAATACATTATTCCAATAAACATTTTATATCAAAAGAGAATGATATTTGGTTGTCCGGTTAGCGCATTGGTTAGCACACTCGCTTCTCACCAAGGCGACCCGGGTTCGATTCCCAGCATGTGAGTTTGGTAAGTGGTCACCAACCCTGACAAGTGGGTTTTCTCCGGGTACTCCGGTTTCCCCAACAACACAAGACCACACTCTCGCGCAACATCGTGCCAACGAGAGTGACTTAGTATAAGCTATCATAATTTCCTTCACAGTCGTTGTAAAATATATAATGGTAAAAGTTTGTGTAAAAGAGAATGAGAAATAAGTGTATGATCGAATCGCTGGAATATTGCCAATTTTTCAACTAATTTGTTTACATTTAGAAATATGCGGAGTGATTTAATTTCTGAGCCCCGTTATGTCACCCACAAATATATTGACTCTGAAGCAAAATCTTCCATTTACAATATCAATCATTACATAATTATTATTGTCAAATTTACAGTTTATATAACAAAATAATTATACAGTACCTTTCCGGGACGAGCATTGCTATGTGTTGGCAATGGTCAAAATAAAATCGGTAATCAAAAAGATTGCATATAATGTCCGAAATGTATTTCAAATCCGAAGCGACAACAAGGCCTACTAAAGGACGGAACAGCGCATGCGCGGACGGATACAGTCGCATTTTCTTGAAGAGGGCAAACGTCCCCTCTTTTACTATTTCTTAAAGCGTTGTGTGAACTAATACTTGTCAGAATTACTTTTCTTACTACCATTCTTCACTTTGCTCATTTACATTTAACAGTGTACATCAGTAAGACCTTTAGTAGTGCTAGTTTCCTTTCCCTCGGCAACGAGGAGCTGCCGCCATTTTTTTATTTCAAGAAGTCCGCCCCTACGAAAAAACATTCGATACATCATTTCAGCATCCGACTACTTGCCATAGTGGCTTTTACAGTGGCATTAAATGTCTTATTTGTTAATAATACGCAGAGCTATGGGGGATCATGTATAAAGATATCTGCATCAATGCGAGCAATGAAAGTAAACCTTGTGAATAACCATAAATAACAGATCACTACTGTTACTTCTTCTTGCCATAATTGAAGACATTGAGGGCACCCTAGGTCCCCGGAATGCGTCGATATTTCCTTGTCACAGTGAGCATTCAGTAAATTGGTCGCAACTTGGCGAATTATTGGTGAATGTGGTACTTGGCACCACAAGTCTTTATAAAGATATGGAATACTTAAATAATTCAAGTGTAGTATTTCTGCTGTATATGTGACATTGTGAATATTTAAAATTTTACTTTCAACAGCTACGAACTGAACACTGCAAACACCCCGGAAATGAACTAACGATAAGTTATTTTAGTCCTCAACAGTTTTTACTCCTCGGAACAGAGGAAATTCTCAGATAACAAAGCTCGTCATATGTCAGTTCTTCGCAAGATTATGCGTCGAAATCGATAGTTGACGTTGGAAATCAAACGATAAATACTAAATGAGGTTTTCAAACATCAAATGTTGTAGAGTAAAAGAAAATAAACAAGAATTAATTGCTGCTTTTGACTAAGTCAAACCTGATATTATTTGTGGAACAGAATTTGGCTTAAAGTTAAAACCTTGGAAAGAACCATCTCGAAGTACAATAAAAACCAGTGATGTTTTTTTTCCACATAACCATACATAGAGTGAAAAGGCGTCATGAAGGGGGGCGTGTTTATCGGAGTGTGAAACGATCTAATAGCGGTAGAACAAGACAAGTCTTAGCAACACAAACTCAAACTGAGTGGATGAAGGTAAAAATGAAAATTGAAAGAGATCTCTAAGTATCGTCATTCTATGTGGTCCACATGAACCTAAACGACATTAAAAACCTTGAAATATCGCTGTAAAACTCCCGAATACTAACAAACGTGAACACATTATACTAGCTGGTGATTTTAATTGTTCAGATATAGACTGAAAAAAACCTAGCAGTAAAACATACGACCGTCCTACACATAACTGATGGATTCATCAAGTGGACATGGTTTCCTACAGGTACATACGCAGCCTACTCGGGAGGAAAATATTGTAGATCTTGTCTTGACAAACAACTCATCTCTGATCAAGTCTTCTAACCGAATCCCCTGTATCAGTGATCATGCCATGGTGTGAATGACTTTGATGTAAAACCATGCTATAATAAAGTGTAACCAAGAGAAATAAACTTATACTCAAAACCAATCTGGAATACCATATCTTATGAACTTATCATGCACTATAAAACCCTTAGCTGACACATGTGAAACCATCAAGAGATATTGGAATAAGCTAAAAAAACGTATTTCCAACACATAGATAAACACATTCCTTCCAAGATATTCAAGATATTCAAGACAATTATCGTCCTGTTTCATAAACGTCAACTGTGTGCAAAGACTTAGAGCATATAATTTGTAAACATATGCTAAACCACTTAGAGAAGAACAATATCCTGACAAGTCTAAACTTATGTTTTAGAAGTGGATACTCCTGCAAAACACAATCCTTAGACACCCTTAACGACCTGTTACCTTTCTGCAAGTAAGCCAAACAAACAAACATAATAAGTGTTTACTTTGGTAAAGCGTTCGACACGGTTGCCCATACTGAACTCTGCCAAAAGTTCCTCAGCTTTGGTGTGACGGGTGCAGTATACTCATGGCTATCTATATATTTGACGAAGACTCTGGGGAACCCCAAGGCACTATCCATGAACACCAATCATCATCTGTCGTATAACTGATAGTGCATCAGTTCCATCACAAGTATGCAACTTTTGGCGATCGGCGTCTGAACAGGAAAACTAGCTGCCAAAAGAACTTTGAAATACTACAAAAATACTTTTAAAAACTTGCACTCTAGGCTGATAAATGGGTATGCGCTTTAATAAAGGGAAATGTTACGTCATGAGCATAAACAGCACTAATTCACAATCTTACAATTGTTGTGGCCTTAAGCTTAAGCAGATTACAGAGAATCCATGTAACAATATCTGAAGAACTAACATGTATACCACACATTAATGTAATTTGTAAGAAATCAACTCCTCATAGGGTCTCCTACGAAGAAACCTTCACCAATGCCTACGTGAATGTCGAAAATTAGCATACCTGGTATCATAATTACGGTTTCATTATTAATTACCCTTAAGGACAGCTATTATCAACAAATTAGAACGACAAGCGGCAAGATTCATTACGGGAGACTATAAGACCAACAGCGAAGAATGTGTCTCTCGCATGTTGAACAAACTGAAATTAACAAGCCTCAAAGAACGTCGGACAGCAACACGTCTTAACTTCCTATAAAGGTGACCGACAGTCCGGTGGTAGTACTACCACCAGCAGAGTATCCCGCACCAGCAAATAAACAGAGGCATACTAAGGCTAAAACTTGCGTTACATCTAAAATCATACAAAACAAAATTATAAACAACTCTTGAGGCTTTTAAATTAGAAAATATAAGTTTGAGAAAAAATCTGTCTGTGTGAAAACGCTTAGAGATTGGGACCAACTCCAATCTGGTGTGGTCAACGCAGAGACTGTTGAGGGGTTCAAGGCCGCCCTCCAATTTCACTATCGCTGTCGTCCGGTGTGAAAAATCTGAAAGGGTCCTATAAAACGATACAAATACGGATACAGAATTTAAACTCAATGATGACCTTCATTTTGTGCGTATGAATATATTGAATGGAAAATAATATACAAAATATTTATCTCCCGAAACATTAAGAGTTATAATTGAATTGTGTGTGTAATTTTACCCAGAGTGTCCATATTCCTTTTCTATTTTTAATAAGGTTACTAATTTGATAATTACTTTGGGTTATATTTTGCATCTGGTGGTTTCATTTAAACATGTTTACGGAAACGGTCGAATCTACGATGACTGAAACTACCGAATTGTCATGATTGTTTTGGTGTCCAGCACTCACGCGCTCAACTTGGTTTATGAAAAAACTATTTCGATATCATATAAGCCTTTTAATGCTCATAGTGTTTGCACTTTTGAAAGAAAGTAGTATTAATTGTATACGAGCATACACATGGCCTAACTAGAGCTCTGCCGAGCTTTGCTGGGTTTTGAGGCCTTATTAGCTCGATTTTGAATGGGCTGTTATTTCCTAAACCAGTTTGATCCATAAAAGCTAATGAACACGTGTTCTGTGATACTGCTCAAGGCTATGCCCTACTATGTGACAGGTGTTACCTGCACCTTTTTTATTTTATATGTCGATTAAAAGCGTAACATAACATTCGTTAGAACAACGCAAATGCTTACTGTGTGTCCCGGTTGCACGTATCCTTTACAAATTCGTTTTAGGTCAGTTGTTGTGAGACCGATATCTAAATCCTTTGCGCTACCGGTAAATCCCATGGTGTCGTAGAATGTGACATTAGGGAATATGTCATTTTCGTCTGTTTCTATACACAGAAACTGAAAACAAATGTAAGATATTTGATTTTGAAGTCTAGTTAGGGAATAACATATCATATTGCACAATCTGCGGGTTCATGATTGCATAAATAACGACAACCACAACTCAATTTCCCTTTAATAAATTCAATGAAGAAAACCAGTCCTTAGCTGCATCGGTACAGATAAGTTATCGGCGTAACTGAATGAGTTTTGACCTAGATTTCTAACCAACCAAGGGTATATTGACCGCGGCATGTAACACACGACAAATAAAAAGTACAACTAGGTTTATATTTTAGGCGGAGACGCCCTAAATGTTCCGTTATTGGAATTTAATTAACGTTTTATCCAAAATAGTATGCACACTGAATACCTTCGAAAGGGTTGATTAAAGTATCTACCTAATAGAAATATAGTATACAGATGATATTTGTGAGTCAATAACAGGGCGGCGTATGCACGATATTCTACGTCATCGGCGATCAAAACTTTTACGACAGGGGCTCTCACGTGTAGCCGGGTCGCAAGGGATAGTTTCCAAAGAGGGTTATAAAAATAAATAAAAATACCAGAAACATCCAAAAATTAGCTGGAAGAAATAGAAATCTGTTTATTTCAGTGAATGATCGTATTTCATTTTTAATCAAAGAAAAATATATTTACACGAGTGGTATAGCTTCTTTTCTCGTAAAATTATGTTGTTCTATGATACTCGTAAAAAAACACGATCTTACACTGAAAACAAGAAATATTATCTATGTGTTCACGAATAAAAAAATAATTGCTGGATACATTAGGCATATGTATTCAATTTCTGTCTGATGGCTTAAAGTTTCGACAAAGAGATATTTTTATCCAAACTTAAAAGAAACAAAACTGTTTGATAAATCAACATTGCATATGATGGGCCTTTAATCTTACTTTTGAACGAATTTTCCTGCATATTTAATATGGATAACCTTCCGAATAAGGACTTATAAACATGATAAACTATGTAAAAGATAACTACATTTTAAATTAATATGCAACTCGAGTGCTGTAAGTTTAATTATAAATACAATTCTTCATCTTTTTAACAGTAGTTCAAACTCAGTAGACTTGAAATCGGACTGAATTCAATTGTGATAGTATTTACTGCATTTTGAAATATTTATGTTGAATAGCTACAATCTTTTTCGGGGTAATTAGCTGCGATTTGCGGAATTCAATGAACGTTCAAAAAGGATTGTTATAAATTAAGAAGCTCTTTCTTAATCCAATGATGTCAAATCAATAATTTTCTGTAACAATCTCAATGGAATTAATAAACATCCAACAATGACGAATGTTTGGTCGTTAATTACTACGCACGTCGGTGCAATTTTGACTTCAAGGAAAATCTTAAGCTATTTGTTTTCCTTAAAATGATATGAAAAATACATCCCACACCTAACACTCATTTTGAATATTTTTTACTTTGTCAAAACTCTCGTTTCGGAAAATATCCTGTTCTATATTTGTATACAACAATTCATAAATTGCTCAATGGATTTTTTTTAAAAAGAAAAGAAGTTATAGAGACAATTTAATGAAACAATCATTTGTATCAATTCATGCAAAAACTAACGTTTTTAACGACCATGTATCAAAAGTCAACTCGTTATTGATTTTCTAACTTAAACTGAAAATGTATTTATATGGCAGTTTATGAAAAGATTATGAAAGTTCCTCACAAAAGTGAATTTTAGCCTACCTTATGTGTTCCGACATCGTCAATTGTATCTGTTTGAACATTCGTTATATCAGCTATTCTCCCTTGCGATATGGAAAATATCGAGTTTATGAAGGACGATTTCCCTGCTGCTGAATGGCCAACCAAGCATATTTTCTGTTTGAGCCCTTTGGATTCTTGTATTTGTTTTATCAAGTATTGTTCGTACTGAAAATATAAGTAAATATTGAATATTATTAACTTCAATGAATAATCTTACAAAAACGATGGTAAGTGTATCGAATGTTGATTTAACCATATCAAAATAAATACCTATACAAGCACATTTTTACATATTGAAAACGTTATATACAACCTCTAAAAAACTCTTCTTATCAGTATCCCTCCATGGCTTTGAATACAAGAGACCCATAATGCACTTATTTTTTGTTTATGATCAAATTAACAACCAGACTACTTCGGTGGATAAACGAACACTATATCTATGATAAAATTGCTCCTCCTCTTATGCAAAATAGTCAAAAGTTATCACGAGTTAGTTTGATCTACATCAATAAGTAACCAAAAATATTCTCAATCAAAGCGACGGATGATTATGATGATGATGATGATGATGATGATGATTGATGATGATGATTGCTCATGATGATGATGATTGCTCATGATGATGATGATGCTGATGCTGATGATGATGATGATGATGATGATGATGATGATTGATCCATCCGATGGGTTAAATCAAAGCTCTGAAAGCGCTGAAAGACTGTCGGTGATGTAACTGATGCAAGAAAACACTACCACTAATGCACCAGTCAATTGTAACCACGACCCCCCCCCCCCCCCAGGTCCGGGGAATAGCGGGGACTTTGACTTTCGGTCCAGCCAACCCCGGCTAAAATCCCAGCCCTGGCACTGATGGTAAAATCCCCGCCAAATGCCCCCGCACCCAAGGGACCTTAGGTTAGGCCCAATCCCTGCTATATTTTGTGTGAAGACAAAACTACCGCATTCACCCGGCACTCCGGGGCCACCTGAAAGGTAAAAACACGGCCCATTTCCCCGGCTATCCCCGTTATACCTCTGGACCTGGGGGGGGGGGGGGGGGGGGGGGGTAACAATTGACTGGTGCATAAGCCCTTTCAAATTAAATGTGATCAAAATGAAGATGATCAAGATGAAAAAGGATAAATGTGATTATGCACAGATATATCGTCCTTACATAATCATGTATCCAATGGCCTATAAGATTTTTAATTGAACCGCTTTAAATCAGTTTAATGCATATTGTTAAATTGAAATGCTTCAACGTGTGCTATTTGACGTCGCTTATAACAATTTCAAACTTTACGCAATATTCAATGAACATAATGAAAATATAACTTTTAATATAATGCTCTTTCATGTCTAAATATGCTTTCCAGAACTTTATCAACAGATTCCACATATCTACAAATTCTAGTTACACGTTCTTTGATTTTAAAAGAGAAATATGCATGGTGCTATGGCATCAAAACAAAAGCAAAACATGTCCTAAACTTCAATCCTGCAAAATGTTTTACTTTTGTGTAACTATTGCAAAGAATGGTATTCAGGTAATACAGAACTACAAGAAAATTACTTGGTCAATTTTATATTATTGCAGTCAGGTATATAATAACAAGAAGCATAAGCAATTCAGTTAGTTTACAACTGCAAAATTGAATGTAAAACCATAATCTAAGCACTCTTTTACATCAATATACAAGATGATAAACTTCTTAATAGGGTTAAATAATAAAAAGAAACAAATGGTACACTAGATATTTTCCGACAGCAGATTAATTTTTCTTATAACTTAAACTATAATCTTAGCATGAAATGCAATGTAAAACTTTTGCACCTTTTTCAACTGCGGACAATTTTTCAGTATTGCTAAAATTAAAACGAAAACGTTAATGGAACCATAACTACATTTTATAACCCATTTTGAGATTGCTGAAATAAATGTTCCACTAAATTCTAGGCTATATGGCATTCTGCATTTTAATTACTTTGATAACATTTAATTTCAATTTTTTCCATGGCATACTGGGACTAAAAACCTTCAGACAATTTATTCTACTTTTAAAATACTTGCATATATTCATTCTAAAAATCGTCAAAAAGCTACTTTACTTAAAAAATGTTAAACGAGAAATGTGTCCATAGAACAAGAATGCTCCCATAGGCCTCGTGTGTTTGTCACAATTGTCTCCGTTCTTCATATATCTGCATCAGCATTATGGTTTCCATAAATTAATATCATCAATATGACATTCCTGAACGATGGAGTTATGAGTGACTCTTTTGGAACAATCAAAACAAAATATTTTCAAATGTAATGCTTTTTGCATCGGCAATCAAAACTTCAGATTCACAACTTATAACCCATTTACATTCCCCGAAGCTTTGATGAATCGTTGTCATATACCAGATATGCCATTTTTTGTTAAACCAAGAGCCATAACAAACGTTCATTTTTGTAGCAAATAAAACCAAGTGCAACTTTTCAACACCCCATTAATATTGCCCTAGTATACCATGAATTTAGATAATATACTTTTGGTTAATTAAGAAACACAAATCCATTAATGCATATTTTTCTAAAGGGTTTTTAACTCTGAATTTATTAAGTGCAGCCGCAAACAAAACTTAAGGTGCATAATTGATCACCCCATTTGCATTCCCCTAAGATTTCATAACTCTAGAAATATTGCTTTCTTGTTTTGATTGACAGTCCATTAATGCAAATTATTGCTAATGGGAAGTAACTCTTGTTTTATCAATTGCAGGAGGAAACACATCCTTGTTGCAATCCTCTATCACCTAAATAACATTCCTCTTAGGTTTCTTGAATCTAGGTCAAATAGCCTTAGAGTCTTAAGCAACACAAAATCGTACAGAACCACACACTGCTGAACACACATGTGCACAGACAGATAAGGGCAAATTATTATGCCTATTCAACCATTTTTTAGGGTATATGATGACATTATAAATTGAAATTGATTAAATATGTATTGTTTATTATGTGACTTAACCTACACTACATACAACATGTACCATTTTGATATTTTCAAATTCTCATTTTGGCATGTAAGTAGTGTAAAAAAAGATTGTTCCATCGCAATGTTTGGCGTTTTCCCTAGTTGAGCGGCCGTATTTGGCGACCTCCCATGTTTGATGGGTTTCCGGCGGTTTAGCGCGCTTTAGCGGCCAATTTTAACGGGTTCTCCCTTGATTCACAGTTTTCATTTCAATAGAAGGGATATGAATAATAGCATTGGCATTCTTGACATACAATACCTTGCTCTGATTAAGATGACAATAGACGTTTCGTTTTTGATAACCGCGGAAGAATATAATGGTCTGATTGGGGAATTGATTCTGGTTTTGACCATAATTCTACTTTCGAGTCATTAGATGTGCCTATTCAGATGATGAAATTTTGAAAGCTTTTAAGAAGTTAGGTTCGAATAATAATTATAATTGACAACGTTTTATATGAGTATTTTAAGGTATCAGTACCACACATTATTAAACCATTGAATTTCCTTTTAATTATATATTGAACACAAAATCGTTCCCTCGATCTTGGGCAACGAGGGTTGTTATTCCCGTGTTTAAAAAGGGAAATCAATCAGACCCTACAATTACAGGGGGATAACTCTTACTAGCTGTTTTTCAACATTATTACTATCGTACTAAATGAAAGGCTAAAATTGTGGGCTGAAGAAAATAGTATTTTAACAGATGGTTTGGTTTTAAAAATAAGTATTGTACTGTTGATCCTGTCTTTTCTTTTGCATTCGTTGCTTCAAAAAAAAATAAAGAAAAAGAAGCGGTTTTGCTGTTTTATTGATTACAAAAAAAACTTACGATTGCATTGATAGAAGCAGGCTTTGGTTTAAGTTAATAAAATTGGGAATGGACGGTAAAATGTTGCCCCTTGTTCGATCTATGTATAGCGAGGTGAAACACCTGGGAATATTGTAAAAAAAACAGTAACCTTGGCTTATTTCAAAGGGAGATAACCTCTCCGATGTTTTTCTCACTTTTCTTGAAATATATTGAAATGCATTTGCAAGAAAATATTAATGACGGCATTACTGTTGACCAAAATTTCAATAGATTTACTGTTATTTGAAGACGATGCTGTTATTGTTTCAGAGACAAAGGATGGTTTGCTCTTTAAATACTTTATATATTCATATTGTCGTAAATGGTACCTTACGGTAAACATTGATAAAACGAAGAGCATGGTGTTAAAGAAAGGTGGTAGGGTCGGCAATACTGATCAATGGTTTTATAATAATCAGGAAGTAGTAATTGTTGGTTCTTTTAATTATCTTGGTGTTGTTTTTACCAGTGGCGGCTCATTTATTCAAGCTGCAAAAACCCTTGCAGGAAAGGGGTTGCGATCACTGCACTCACTTATGGGGCAAGTTCGTAATATTAAAGTTCCAATTAATATCATGTTTAATCTCTTCGACTGCTATGTGTTATCTGTTTTTAAGTGTGGGGATTTATGAATGCGGAAGTCTCAGAGAGAGTGCATTAGAAATTTTTAAATGGGTTTTAAATGTTAAACAATCCACTAACACGTTGGCCTTATATGGATAGTTGGATAGATTTCCATTGTACATTGAACGCCATATTAGAATGGTGAAACACGTTTTTAATCTCCACTCAGTAAAGCAAGAAAACTGTATTTTAAGTGCTACTAGTATATTACTTGATCAAATTTATAATGAAGATGACAACGTGTCCACCAAGAACTGGATGTGAAGAGTTCGTGAGATCCTTCAATCATCTGGTCTCAATGAAGTATGGCTTTATCCTGGTTCTGTGAAAATTGAATGTTTTGTTCCTGTTCTTCGGAGCAGACTTCGAGATATTTATATTAGTAATTGGAGTTCTGGGTTAGATTTATCCTCTGCTCTAGATGAATTCCGTGAAAATAAAACTGGGTTTTAACAAGCAGCGTATCTCAGTCTGGTAGAAAATACAATATATAGAAATGTTAAATTACGTTTGTCTTCGCATAAATTAAATATAGAGATAGGTCGACATAATATAATTCCTCGACATGAATAAAACTGTACATTGTGTATTTTAAATGATATTGAGGACGAATTCCATTTTGGTTTTAAATGCTCTTTGTATTCAGACCTTAGACGCCAGTATATTCCTAAGTACGTTTATACTCATATTAGTTTGGTGAAATATATTTTATTGATGCAAATTAGAAATAAAATACTCATTAGAAAATTAGCAACCTATTGTAATAAGGCGTTTAAACTTCGTGATTCGTTGATATAATTTATGTGTCATGGATGTTTTCTATCTTATTTTTGATAGGGTAGAAACTCATATTTTGTTGGTTGTATTTTCCCTATGTTTTGTTTTTGGGTACATGTTTGCATCATTCTCCTTGTCGTTACGATGTAAGCTGATGCACTTTCATTGCCCATTATACGCAGTAATATGTGGTTATATACATAACCATTACATGATTACTGTTTAATCAATCTTAAATAATGTCGGATTGTTTGTAGTATTCAATTAAAAATAAATGATATACAAATGTAATATAAATTCATTTTCACCATTTATATCCCAGAAACAATAAAATCAAATGAATTTATCGTATAATATGCTATGTGTTAAAATTGTTGCACGTCATCTATATATGTTTTTTGTATATACTTGTGTTATCATGACGATAAGCTTGTTATGCTTAAGTCTAGTAAATATTCTGTAATGTTCTGTTCATATTGACCCAAAAAGTTCAGATCAGGAGTTGGCTCATCGTCATAGGGCACTATCTCTTTATCTTCACAGAAAACACACTGGTGCACATTTCAGCGTAACACACGCAAATAAAAAGGATATTTATATTCTAACTTAACTCTGCATCAATATTCAATTATTTTGTATTGGATTGAGGAAATATCTTTTTTAAAGGGTTTATATATAAAAAATCAATTTAATACATTATCATTTGGAACTCATTTGACATTGAACAGGGTTCAAATATAACATTTTCGCCGTTTGCTGAAAAAACAAGAGACCTAAAAAATTACTTGCTAAATTTTAAATACTTCTACCTTTTTAATTTATTTTATTGCATGATCTTTAACAGTATTTTTTTTAAACTAGTTAAAACTAAAACTCATGTGATGGATCTTGTGTTTAATTTGACAATTAATGTATAACAAGGTAAGAGACCATTAATTCCCACTAATTTTTATAAACACTTCATCCCAATAACAGTTTACCAATTGGTCAAAAAGTGTCCTTTTAATTAAATGGCAAAGCAATAACAGGGTTAGGAATCACGTGACTTCAACGGGGTTCTCACATGTGTCACCACGGTACAAAACCGATGTTAACAAGCAAGAAAGTGACAGTTATTCCTAAATAACTTTTTTAGAGGAAAGATAGGGACATATTTCTTAGCCTATAAAAGACTATGATCTTTTCTGCTTCTACACGTATAAAATATTTTAAATGTTGTATTATAACAATATAACAATGGAATCCTTGGCCAAAAATTTAACTCGACATAATTTTGTAGAACGATGCTACGCTGTGTGCGCCTTGATTCTTTGTTTTGTACAAATTTCTTAGTCATTTGTTTTAGTTAAGAAATAAGACATGCGTTAAAAAGTTAGGTTTGCTTATTACTCTCATAAAACGAATCGTTCGTTAAATGCAATTTTAGTTTTTTCAATAAATATCGATTTTTCATGAAGTGCTGTTGTAAACGTGAGTGTGATATGCGCTGTCGTTAACGTAAAATTCTTCTCATCTAAATAAAGCTGACTATGTTAAGTCGGTAGCCTTAACAAACTTATTATAACATGCTCAGTTTATTCTATTGTATGGTTTTGTATTGCCCGCTCATTTGTGACGAGAATGTGTACAACCTTAAACTTTTATTCATGGTATGAATTTACACCAATTTGATCGACTTGAAACTTTCAAATACTCAGTATCCCTCTGCAGTTTCACCAAATGTTTACAAAGATGGATAAATTAAATAGATGAAGTAACAGATACACTAAATTGGAAGGCAAAGTTCACCTAAACCCGTCTCATGTACGTTCCAAAGTTAAAGAAATTCAACACCCAAGAAACGACAAATAACAATAACAATTATATAACAAAATCGTCATTCCTAAAGGTTAATCATAAAACTGCCCACGCTCCAGTTAAATCCCATCCTTCGAAAATGGTCAAAATATCTTTATCCATAAGAAATCAGGAAATAATAAGAAGCACTGGGAGAGAGAGAGAGAGAGAGAGAGAGAGAGAGAGAGAGAGAGAGAGAGAGTTGTGATAATAAAGTTTCATAGTTTATACAAATGCATAAAGGCCATATGCTCATGAACATCCATTAATTGAATTCATAATATATATATACTTAAATGCACTTCTATCAATCGATCGTAGATCACGATATATATTAATACACGTATACTTACCTTTACTAATAAGTTACTTTCGTATTACTCATTTAAAAATATCATTTAAATGAGTTATCTAACATCATTATAAATGCAACTGGGACTCAATATCAAAAAGTTTTGTGGATGACCATGAAAATCATCAACTATGTTAAGGCAAACTTGACTTTTCCTTTTATATTCAGATAAAGGAATAGGTTTGTGCCATCTACCGGCCTCAATTTCTTACCTATGTGACGAAAGTCTATGTCTCGTCAATACTTCCCTAAATTTAACTATATAAACAGCACACAGAGTGGTTGTAACTTACAGTCTGTGAACAAAACAAACGTTTTGGCTGTAGATGAAATAATAAATTAAGCAAACCAATTTTGTAAATATGCATTAAGTCTCTGTTTCAGTTCACTTTAAATATATACTAAAATCACAAACACTTTCAAATAACCATGCATCATAAAATCCTAGTGATTGTAATATATCTATGATAACTTTTGCCCATGACTAACAATTTGGCAATCTTTCTAAATATTTATACGATTTTATTAAAACAGCTTTAACATATTTAATGACATCGCATTGTTAAATCTTTAACAAATAATAAATCACATTTACAATTCCTATAATAAGTAATGTCAAACAACAATGATATATAATTATATTTATGTAAACAACAACATGACTTTACTTATGTAATATGCAAACATATATCAAAGAAATTGTGATTGCATCCATTACGTCCATAACTTAAAAGGGTTCATTTTTTACATTATGAGCGCGACGTTTTGAATCATTTCACTCAAAGGGTTTGTCTTATATAATGAAAAAAGAAATAAGTAGTTTATAATGACGTCATATACAAACGCAATGAATCCAACCAGAAAAACATGTAATCACTATTTCTTATATTCAATGGTTTAATGAATAATTGTACATTAAATCATTGCTTCACTGTTGACTTTCTTTTACTGGGGAATGACATGGAACGGGGTTGGCTGGAGTATATCTTGTCTTCCATTTGAACGTACTCATCACTGCATCAATTGAATTTATCCATCTTTGTGTCAACATTTGGTGAAACATATAAGGGTTGACTCAGTCTCTTACAGAAGGACAATGGATAATTTGGACGTATCACCATAACGGCCAACCTAGAACATAAATTTAACATCTTAAATCGTTCAAATAGATGGATATATTATATTCATTTCATAAAAGAAATATCATTTGGAATAAAAGTTCAATGTTGAATGCATTATCGTCAAAGTTGAGAGAGAAGTTCAAAATAAATTAAGCATGTTATGAGAAGAATTCACGTTAACAACAGCAAATATCAAATTCACGTTAACAACAGCCTTTCTTGAAATATCGATATTCATTACAACTAAAATGAATTTTACAAACAATTCGTTTAATGAATGAAACGAGTAAATTCAATATTGTAACACATGTTTGAGTTCTTACATATTACTTATTACAAAGAAATGTATACAAAACAAAGACTCACGGCGTTGCATCGTTCTACAAAATCCCGTCGATTCGAAATTTTGGCCAAGGATTCCATCATTAAAATGCAAGTAAATCCAAAATATTTCACACGTGTAGAAGCAGAAAATAGCATAGCCTTTAATAGGCTAAGAAATAGTTTCCCATATTTTCTTTCAAAAAAGTTAATTAGAAATAACTCACTTTCTTGCTTGTTTACATTGGTTTTGAACCGTGGTGACACATGTGAGAACTCCGTTGAAGTCACTTGATTCCTCACCCTGAATTAAACGGTATAGAATAGAATATAACTATTTTTACACTGACAGCAATTGTATTGTGTCCAACTGTTTCCTTTAACTTTTATTGAAATTGACAGAAAGCACACGGGCACCTGTATCCCGCGCTTTTAAGACTATTTGATGGTAAAAATAATTATCTTACGCATTAAAAAACTTAAAGGCTTATCTTTTGATTATAGGTGATAAATAAAACATATTTGAACAAAGTGAATAGAATATTAATTTTAGTTTTTTTAGCATTTTTGTTTTTGACATTCTCTTCAATCTGAGCTTTGATAAAGATAAATCTAACGTTGCATCAAGCACCATCACTCAGGTGTACGAGAATGGTTTTCAAAAGCCATTGAAGTAGTAAGTGTAAACTGCCGAAGGTATCCGTTAATTTGTATAATGGGTGGAGCTTTATACATCATTGAGTTTGATTGCTGCTAATTGACACAGCTACTGGTCAGAGCCAGATTGATGATCACTTCTCACTTCGGGCTTGTATTGCTGTTGACATGTGTTTATATTATTTAATTAAAAAAAAAAACATTAATTTGAAAAAAAAACATTCATCACATGGCTTGCGGCTATACATCGCAGAGCATTTACGATCAGCATGAATTTCGGCCATTCCGACTTTGATTTGATATTTTTAAATATCTACATGATTTGTCAACATTCTCATTGTTCTTGGAATACGACATGACATCTGCAAACAGGGTTCACGAGATATAATGCAGAAAAATTCAAAAGTGCGTATCATTGAAGGAGGTTTTGTCAACTTACCGGTCGAAAAAAGTGACTCGCTAGAAACATCGAGTGGGCTTGAAATTCTACTCACATTTTTTTTTAAATTTGACTCGCATTTACCGAGTAGGCGACAGCTCAATTTGAACCCTGATTGATGATAAACACAAAAGAAGCATATGACCTGTACAGTAGATTTGACATTTATAAAGGCAGTGTGTCATAGACAGTCTCAACCAAAGCATTGTACAAACTGTATTACCTGTTAACAAACATTTTAGAGCTGTTTGTTTGGACAAGTGTTTGCCATTCAGAAATAAGTAATAACATTGTTTCACAGTCTAAGAAAACTGTTGGAATTAGAAACTGATATTTAACTGTAACTATGGAAACAAACCTCTTTGGGGTTTAGTAAACTGTTGGAATTAGAAACTGATATTTAACTGTAACTATGGAAACAAACCTCTTTGGGGTTTAGTAAACTGTTGGAATTAGAAACTGATATTTAACTGTAACTATGGAAACAAACCTCTTTGGGGTTTAGTAAACTGTTGGAATTAGAAACTGATATTTAACTTTAACTATGGAAACAAACCTCTTTGGGGTTTAGCCAGGTTTAAGAAAGACATGGAGCCACAGAAAAGAGACAGCTTTCCATGTATCAAAAGAGCACCCTTCATTTAGCTGTGAAAATATTTAATGTTTTGAATGTGACAGAAAATGTAAGGTATAATATTTAATTGAAGTACTATCAGATTTCAAGGGCCCAATATGTAAAGCCTGTGTGTATTCATAATTATGTTTATATAAAGTTGTAATCAAAACAAAATTAATATTTGACTGTCTTAAGCCTTTAATTTTGTGAAGATAGAAGGTTGTCAATCTTGCTCTTCATGGCGGGTGCTTCAAAAAAGAACAGGGTGCAGTAACCTTCCATAACTATTTAGCTAAAACCCTTATATCCCTTTTTTCATCAAATCACAGTAACATTGAATATTAGTAAATGATGCAGTAATAACTTTCTTATGCTTTTATCATCAATTTTTATTTTCATAAAGTTTTCTTCTAAAATTGATTTGTACATGTATGTAATGTATTGAAAATGGATACTTGTGGCTGCCATAGTTACAACTTGTTTCTGAGTGTAGTTATATTTATTATATATATACATATAATATTGCATTAGGTAAACATATATTGTTTAAAGAAATAATGATTCAGAAACATGTTCAGAGACAATAAATACACTAGTTTGTATTTTTGTTGCTATGGCAACATTTCTGTGTATATTAATTACGTTTATTGTTTTTACAAGATTTGTACATTAGTGAAATTGTATTGTGTATAATGAGCACAGATACAAAAAAGTTTTTGTAAAATGACCCCCCCCCCCCTTAGACTTAAATCACCTTAGCAACGAACGTTTTCATTATTCTGACTCGGTTGTTGTTTTTAAATATATTTGAAAGTGACTGCTTATACTTTATTTGAGTACTTTTTAAGAGCTGCATATAGAATTGCGTTGTATTGTGGTTCTCGTGGTAACATTTTGATTGCCATTTAAAAAAAGTATCATGATTTTGCAAGAATTGTGTCACCAGTTCAATTATATGTTATTTTGTGTATGAAATATAACTACAAAGCATATAAAGACGTGAAAAAAACATGTTTTTTTATTTCTCTATCTAAGAAATGCCACTTTTTGGCACTTTTATCGTAACATTTATTGACCCCTGTGCTTCTTTAAATCGTCATTACAACAAAAGTACTTATGATTTTGTCCTCAAATTTGCGGCAAAATGTTTCTATTGAAGTACTCAATAAATAACTACCAAAAACCGCAAATGTCATTTTTGCAACTTTGAACTTTTTTACAGGCATGGTCACATACATATTACACAAAACGTGACACAACCAAGAGTTCAGTGACGTTATCGTTTGACGTTTTACATAAAGTATTGGTGTAAGAAAATCACTATTAAAGTCACAAATTGAGTTTCACTAAGTTGACTGCATACAAATTGGTTCGACTGTGTCCCTTTTTAAAAAAAAACAGTTTTACAGCTATTACATAAAATGAGACACAGTTGCACGTTCAGCCAAGCTAAAAGACCTTTTGTTCTTATAACAGTGTTAGGTGTGCACATATTTACCCAATTAATGTACAACAGACATAGTGTGCTTTCTAATGCAGCCTTGTATAGTTTTATATCGGTTGGATACGTTAGATATACCACAGTTTTGTTTTACTTATGGATTCAAAATCACATACAATAGACAATGAAATACTAAACTTTCTGCCAATTTAGTTTGATGTTTACCCAATAGTTTGTTTATAAATCACTCACGAAACGCCCATGTGTTTTCAATAACAGGCATTTGCACACAAGTCAATGGTGAGTATTTTTGTCCAAGAGTATCACTTAACAGTGCAAGTTTCTCAAGAATAAATGTTGACGAACCCTTATACGCGTATTAAAAGTTCTTGAAAGAGAGTAAAAGCCGGAACATGACGATTTTTAATGAACTTCGAAGCGGGCAATCTCTTAGAATGTTAACAGTTTTCGATATATTTTAGCGTGATTTTAATACAATGGACTTCAATAAAAAGCCCTGCAGCCTACTTCCAAATATGATATTGATAAAGACATATATAGCAAGGGCATTCAACAAAAGAAAGACAGCGTCAACAAGACAATAGACAAAGATTACGTTAAATTTATATATCCAAAGACACAAGATACAGTAATTTTATTTCAAAGTATAGTATATGATAACAAACAACATTATCTTAATGAGATGTTTTCCGACATGCATTCGGGAAATTTACTTCTCCATGAGCCCCCCCCCCCCCCCATTAAACCGACCCAAAACCGTAAAACCATGATACGTTTTTAGGGCCAACTTCTCGGATAGTGTCCCTATTAAGGCTAATATGGTACATTATGGTGAAATGTATGCCCAAACCCTTAATGCGGTTAACATTGTTTTTCACAATCAAAAGTATGGTTACGTATATTAAATTGACTTGCAGCCAACTGAGATTGCTTGAAATTTGTCAGAATATTACTTTCTTCTTTAAAAGTGGTTTTAACAACGTTAGGATTTTTATCACACAGAGAAAGAGTATCTGCATAATTACAAATGCTGTCTTATTGATAAAGCAAAATATATCATTGAGAAAGATGTTTAAAAGAAAAAGGTCCTTGTGACACACGTGTAAAATGGAGTCCCGCTCTCTTTTTGTCGGATTTTCGCCATCAATAAGTATTTGGTTTACCGCCTTGGAACTGTGTTTACTGTTGGTTATGTCGGTTTGTGAGTGCTCAACCTCACAGCTGTCTTAAGTTACTTCTTCGTTTCTCCAATGCAGTTACATAAAATAACGTTCAAAGATGGTGTATATTAGAATAAGCATACATATTAACTGTATAACGACTGCCTTACTAACACATAAAACAAGTCTGTCAATATAACAACTGTAACAACTAAATACAATTCACGCAGAAACATATTGTGATTTAATAAACTCTTTGATTTTTACAATCTCTGCTTTGCTGAGATATGGTTTGTTGTTACGGTGACCTACATGTACTGTTCTAGAAACCTTATCGTCCCCTTTTTTCCACTGATAATTTACATATTTAACTTCCTTTTGTTGGTGGAATACAACAAGTAGGGTCCTCGAGGAATTATCTGAAACAGAAAACAAATCCGTGCGCTATAAAAAAAAATGATGAGTGTGTCTACATACTTTAACATTCAAGATAATTCTACGAATAGTTTGGTCCTTTTTTGGTTACAGTATGGATTTGCTTGTGTTCATGCACGTATGAATGTTAATAGTACAGCTTTGTTTTGCTTATTTTCTTTAAAAGATAAAGAATAGCTATTTTACGTTTTTAGGTTATCAATTTTGTTTTGTTTATTAACATATAATAATAATAATTATAATGTTAATAAGTATATTTTATAAGTATTGAGTCCAAGCAAACACATACCGTAAGCATAACGTCGTGTGAATGTGTGTCTTGATACGGTAATTGTTTAAATTTATTTGTGACTATTTTCCACCAACGTTTGATACTTTGATAAACTTTCTTGTTTCGCGGCTTCTTTAAACTTAAAAGTGTTCTTCTAACTATGTGACAAGGTTGTCTATGTCATTTTGATAGACGCAGTTCGAATAATGAACAAAATATAAGCATAAACCCTTGAACAGTAATCCTAATTGAATATTATATAGCGTTAAGATAATAAATATCCTGATTTAAATAAAAGAAAACACGTTTGATAAGGGGAAAAAAGTAAACAATAAGAAGCTAGCCTTCTAAGTCACTTGTTTTATCATGGTCCAGATAAAGGAGTGCCCGTTTGCCAAAATTTTAGAACATTTATTTAAATCAACAACCAAACCAGCAATAAAGCAGTTAAAGAACATGCGCAACGGAATTGATAAAAAATATAGAATCCGTTATGCGTAGGCTTAAATTGTAACTATGGCGTTCGACAGGCATTTTTGTTAGTTTCGTTACCCAAAACTTACTTGTAATAGTTTAGAATGGTGGTTATGTATTGGTTGCCAAAATATCGTTGACACAATTTTAAGAAATCTCCAAATTCATAACGTTAGGCATAACGTTATTGGTAACGTTGATACAACGTTGTCACAAGATTGTTGTGTTATGTAATAACTGGGGGGGGGGTAGCCGTTCACGGGCATACGGGAAATTTACTTCTCCATGAGCTTGCGCACTTGCGAGAGCCCCCCCCCCCCCCCATTAAACCGACCCAAACCCGTAAAACCATGATACGTTTTTGGGCCAACTTCTCGGATAGTGTAACTATTAAGGCTAATATGGTACATTATGGTGAAATGTATGCCCAAACCCCTAATGCGGTTAACATTATAACATACCATTGAAATTCGAAGCATATATGTAAACATAAAATATAAGACGCAAAAATAATACGTACATTTGATTTTCGGAATAATAGTGTCCATAGCCTCGTCACAGCAATCTTTAGGCCGAGTTTTCTTCATACACAGAACCAATAATGGTAAACACGTCTTAATTTCTTCAGCGTTGTCCCATAAAACCCATTCGATATCTCTTAATCGGGAACATAGTTCATTCAACTGTTCTTGTGTAGCACTGACGTTAAAGAGTTGGGCAGTTAGTTTGTGACCTTTTTTTCTATCCTGAAATTAAGTCCAAAACTTAATTCTACGGCATCTTCATATGTAAGAATAGAAAAGTACAGCCAGTACTGCCAGTCACTATTACGTAATAGTAGTAGTAGTCGTACTTGTGGTTGTAGCGGTGAAAATGGAAGAAGTTTGAGTAGATTTAGTGGTAGTGGTGGTTGTGCTGGTGATGGTGGGTCTGGTGATAGTGGTAGAAGTAATGAAAGAAGTTATGGTGGTGGTATTGATGGTGATATAGTTATTGTAGTAGTAATTGTAGTAGTATTAGTAGTAGTAGGTGTAGTAAAAGTAGTAGTAGTTGTAGCATTAGCAGCAGTAGTCGTAGCAGCAGCAGCAGCAGCAGCAGCAGAAGCACTAGCAACAGCACCACCACCACCACCACCACCACCAGCAGCAGTAGCAGTATCAGTATCAGTAGTAGTAGTAGTTCTAGTAGTAGAAGTAGTAGAAGCAGTAGTAGTAGTAGTAGTAGTAGTAGTAGTAGTAGTAGTAGTAGTAGTAGTAGTAGTAGTAGTAGTAGTAGTAGTAGTAGTAGTAGTAGTAGTAGTAGTAGAAGTAGTAGTAGTAGTAGTAGGTAGTAGCAGCAGCAGCAGCAGCAGCAGCAGCAGCAGTTGCAGCAGTAGTAGTGGTAGTGGTAGTAGTAATTGTTTATATGGTCATTGTTATAAAATCTAGTTTTAAATAGTTTAACGTGGATAGTCTTTTAATTATTGAAGAATATGTAATTGAAATTGTATACATCATTATGTAGAAGAATCGTTTCAGATTTATGAAAATACATACCTTTATATAAGCACATGCAAACAGTGCACTTACGCCAAACAACAATATCACAAGGCATTCAATGCTGATAAATTTCACATTCATTGACGATAAGCTAAAAGAATGGTTCTCGATTGATGAAGCCACCACGTGAAGTTGGCTGATACACAGCATAGCCATTTTATACATGAAACAAACGATATTCCGACACTTCATTTTGATTTAACTAGATTTTGAGTAAATTGGTGAAGTCGATCAATTTTGTCGACAATGGCAATCTCAGTTACTTTTCATGTTATCGTATCTTTACATTTTTGATTCGTCCACCTGTAATATCCAGTACAAACAGAGAGCACCCTTTCGTCAGAAAAGGTTATCAAGATAGTGTATACATAGTCGTATCAAGTGGTATCCTTGTATTTCGTAGTCGACCGCTAAAACTTATTGAAAATATTAGCTATCAAACCTTTAATTTTGTTAAACTACTTACAGACGTGTCAGTTTAGTAAGTGGTAGAATTTTATCAATTGTACCGTTATCGATAGTTCATGTACTGCTGAGTTTCTTGTGTTTTATCATATTCCAAGTGCATTTAAAAGAGATTTTGGTAAACGTTTGGGGTTCATGGCTTGTCCTCTGTCGTTACCATTGTTTGTGTTATATGAGTGTGTGGTTAAAAGTACTTGATATTATTGAGACCTACAGCAAAATGTAAAACCGTCTTTTTGGAAGATGACATGAATTAAAATCTTAGTGATTAAGAATGGACTTAGTGCGAGTAGCGAACGAGCGTTTCGTAATCAAGAAACGATTGAATAATCAGAGTAGAACAATAACTGAGCACTATCAATGTCCTAAAACGTGAGCAATAGTCATATAAAAGACTTTGTATTTGTTGGAATATGTCAATATAAAAACATAAAAATGACAACAAGCCAAAATAAATTACATATTCAAGTAGTGTGTATAAAAATGAAAGTAATCGATATAATAATATAAAACGCTCTTGCGAAAACTGCCCCGGCCCCGACCGACTTCTGGCTGTTCCTCAACGTTCGATTCCACCCTTGCACGAACCAGGTTACCGACTGTGTCCGGAACCGACATCAACACCACTCGTTGCGTACCCTGGTCTCTAACTAGAGGTGGCGTCGTACGGTCAGCCAGTTGTGTCGCTGACTCCACAGCAATGTTGACCGCCAATCTGGTTATTGACACTTCATCCAGCCACAGGTCGGTCCGCCTCAAAACATACATAGTGTTTCGCAAAACCACCTCGAACAGTGACACCCAAATAGTATTCATCACTTGTAGATATGTGTTTTTTCTTTAGCGTAGATAATGCTGTTCTTTCCGCGAACGGTAGAGATATAAAACATTATAGTCCACAACACACTTTTTATTCGGTTGATTGTCTTTTATTCTTGTATAATGGGTACTAATTGCTCTTACTTAAAATGCCTAATTGGCCAGTAAAAATGTCAACAAGACAAGGAAAACTCCAAAGGTAAGTATACGTCTGGTTACAATAATAAGTCATTGAACCAACCTAGTCCAACCTTTCTTTGGTTCGGTTTCGTTAATGCAATCGTTAGCCAATTTTTGTGTACATGTAGTCACCAAATTATTAAGGGATAAATCTTGAATTTCTGTGAGTTATTCTTGGACAGCGATTTCTTGTACTTCCGGAAATGTTCCTTAAATGGTCACCATACTAATGAATTTGAGAAGTTTGCTATCCGTAACGGAAGAAATTTGTCATGGTTGCTCGTAGTTTGCTCTAATACAAAAGGTACAAACAAGGAAAAGTATTTATTTGACGCTGTACAACCTTCTTGAATCTTAATAATCTCGACGGGCGGCTTGATGTTGGCCATTACATACTAATGCAATCGTTAAGCTAGTCCTCCAGATAATTACCAAATTCGTATCAATCAAATGCTGCTCGATTGGAAACATACGCTTTCATAACCTGGCTGAACAATATTTTTCAGCAGCGTCTTTCCCGGACAGAAACAAATTAATTCTGCAAGATTCACCAATATTCACTGAATAAATTGGACTCAAAACAGAACAAAAGGACTTCTAAATCATAGACAGCTAAGAGTTCTGAATAACTGTCTTAACTGTCTTTATCTGGATTGATAATTGGGACAGGGGCTAAACTCGGGATCTTAATTGCTCTATAAACTTCATAAGTTTGATCTAATCTCAACATAGGTATTGACAATATAACAATGATTTTACCGTCCACGAAAAGCGTGGTGTTTGTCATATACCTGTAAAATGACCATAAATCTGTCTGAGGATCGGCAATAAAAGACATTAACTTTGGTAGTGAGTTCTGTATTTGTAACAACAGTGTTTGATGTTTTCTAGGATCGATTACGCGTGTAGAAAGCTTTCCTAATGCCAAGAAATCGATTCTGGCTTGTAAGTCCGTTATAAACTCTCTTGTATTACGTTTAATGAAATTCTTATTTCTTCTACCACTAAATTCAATTGCGTGTATAATTCAAGAACTCGGCGATTTTCGTTTATCTTTCGAGAGAGTTCATGTGTTATGACATTATTTTTAGTGCCCACCTCCCGTAAACTGCATATGATATCAATAATTGACTGTCTTTTTTCCTGTATAAATATGCGCGACTCGTTTATGATCGTTAAGCTTTGTTCAATTACATGAATGACTTCCTTTTATATTGCTTCAAAACACTATCACTTACGGTGCCAAATAGCCACGAGAGTACATCCCCAACAATATGAAGTAAAGATCGACGCTGACAGTCTTGATTTGTCATTGAACGGTTTCGATCGGCTTCGGTTTCAATGTTCAACTTAACTGTTTGTAGGTATCTAATATCCTGATATAGTCCCAAAGTATTTCGAAACGCCTCAAAGCCTTTGTTATCAGCTGTGTACCTTGATAACGAACTTTCCAATAATGCTGAGGCGTTTTCAATGTCCGTCTCAACATAGCTCATAACGCGGCTAAACTCGTCAAAATCAATAACTAAAGTCGCCAGCCACTTTGCTCTAGTCGTTGATATCTCATTTGTCTTATAAAACACGACATTATCGTTACTGACCACCGCGTTTGCAACGTTCGCTGCAGTCGAACGCCGCGACGGTCCAGACAATAAATATATACATGCCGTCAAAATGCTTATGAGTGTGTTTCGCACTGTGTTGAAACAACAAACACAACATTTTGTTTTACCATATTATATTTATAGCTTTACTTCAATAAGTATACTGAAGCCGTTTTATAGAAATCGAAAAGTCAGTACTGTCTAAATACAAAAATAACATATTTTCGATTTTCGCTTTTTTCGAATGTTTGGCCTAGCTGCACGGGCTTTTACAACATTCACCGATATGTTATCCTCTCCATCCGAATATGATAACACGGGGGTGTGATCAGTCTGAAACTGGTTGTTGGTGGAAGACTCAGAAACAGCAGTGATGGCATCATCCCCAGCCCGGCGATCACGTGCACAAATGGTGTCACGCAATTCAACCAAGGCAATATTATCCTCTGAACTACTGTCAGTACGCACACGACGATACCTGTGTTGCAATAAATCAGCTCGATTGTCGGAACAGGTGTCAGAGTCAGAACTAGAACCATCAACAGGTGGGACAACATAGTGAGCTGGGCGTAATTGCCTACCTGACTTATCAGTGGGCAAAACCCATTCATCAAGATTCGCGGGGCGAAGATGCTCTGTATGACCCTTGGTTGTAGACCCATCAAGCTGATGTTTGATAATGTATGTAACAGGGGAAGTTTGTTAAAAAATATGGTAATAAGGCTGCCATTTGAGATCTAGTTTATTTTTGCGCACGTGCTTACGATAATAAACAGGATCACCAACTTCAAACTTAACATCGTGAGCACGCTGATTGGCAATTGTATTGCGTTTATTTTTAGCAGCACGCCTGTTCTGAAGAAAATATTTATGTTGTTGTTCCATTGCAATTTAGTGAGGATCGTGACTTAAATATTTTCGACGTGGTTTAAGAATGGTATCAATAGGCATGATTACCTCCCGATTAAAAAGGAGAAAGAAAGGCGAACATTTGGTAAACACATTGACCCCAAATCTGATAGCAGCAAGAGCTTTATTTAGGAACAAATCCCACGAACCTTGTTCTGAGTGTATTTTCTTCGATATCACGTCCACTATCGTTCGGTGATATCGTTCAATGACCCCATTGCTTTGCGGATGGTAAACGGACGTTGTGACATGGTGAATATTCAAGGTAGCAAGCGTTTCTTTTACAACCCGATTAACGTTCTCAGATCCGTTATCAGACAATATTTCCAGACGGCATGAATACCTGGGAAATATTTCATCGATAAGGATATGTGCTATTATTTGAGCATCTTTTGTCGGAGTAGGAAATGCTTCCGGATATCCAGAATATAGATCAATAAAACTGATACAGAGCTGCTCCGCGGATAAGGGCCGCTTACGTCTATAGCACACTTAGACCAAGCAAATGGAGGTGTGTCATTTTCTTGAATAGGTGGACTTCATTATGTGCTGCTTCGAGTCTGACAAATTACACATTTATTAACAAAGGAAGAAACACACTTAAATAGATAAACCCAGTAATACTTGGCGTCATATGTTTTATCAATGCCGAGGTGTGCCAGTGTTTTGTGTGTTTCAGAAATCACTGTGTTTTGCATATGTTGAGGAATGAACAACCGAAGTATAGGTTATAAATCAGGGTTGGAAATATAATATAGAATGTTATCAGAAACCAAACTGACGTCATCCTTATCTTGCTCTACTGAAATATCCAGCTGCGCATCATAAATTGGCTCCGTCAGCTTATCTTCGAACTAAGGCTGACAACGTGCGTGCTGCAAAGGGTTAAAACGATTGGAGTTCAGAGCACTAATCTGATACATATGTGCACTGACATCCGGATTAAATAAAGGAGTATCTTCCCCCTGGGCATTATACAATGGCACACGGGAAAGTAGGTCAGCAACTGTATTTTCCGTGCCTGCAAGATACTCAATCTTACAGTTATAGCCCGCTATCGACAATGCCCACAACGACACATTTTTGTTTTGCATGGGTGATTCCAAAAAATATTTAAGAGGCTTGTGATCACACTTAATTGTAAACTCTGCATTATGTAGGTAATGGTCCAATTTTTGGAGGCTGTCATATATGGCATAAGCTTCCTTTTCGATCGTACACCAACGGGTTTGAGTATCACCTTATCTTTGAGATAGATAGTAGATAGGACGTTCTACTTCTTGACCCTGTTCCTCTACTGTTTGTGTTAATCACGCCCCAATACATTTATCACTAACATCTGTGTACAATGTGTATGGTAATTGTGTATCGGGAAAACTAAGCAAACGTATATCAACCAGAGCATTAACAAAGCCTGAAATGCGTTCTCACATTCTGGTTTCCATAGAAACTTGGAAAACTTCCTAATCAACGCTATAATGGATTCCACTATTTCAGAGAACTTGGGAATGAAACACCGATAATAGCTACAGATACCAATAAAACTTCGAACCTCCCGAACAGTTGTTGGAGCTGTAAGATTTCTTATCACATCTACCTTCCGTAATTCTGGCTGAATACCAGATTCATTTATGTTAAAAGCGAGATGGTTTCCGCTTTCAGAAAACTACATTTCACCAGCTTAAGTTGAAGTCGATCGAAAACTTGTTGGATATGGGCCAAGTGTTCATCAAGAGTTTCTGAGTATATCAAAATATCGTCTAAATATGCAGTGGTAAAATCACTCAAACCTTCAAGGACACGGTTCATCAAATCTTGGAACAGAGATGGAGAAGTAGTCAAACCAAACGGCATCACATTGAAGCGATAGAAGCCGCGATGACATGCAAAATCTGTTTTCTCCTTATCAGCATCATCCATGAGTACCTACCAATTACCGCTTTTTAGATCTGCAGAAGTGAAGAACTTCGGTTTTCCTAATAAGGCCTAATAAGGCCAAGATATCGTCAATCACAGGAAGAGGTAAGAGTTAGACTTTGTCATTTTGGTTTGACCATTCTGACCGATTTCATTCTATTATCTTAGCATCTAACATTTTATCTATAGCTTTATCGATGACCGACGAGTGTTTAATTTTGTACGATAGGGCCTCAATTTTATAGGGGAGTGGTCTCCTGTATCTTTCTTCATGCGAAAAGTGTCCGTATAACTCAATTTGGCATCAGTTTGTGTGAACAGATCGTTGTTTCTCATTAGCAGCCTAATCATATCCTGCTTATATTCAGGTGGTACATCTGTTTTATCAAAATCGTGATCCTGTTGTCTGCTTTTCTGGGGACATTGTTCAGGGTTTATGGCTTTGGGCGAGATAGGTTTGTCAACTACTAATATATCTGTGACATTAATTTGGTTTATTGAAGCAATAGTCGTTCCCTTTTTGAAAGAAAGTGTTTTGTTTGTGGTGTTTACCAAGAAAACAGGTAACCTTCGATTCCCAGACAGCTTAGAAACGGAATTAGTCATCAACAAGCCCGGCTCGTTACAAAGGCAACCAGATTCCAACGGTGATACCTCATACTCTCTATCAACTGGCAACTCTGGATGTTTACGAATGTGATAGTGACAAATATGGGCAGTCTGGGGTGGAATTCTAATTTTATTCCGCAGCCTTGCGATAGATGATATAGGTTTATCCTCTACCAGAGGAATATATGTCTGATGTACCCGATACAAACAAGGTCATGGTACACCCGTACACCTCGTGATCTCAGCCAATCAAGTCCAAGAAAAATATTCCTGTTGAGATTTCGAACAATATACAATTTGTGAGTCATCCTAAGACCTCCTCAGAACTCAACATCTGAATACCCATCAACAAATAACGGAGTGGTTCCAGCTGTTGCTAAGTTTAACTGATGTTTGAAAAGTTTTGGCTTATTTTTTTAAAGAATCAGAGATACTTCAGCACCGGAATCTAATAAGGCCCTATTTTATTTTATTTTCGAATTCAAGAAGTAGAGAATTTGGTCAACTGGTAACAGAATTTATAATGACTTTTCGATTTCTTTGTACGCTTCCCGCATCGGCTTCTACACTCGGGAAGCTTGCACGTTTAAATGTCGGTCAGTTTTCTCCGAACACTCGCGGGCATAATGCCCTACGCGGCTGCGTTTAAAACAGACTACTCTTCTGTTATTTTTCGGTGTCTCAAATGTTGCTACTTGTGCAGCCGAAATCTGCATTTGTTGTTTTCTTTGCCTACAATCCCTAATAACATGACCGTTTTTCTTACAATAATAACACCTATTTTTAGCTCGCATGTGGTCTACCTCCATCGGAACTTCATCTCGATAACCGCTTTCTCCACTTGACTCGTGTCCTGTTCTCATCTGAAATCGTTTCCTCCAATTTTGTTTTGAAATGTCCACTACAACCCATGTTCGATTTGCAAGTTTAAAATGCTTTTGGCACGGCACCAATTAACAACATGTGACACAATAGTCCATTGTGTCAATATGTTTTTAAACATAGTTCACAAAGTTTCTACATTTTATTTACAAGCAACACAATGGTGGAATTTTAAAACCATATTTCAGCTCAGAAACAAATGTCCGACTTCATAGCTTGGAAGCCCGAACCAGACTCTCTGAGCTACGAGCGATCGGCCCGCGTCTCAATCCAACCTACGTCATATCCACGTGATCTCGCCTAGCTACCTTCGTAACATAGGTATTGCCCTAGGATTATGATCACGTGCATATGCATGATCGCATTGTCTTACAGTAAAAACCGTTATAGTTATCTTAAATATAGAATGTTGGTGCGTTGTTTTCTTTATCAAAACGATTTACATAAATCAATAAAATTACTTCAAAAGTCGGTACCTGTCTTTTTTGGAAAACAATTGCATGTCCCTTGACACTTTTTTTTCGATAAAATGTTTAATTTTGAACAATTCAATGCATAGCACAAAGTTGTTTTTAATTACAATATACATGTTTTCTTTTATTATATCTGGGTATTCTCGGCATTTTATTATTTTTAATATATATTTTTAGCCCTGACTTTTTTCGAATAGGTTTAGGTTTCAAAAATATGTTTAAACATATGCAAATGATTCTGGATACTTGTTTGTTATTTTTGCATATTCTCATGCATTTTTATATGGTTAATACACCTTTTTAAGGTCGTTACAATCTGCAAAGGCCCGTTAATTGGTTTCCAGCCCGAGTGCGTAGCACGAGGGTTGTAAACTATTTTAAGGCCCTTTGCAGTATTAACGACCAAAAAAGGTGTATTATCGCTATTATAGCATAAAATACACACGATTGGAAGCGTTTGTGTTTAAAAAGGCTGTTAAATGTCACGAAAATGCAAAAACAGTTAGTTCAAAATAACCTCAATAACAGGTGCTTGTGTGACGTCATGGGTGATGTCATCGAAAACGTTTTACATTAAGCTTGATTCGGGCCGCAACATAACTCGGCAGTTGCATTTTTGTTTCGTCGCCATTTTTTGCAGTGGTCATTCGTTTGGGAAGTGTTGTTTTATGGAAATTGGATTGATAACTGGGATTATTTACACACACTACATATTGGGTAATCGATTAATTACCGATATAATCCTACTTTAACCATTATTTGTTTTGACAACTAATTCAAGCCTGAAAATTTTGTAAACATTTTTTTGATAAAAGTTACAGCATCACCAGCATCAGAGAAAAAAATATTTGAAAGTTCTTTGTTCATTGAATACGACGTAATGGAATCATGTCCATAGTAGTCGTTTGTTCTGAATAAAATCTACAAAAATAACTTAAGTTCGGAGTATTTGAATGTTTTAGACTTAATTGAGTGCTTTTATAGCAAACAAATATTCAAAACAACTGAGAAAGTAAACACACATCAGCTTGCCAGGAAAAGACAAGTCAGAAGAAAATATGTAAGTAAGATGCGGTTTATTTAATTATTTGATATTTGTATACATTATTTGTATTATGCTGAAATTTGTTTTTGCGCAAAAGTTGGCATCGTTGACCCACTTTCGGTCAGAAACTATGTCGCACAGCTGCCATTGTTATGATGCGAGCCCAGAAAGCGCTTATGTATAACAAAAAGCCGGTCATTAAAGGCACGTGAATTTACTGAATAATGCACGTTTTCTACCGATAACGCCCTGGTTTTAACGTTTTAACGCACCGCGATAACAGACCGAAAACACACATTTTATGCAATAATAAATGTTATTGGTAGTTTTTTATGGATTATTATTAATGTAAAATAATAACCATATGTCATGTCAGAAACATTTGGGAGAGAAGTTGGCATTATTAAGAGATAGGTAGATGTACATGGCGCATTCCTGTCGTTATAGTTATTGTTGTAGAAAGGTAAGGTAGGGTACCAGTCTACCATATTGACGTGATTGACTCTTATAAGAGCGACTGAATAATTGAGACAAAACATGACATGTCAATACTAATTCCGGATGCGGGTGTGAATTTTATACGTGTTTAATTAAAGCAATTTATCAATAAGACTACCGATGGAATGATAACCATCATCATACGCATTTATTTTCACCTTACCGTGGGTAGTTTGTATAATTCGACACGAACTATTACATGCAATAGTACAAATTCGTTTGATCCCGAACAAATCATGAACTTTCAATTTTGCAAATAGAATGAGATTAGAAATTTCAAATATGCGCATAAAGTTTCTTTCTAAATGAAGCAAAGTGTATGAATATGTGCATAACACCTAGATTATGAAAATGATGGCAGTTATCAGGTGCCCAGAAAAGTATTCGGAAACATTTCAGTGTACATATAAATGTATATTTACTTCGTACATTGTATTTGTGCAATGATATTGTGATAAAGCATCGCCATGGTAAAACGGTCTTGCATGCTCAATTTTGATTTTAAATGTTAAAAACTGTAAGGTGTTCTGTCTGTATGAGTGAGTATTCATGTTACACGTATTGTCCATATAAACAGCCGCTTGCGAGTCTTTGGCTATTTTTGTTTTGGCGACTCTATGCGACCATATCCCACTTATTGTTTTTCTAGCCAAGAATGACTGATCCCGGCGCTTATTATATTGAGCGAAAAGATCAATGGCACCTGCTAGATGGTTCAAAAATGGAGATTCTTTTGTGGTAGACCGATAAGAATTTGTGTTTCATGAAACAATTAAGTGTGATAAGAGAAATGTATTCGCTAAAATATTTTATGTGTAACTTATAAGGTTTCATTTAACGAAGCAGTGTTGAATATTGTGGAGTTACAATCGAATAATATTTTTACAAAAAAAGAGATTGTGTTTTGGGATTGAGTTTCTATAACAGTTATTATGTATCGAAAAATGGCGTGTTTATCTGTTTTACAAATCTGCCAATTCTTCCTTTAAACAAAGTTAGTTGAGGTTGACGATTTTTTAACAGCCATTATTTACAATCCAAATTGACGCCAGCTCTACTTAAAATAGATTGTGAAATCGCATATTCTTTATAATTTAGGTTAGTTATTTTTTGAAAAAGAAACAGCTCATAATATATGTATATGGTAAATACACATAGAACTGAAATGATTTTGTGATACGTAATGTCATGTATATAATGAAACTATATAATAATCCATCAATATCCATGTATATAGCATATTTGTGCATATACTCTATGAACTTAAGAGTGATCCTATACATGGGTTCGATTCATAGGTAATTTCCCTCTTTTGATGAATATTTATGTGTAAGCACGATTAAATAGCCGTGCGAGTTTTTTAGAAAGATAATAAATGTACTCTTAGTTTCTTATATAGATATATGTATGCTTATCACATAATCACTTCATCTAATGTAGTGGTTCGCGGGACAGAATCGTTAGTAGATTTGAAAAGTGACTGCTAAAGTAAAACTAGAAATGAAGTCAGTGTATTGACATTAACAATTTTAATTCAACATACACACATACTCAGTCGGTGAGGTTGTTTTCTCTGTATGCGATATCTGCAGTCATAATATAGTGTGTTCAAGGTACAAACCTAAGTGATTTGAACGATTATTTTAATCAGATTTTGAAATCGGCGTATAAGGTTCAAACATGTGTATCGCCGATATAATTATAAATGTCCTCGTCGCGGAATATCTTGTAAACTGTCCGTAGTGGTGGAAAATACTTCATAACACTTCATAACATTCAATTCTATTGCCGTAAAATATTGACATCCAGGGATCGTCGATCGTAAACTAATGACCCTTCATCGGATTAAAAGTTGACTCTCGTTTCAAAACTGATCGAGGGTTGAATTTGTAAAACTTGAACGAATTATATTGTCATACTTATTTGATTGCTTGAATTGTATATGATGGTAACTTATACCTCGCAATCAGATTGGCTTCATCAATAAAATCCATTATGAACACTTTTTAAAACCAATCCAACTGTAGTCGGGCCATATTTTTAAATTTTAAAAAATGGCCCCATTTGTTGCATGAAAAGTACCTATAACTATCCAGTACACATTTCAGTCGATAAAAAAATTCTACTGTAAGTAATAAACATTTAGTGAAACGTAATACACAAGTAAACACTACTATGTTTTGCTTCGTCAAACACCCTCAAACCAAATCGCCCCACCCCAACCCCGCCTCAGTTATGAATTCCTTGACCGACACTGTTATTGACATCAATATGTAATACTAATTTACAATAGTTTTTAGAGACTACATTTCAGAGTGTTGTTTAAGTTTATTGCATATGTGTAGTATTACATATTGATGTAATTGCATTGATTGATTGATGCAATTATAACTTATGTGTGTTTATTAGTGATATTTTGTAAAAAGCTAGAATAATTTATTAAGCAGCAATATAAATTTTACTGAGTTGACTTCTATGCATCAAAAATGCGAGTAAACTCCTGTCTGGAAAGGTGCGTGTTCGAGATCCAGCTGCATGCAAAGAAGCTAGACAGTCAGAATAATAAAGCCGCTTGTCCTTGATGTTCCCGTCAATGGACACTCAATATTTGAATATGATGAGGTATGACGTTGAGTGTATTAATAACCATTAAAATATGTCGCTGACACAAATTACTTTTCAAAGACAGTTTTGTTTACAAGTTAGAGTTTTATTGTTGTCTGGGTCATTTTTCCACGCTGAAAAATGACCCTTTAATATGTCGTGTAAGCTGTTTATGCAAAACAAATATTAGCAACAGCGACATCTATAATACACAATTTGTGGGGGATAAAGTTACATTCCTAATTATAGTATAAGCCCTTTAATGTGATAATCTTATCGAATAATGATCTAACATGTTCAAAGGCATTCATGGTACACGCAGGTACGAGTAGATTACCGAACGTTATGATTATACAGACAAGATAAATGTTTGTTGACTTGTATTTTTATCTTAGGGGATGATTGATGTCAACATCGCTTCCCTACTTCAACCTTTAGACCCTCTGACCGGATTGATAATTTAAAAGTGATGACAACGTAACTGATACTATGTGTCCTATATTTGCCGTTGTGATATGCTATCATATTCAAGTACCATGAAGTTGATATGTGCCTGACATATAAACGATGTAAGTCAACAATATGATGTCCTGCTTCATAACCTATGAGTTCAGACAGTTTCATATAGTGTATACTAGATTACGGTATTTGCGATTAAAGTTACTGTAAAAACGGGACATCATGTATATGATACCATGAACTAGAGTGTCATGGAAAGACATGAGTACGGGTCAGAGTTGCAAGGGAAAATGCGATATATGCATAGTGTAAATAAATGTTCTCCCTATTTGTAGTATTTTCGTAGCCCATGTCTATGTTGAGATTTGATTGTGGTACACAACGAAATAAAATAAGGTTGAAAATGTCGTAACAATATATAAGTTGTAATTTTGTTTCCCTAAAATTTATAATTATACAAACTCAAAGTAAATACAGATTTCATGGCCGCAGTGTGTTTTCAGTTTTATTTTTTATATTTATTCTACATAATAAGTATACGGCTCAAATATAGCTTAGCGAAGTTGAACGTTTCATATTTGTTTGAGCTGGGTCTGCGTATACATTTTACAAATTCATTTTATGATTAACTGCATCAAAACGTTATTCAGATGATTTTATTGTATTCAGAATAAGAAAAGTGCATAGTTTACGATGTTTTTATTCAGCAGCAATTTTTAATATGATGATTTCCCCAATAATAGTTATATTTACCAAGTTTAACCTAAGAATAAAATGAAAGGGTGACCCTATGATCTTGAAAAAAATATTGTCAACTTTTATAAACATATCTGACTAGACTCTTCTTAGAACAAGATTCTGTTAACATATTGTTAAAAAATACCTGTTTATTTGTGTTTCTGTTACGAAATTCATCTTCATTCCTCACTCTATCCGAGCTTAAATTCAAAGCCTTAATTGAAACATACAGAATTGGCACGTTCAACTTGTGGTCAATTTTCGTCTGGTAGACGTAGTTTACAACTGGAAAAACTACATTGTGGTATTCCAAACACCGGGACTGCCTTTTTAACCAACTGGTGAATCTTCTTGCTGTAAAATATGTTTTTAATATTTTCTTTTGGTAATTAAATATATGTACCTGATACTGGTAAGAATAACATTTCTTAATTAGAGAGTAATTTGAGGTTTGAAATTGCATGGACAATGCGCCGATTGTTTAGAGCAATTTAAAAGTTAATGACATTGTTAACATTGTCGATGGTCAACTTTCAATTTATTGATACTCTGGAACATAAATGCATTCACTTTTGAGTTATTGATTTCTTACACCATTTGAGACAACTGTTCTATAGCTGCTCTTGTAACTATTTAAATTTTTGACCACATTTTCAAATATGTAAAGTTCTGAACAATTGGCCCAATTACTCTATTTTTTCTTCAAGTCATCATGCCCGTAACATGACTTTAACCTTATGAAGTCGATGCTGTCGAAAACAGCTTTATAGGTCAACTCAACAGGAATGGTGTTTAAAAAACTTGGTACATTTCGAATGAGGGGAGGTTTGTTTTGCTACTATCAATATTGTACTCAGGGACTCAATGCCTCACTTATTTGAAAAATTTTGCTAATTGTATACATTACGTCAGATATGTTTGTATTAGTAAGACATGACCTCGAGACAAACGGCATTCAATGAATTTTGCGTAAACTGCGCATTAAATATAGACGCCTTCTACTTGGAATCTTCTATAGACCTCCTCATTCCAATACATATGTCATTGATTGCATACATGTGAATTTCATTGGCTTTTGATACTACATTACAGACACTCTGTTATTACAGGGGATTACAACCTAGATTTAAATTCACAGTTGGATTTAACCAAATGATCTTTCAAATGATTGATTCTTTCTGTCAACAGTTCAACTTGACCCTGGTCATACGAAGCCCTATAAAATTTACCTAATCTTCTGAGTCTCGCATTGATCTATTTCTCGTCTCTTCAAAATAAATTATTCTCGATTATGGTGTAGATAAACAACACCTCGACAACTGCGTCCTACGCTTTGATAAAACCGTCGGTTCATCACTTAAACGAAGTGTGGTGATTATGTAAATTTTAGGAACCTCATGTCAGGTTTTGACTGACTGCACACAGATGTCAACATATGTACCTTTCATTCCACTAACCACTTCATACTCTGATAAGTACAAAAACAAGAACGCTTTTTTTAATTTAGTGGGATTTACGTGGTAGACAAACCAATTAAAAGCTGAATTGACAAAAACGCAAAACTGCATAAGATACATTGGTCCTAATCGACGTGGTCCTAGCTCTTAAAAAACTGACCTTTCGGTTCGACTGCCTGAACGAAAGTGAATCGGTGGGGTTGCGCGCTCGATTTAGCGCATGCGCTGAATCTCTTTTTAAGTTTTAAGCAATGAAATGCTTTAACGAAATGGCGGGCGCGGGAATCTTTTGATTACGTAATACTGTACGGCGCCCTCAAGCGGATCTGTTGAATGATTAGATGTGTATTGCTAACGTAAACATAAGGTGATGAAACGGGTTGATTATTCTCGATAACAACAGCTATTTTATAGTTAATAGCTGGTATTATCGATAAATCCTCAACTTACAAGAACGATTGGGGCGCTTAGCTTCTCTTACTCTAAGTTCAACCATAACCATACGTTTTTGCTATATAAAACAACAGAGCAAATAACTTGTCAAAATTTTATTTTGTTTTATTTACATTTAAAGTTTGGATTTAATGGCGAGGCTCCATGTTATTTACACAAGCACGAATTCACAAGCATGAACAGCGAACGAAGCAATCTGGTCGCCTGCCAACTTGGCGTATTACTGGCGACCGCCCCAAAGGGCAAAGCAGCAGTTTTGAATAGCCCCACTGGGCTTTACGAGTTTTATTATGAAATAAACTTAAGTATTTGAACGTGAATTCCGTCAAGGTGTACTATGGCCGGAACTCACAAATTAGCATTTTAACTTTAAGTATACTGTCTGTATTTATATAATTCCAATAGCTTAATAAATATCATAATTTAAGTGCTGCCGAACGCCAATGTGAGATTCTAGGTACTAGAAGCGAACTCGCCAAAATATAAGCATAAAGAAATAACACGCATCACAACCCGAAACAGAACTGGGTTTATTATCTTATAAAACAATTCATACTTTAAGGAAATTTTGGCTCGGCAGCAAAAAGGCAACAAGAAAAGGAGCCTCGCATTACTCAGCAACAAACTTGAATGAACGGTAAAGCATACCGTAAACGTGTATTAGCGTATCATAAAGCGTCGCTGGACAAAACTGATGATATTTATTTCAATGATTTACCAAACTGCACACGCAGGACTTAAAGTCGCGAATCAAAAGCGCATTGCCCTGCTCGTTCAAGTGGACACCGTCGGACTTCAATTGTTCAGGCGTTATACTATGAGAAATGAAGGAACCCCCAATACCTAATATGTTTTTTTTTACAAAGCCATTTAATCGGCGCCTTACATTTCCCATTGCACGCTTATTACTCGAATAGCGCTATGTTGTTCGAGGCGTTATCTGCGATACTGCGAGAGTGGTTGATGGGAATAAATCTTTAAGCGCTCTTATTACTTTAGCAAAAATTGCCATTAACACTTTAGTAGGATATTGGCCAATGTCATTTCCCCCAATGTGAATAATCATGACATGAGGTAGTCCATCTTCATTAATATGTTTCAAAAACGTGACTTTCCTTACAAGCGCTTTAAGGCTTAGACCTCCATAGCCCTGCCACCAAAAGGCACTATTGGGAATTCCCAGGTTCGCGTCGTGCGATCGGGCGTAGCAAAAGGCATGCCTAATAATTGAAGAACCGACGACCCACACGCGCGTCGTTCTATCTAAATAAGCAAAAAAAAATAATATGTAATATGATGTGATGAACCAAACCTAAAGTAAATTTGGAACCAAATGTACAGTTTCATGCCGGACGTAACGTTTGTAGGCGTCTGACGTCCACCTACCGGCCTCTTTTATCTGTTCCGTGGTGCAACCCACCAGAGCGGCGGTTGTGGCTGCCCCAATGCGAAATGAATGTGTGTTGTACTTTGCACATTCGAGGTTCATAACAGTTAAACATTTTTTAATACAGAAGAAAACTGTGTGCGTGTAAGAGGAGTACCATCCATATGACACAGTAACGGACCGTTAATCTTTGGCCTGCGTGCCAGAAAAATATTTAAACTGTGTACAGGGCAAACACTTTTACCGGTTTTATTGATCTGAATAATATAACCCTTTGACTCTTTATCCGTCTTTGAATTGCGAAGTGTAAGCAATAAATTGCCGTCGCTCGTATATCTTACATCACTAAATGCTAACGTGTGATTTACAACAGACTGTCGTGTTACGGCTAATTCTCCTACGCGGAAGAACCCAAAGAAAGCCAAAGTGTATGCCGCTGTAAATAGGGCACTTTCTTACATATTTATACACATGTATGGGAGTGTTTCAACAATAAGGCATAATAATTGTGCCGTTATTGGAAGTCGCGTTGTATGTGCGCGTGTATTCCTTCCCATGCCTGTTATAATTTTAGTGATTATATAATTTTCGGTGGTATCCGCGAACCCAAAAAGCTTGCATTGGGCACCGATAGCACATTTATAGAGGCGAGCTGTATTGGCGGTTAAGCCATCAAGTGACAAAGATGAGAAAAACAATACCAAATTGTCAACGGATGGAGGCCACAAATTTGGCAATTGATACGTAGGCCTAAAATTAGAGAACCGGTTTAAACCGACTTGATACGACTGTAATGTATTGCCGGACATAGAACAGCCAATTAGTCGTCGAGCCTCATTTCGTAAATCATGCTCTGAAAAAGTGGTGGAATTGGTGCCCTTTCTGCCAAGTCGGGTACCAGCTGGCGCGCCCACTGCTTTCGTGAAATAGAATCAGCGATATTATTAAGTTTTGTTCGAATATGGACAGCCTTAAACAAAATATTATGGCGCATGCATCTTAACACAAAATGTCTGAGAATGTGCATAACGCGTTTGGATTTCGCAGACTGTTTATTGATTATGGCAACTAAAGCCTCGTTATCGATTCGTAAAATTATCTTTTTATTTTTAGCTCGGGACCCCAGGTACAAGCTAAGCAGCACAGGGACCATTTCTAAAAACGTTATGTCTTTCATGACTTCATGTTTGCTCCAGTCAAGAGGCCATGGAAAAAATGCCCAATTGCCGTTTAAGTAACAGCCGCCGCCAAGGTCGGCTCTTCCCGCGCTGTCGGTGAAAAGTTGTAAATGTTCGTTTTCCAACCAAGCATTTTCGGGAATGTAACATACCCCATTGAAACTTGTTAAGAAAAACAGCCACATGCGGAAGTCCTCGCGCATTCCTTCTGTTATCCTTATTTTATGAAATTCATGTTTTATACCGGACTGCTTGAACGAATTGCCTGGCCGAAAAAGCAAACTTTACCAGCGAGTGCTTGAAGGTCTCGCAACGTTATTTTCTTCCTAGTTATATAGAGCAAAATTAGGGACTTCAACTCTGCGATTTTGTGCTGGGGTATTCTAATAAGCATTTGTGAAGAATCAATTTCCAAACCCAGAAAAACTATTACAGTGGAAGGGTCCGTGCTTTTTCCATCGTTAATTGGTACACCCAACTGTACACATACTTGATGGAAAGTGGAAAGTAAATGTTGGCAGTTGCCAGTTCCATGTGCCCCGCAAAATATGAAATCGTCCAGATAATGATCAAGTGATGGAATTTTTGAAATGTCCTTACCAGCCAATGGATAAAGGTCGAAAATGCCTCGAAATAATATGGTGCACAACTGGCGCCAAAAGGTAAATTTAAGTTTACATAAATTTTGCCACCAAATTTAATGCCTAATAATTCGAAGTCTTTAGGTGATATTGGAAGTAGCCGGGATGCAGATTTTATATCACGCTTTGCCATTAACGTTGATCTTCCCAATTTAAATATCATGTCTGCCATTGTGTCAAATTTTGTGTACGATACTGATTTTAATTGACTAACTATGCCGTCATTAACACTACCGCCAGCCCGTGGATAGCTTAAATGAGTGATAAGGCGCCAACCGCCATCAGACTTTGGTACCAAGCCTATGGGAGAAATTCGAAGATATTTAAACGGTGGACTAAAGAACGGCCCGGCCATTCGGCCCTCCAATATTTCTTTTTCCAATTTATCGAAAACTACGCTTGGTCGGAGTTTAGCCGATCACAAATTTTTTGCATCGATGGGTTCGCGCGACCCTTCAAATCCTAAACTAAAACAAATCGGACACCATTCTTTAACAATGTTGCATGGACCTTATCGGGATATCGCTGTAAAAATGCGTCTAAATTGTATGTGTTTATGGGGCTGTAGCCGGGGTACTTAAGACGACGGACGGGGCACGAATCGTTGTTAGTAACGGGGGGAGAACTTGGACCCGAGGTAAGGGCGAGTAAAGGAACGACCCCGGACGAGTGGAAACCTTGTCCGCGCGAGGTGAGCTGCGTCACGGACCGGTCGGGTCCCGGTGTATGGGACAGAACTTCTTTGGCTAACGCAAGACCTACAAGGATGATCAAGATTGCAGAACATACAACTATATCGGTAAGCACAAACTATTCGATGGCATTGTCTATAATTGAAATCGAAGCATTTATTCTCGGAGAGTTTGCCAATATTGCTTACCACTGCCAAGGACGGACCCATGTAAAGGAGCCACAATTCGTAATCTATTTTTGCGAAGGACAGGCCACTTGGGTCGGCGGCTAATCTAAGTCTAAACTGCTGGTCATAATCACGCCAGCCTAGGCCGGCGTGCTTTTTGGCAGCTAGCCCGAGTCCTGCCCGGATGAGCAGCCAAAAAAATGGACATGTAGACTAAGAAAGCATCTGTCCACGAACTGATGTCGTTAACTTTTTGTTGTGCGGACTTGTTGTCAATAATTAGCCGACCGTCCTGGGGCCGTATTCAATATGTATCTTAGATTGGTTTCATCCTTAGATTGGTCGTTTTGTTCTTAGATTGGTCCTCAATTCTACCAGATTCTAAGATTTGGACTTAGTAAGTTCAAGAATCTGAGATTTCAACTAAGATCGTTTGAAGAAGTTAAGGAAGTGTTTACCTTCCTTAAATATTTCATAACATAATAAGATCACGGTATTTTACGGGGATTTTGGTTGAATTTTAAAAAAAGTCTGCTCCTGTCGCTCAGCAGTAAGTACCTTTTTTCTTTTTTATGGTTTTCTGTAGCCTACTGTACAATAGGGAGTGGGAATGGAAATGTGAAGGTCGAACAAATATCTCACCTAAAAAACACATGCAAGAGTTGTAAAAACGTGGAATTATTACAGTATTACTCGTCTGATTTGTCATTCTTTGGTGTTGATTGATTCGCTACCAACAGCAAAAATAATGCATATTACATTAGCGAACGCCTTATTTCAACCGTTTCACATTTCATTTCTTCATTGGGTATTTTTTATGTCATGTCGAAAACCATTTTTTTATGTGGCATTTGATGATTAATAACATGAAAGATATTCGTTTACCACCTTAGACACATGTTAATAAACAATTATGTCAATTTATTTGTTTGACTGTGTGTTATGTTCAAATGTCAACTGTCAGTGATACAATAGTTAAAGCAGTCAGACATGTTTAGAATTCGAAAGGAGAATGTTACCTCGAACTAAAATCATAACATGCCAAAAAAATCATTACCTGGATGTAATAGAGATTGGATTCCAATTTGAAGGGGGTGAATTAAAGAGGGTTTTGTTTTGTGTTGTTTATATCACAATCCAATTCTTGTCATATGTTACCCCCTTCAATATCTTCTGGTTCTCCAAAGGTTAATCTCAGAACAGAAAGAAACAATGTTGAAAATATTACTGAATTAAAGTCAACTGTAAGTAATGATAGTGAAAATATCAATGATTGGATTCATAAGAATACATCTCTTATAAAATAAATTAAAAGGAAACCATTCATGTGAACTGAGATAGCATATATATTTACTATAAAAAAATAAAATCATAATTCCATGAATTGTCATGTTGCCCCATCAAATTTCATATAAGCTTAGTAAAGAAATCTTTAAAATTGTGTAAAGAAAAGATTTCTACGGTAAGTTCATGAATGTTAATACTTCTCGTAAAAATGTGCAGCTGCAACCAGGTAATATGAGTACTTCTTTACTAAAAAGCTACATGTAAGTTTAATGCAAACTATCGGCCAAAATTGATAAATTTTCAAAGTATTTGTCATGATGTTATTTTTTTCATTTAAATTATGATTAAATAACATGTCAGGTTATTATTTCAGATCATGGATCGTGCCCCGAATCTTGATACTCTACTGGAAATGGATATTATAAATAGATACAGATTTGACAGAGCTGGAATCAATTATTTAACACAGCTGATCGGGGCTAACATTTCACCTAAAGCAGCCAGAAATAACGCCTTAAATGCTGAACAAAAAATCTTGATTACATTACGATATTTAGCAACTGGCTTAATACAGTTAAATGATGCGGACATACATGGCGTCAGTCAGCCAACCGTGTCACGTGTGTTGACTGAAGTTATTAATGCTCTGTCATCACCTGCGTTGATTAGGCAATTTATTAGGTTTCCAGGTAGTGTTGAAGAATTCAGACAGAATGCCGTGCAAATGCAGGGGATTGCACGGTTTCCGAAAGTCATTGGGGCCATAGACGGAACCCATATTAACATTGCCTCACCCAATCAACATGAAGAAATTTATGTCAACAGAAAAGGGAAACATAGTATAAATGTTCAAGTTGTTTTTGACGGATGGTACAATATAATTGATGTTGTTGCACGCTGGCCTGGATCCGTGCATGACAGTGGAGTTTTAAGAGAAAGCTCGTTAAACAACCTTTTTGAGAATGGCCACATGCCACACGGTTTCCATCTGCTTGGGGACAGCGGCTATCCAGCCAAAAGGTGGCTGCTTACCCCTTTCTTAGCTCCGCAAACCCAGGCCGAACAAGCTTATAACAGGTATGTTTCAAAATTAATTTAACTCCGCATAATATGAAATGCATAGCCCTACATGTATTGATCTTGTAACATTGTGGTTGATTAAATTTTGAATCAATTAAATTGAGAGCCCAAATTATTTTATTCTGTTGTCTGATCTGCTAGATGTAATTGGAATCAAAACAAAAAAAAACTTTTAGATAAACATTACATTAGCAGCTCAATTTTTGTTTCATACACACAAAGGCTGTTTCATCAATAATAGTTATTGCAGGAGCCACAAAGTCACTCAAGCTTTGGTTGAGAGAGGGATAGGTCGGTTGAAGAGGAGATTTGGCATTCTACATAGGGAAATAATCCTCCAGCCAGTTAAAGTGTGCAGGTGAATTATAATATAAGATGAACAATTTAAGTGTAACCTAATTTATTTGAAATTTAACTTCAAATAAAACTATCACAATAATAATATATTACAGAATATAGAATACAATTACATTAAATAATTAATTGTAACACTTAGTACTTTATGAATGTACAGCAATACATTATAACAACAACAAGTTTTTTTTTATGAATGTTAATTCAATACGGAATTCAATATTGTTGTTTAAGTTGTGTAGAGTTTCAGTATACATTCATAATAAATTTTGTATTAAGATTTAAACGGTCACACAAGTGATACTATACACATTTAAGGAGGAAAGGAATTGCACTTAAAAATCATGAAGATAATTTCTTAAAATTCTTATGTTAGTTATAAATCATCAAATACATATATATAATTATATATATACATATATATATATCATACATGTATAACTTCTATTTAAAAGGCTAGTCATTGCTTGTTGTGTTTTGCACAACATTTGCAAGCAGCGAGCCATTCCCATGGCAGCTATAGAAGACAACAATAATGGTGGAAATGGTGATGATGGCAGGGTGCAGCCTCAAGCTGACAATCTTGTTGGGCTAAGATACAGAGACCACTTTGTTTCAACATACTTTGGTAAAATAATTTTATTTCAACATTAACATTACCAAGTATGCTTTAGCATCTTTTGTCATGTTATGGCAATGTTTATAAAATGTATTCTTTTGTTAAAAGTAATAGTAAATAAAGTATCAATGGCACATTCAATAATGTATCTAAGAATTTGTTTTCAATGCAAAATACTATTGAACAAAATACAAATTCTGCTCATGAACACTTATTCTTATGGCTTTTTCAGTTAAATATATAACCCACATGGGGAAAGGCAAATATTTTTTTCAGTATATGGTCACATGTGTCTTTTTGCTAATTTGGACCCCAAATGAATAGGGTAAATTTGATTCTGTAGGGGAGTGGTATTACATGTAGTTTAAAGTGCTTTCCCCCCATATAAGTTAAAAATGGATATCCCTTGAGTGAAATGTACATAGACTTATCAAATTTGGAGCCTTACTCTTGAAACATAACTTTAGGTATGGGTAAAACACTGTTGTGCAGAACACAAGTTGCATAATTTCTGAAATGCCATCAATGAACAACAAGGTGGATTACCAAATACTCGGTACATGCAAGTTAACAGTAGTTTTAATCAAAGACTTTAAAGAGTAACTATGTTCTATAATAAAAGTGTACTAAAATGTGCTGATAATTGGCAACAGACATATATCGGATATTAAGAAGGTAGTTAGAGGTCCTTTACTGTAATCTCTTTCCAAATTTGACCTGTCAATGCCACAAAATTTAACTTAAATATTTGTATGTAATTTTAATAAAATTTGGCATCAGCACTCAATGTGCATATTGATCTTTATTGTTCTTTTTTTAATTGCTTGGCTAAAATAGCCACTTCTAATTCTAATTTTCTTTTTTGCAGCTGCCTGATTGCTTTACACAACATCGATTGCATGATGTAGAGGTTGTGAACACTTTGGAAGTCGTGCTAGCCTCAGGTCTTGAAAGATGAAACGTGGCAGGAACCTCATCTGCCTCCAACACTGGCTGATATGTCCTGGAATTACAAACTCTAATTCTAAATTCTGCTATCATATTTTTGCAAATCTTGTAAAAAAAATCACTATGCTGACTTCTTTAGAATGTGAGAGTCATTTTTAAATATTTTTCCCAACTTGATCATACCCGAGAATGTCTGTGATATATTTTGGAATTGAACCTGGTACCAAATTGGGACTTTCCAAACTTTGGGAAAAATACAAAGTTATGTTTGAATGGAAAGTATAATATAAAATAGACCTATTTCTACCTTTTTATGCATTTAATCTAAAATGGCTACCAGGTAGTCTTATCAAGATGTTGTTATCTTTTTTAAGCAATTCATTGCTGTATTCACTGAAAATCTTAATAATCATTTTGGAAAATATAATTTCATGGGGATTTTTTAGCAAGAGGAAACATCTCTTAAAGCAGTAAATTGCACCAAAAAGTCAATGAATGTGTGCTATGTTTTATTTAAGTCCTTTGATATTTACATGTACATGTCGGTATACATCTGAAATCATTTCTGTGTTCATGTTATTTTATATCAATGTGCATTGTAATGTTATCTCACCCTGTTATATATAAATGTCTTAGTGATAGGAATGTCTTAGTGTTATCAATGTCTTTGTGATATGTTTGTCTTAGTGATATGATTGTCTGAGTGATGTAAGTCATATAATTGTCTTAGTGATATGATATAATTGTCTATATAATTGTCTTAGTGATAAAAATGTGGTAGTGATATGGATGTGTTAGTGATGTGAATCTGTCAGTGATATGAATGTCTTATTCATATAAATGTCTTAGTGATATGATTGTCTCAGTAATGTGAATGTGTAAGTTAATGGCAATGTTTGAATATTTTAATGTTTAAAATGTATTGGTTACATTCAGATGTTGTTGTTAAAAGATATGGATATGTTAGTAATAGCTAAGAATACTTTTTATAACAAGGATGACATCAACAGCTTGACGAAAATGTTATACAACAAGTGACTGTGAGAGATACTTACGTGTAATCATTTACAAACTGATATACAGGCTGTGAATTGAGACCAACATCTGATCTGCTTTGGCTGAAAAATAAAGATTAAAATAATTATTGTTTATTTGAGCAAATTCACACATCAACTCATTTCTGTATACGGTAGGATGTGAAACTTAAGCCTTATAAAATATCATTTTCCACCATCTAATCAGTACACATATGTTCACATATTGACCCATTTGGTTATTTATTTCAATGGTAATATAGCAAGATGAAGTTCATTGGCATTATGCATTATTGTTGAAGATCTCAAATTTGGTTTGTAAGATATTCCATCTATTGATACCTTTCCTGTATGCATATTGAATCAAATTCTTCTGATCCACCGATTCCATCCATGGCACAGCCATCCCTGCCAATAACATCAATGACAGCATTTGTCAAATCTGACAAGGAGGCTGTATTTTGGCCATTTCCTAAAGAAAATAATGTTTGGCTTCCATTAACTTTTGATAAATTATTTGTGACTTTTGTACAGTATTATCATTTCTATTTTTAATTACTGTTTGTATATAATATGAATATCACCAAGTGTGGTGGAAATAATGGCAAGTTGAGAGTTGAGTTGAGTCATTACATTTCATTTCAATTAATTCTTAATGTAATCAAGAGTTCATTAAGAAAATATGTATGTACATAATAAGTATGTGAAAGTGTCAAAATTCACTTTTTAAATTTATTAATATGTCTAAACAAGAGGGCCATGATGGCCCTGTATCGCTCACCTGTAGCTTTGCTAAATAAAGTGAACATTCTGACCTATTATCATAAAGATCCAATGAAAAGTATGGCCCCTACTAATTGACCTAGTGACCTAGTTTTTGACCCGGGTTGACCCAATATCGAACCTGAACCTGACCTAGCATATGTTAAGATGATCATTCTGTCCAAGTTTCATTAAGATTAGGCTAAAATTGTGATCTCTATTGTGTTCACAAGGTTTTTTTACTAATTGACCTAGTGACCTAGTTATTGACCGCGGATGGACCAATGTCGAACTTGACCTAGATGTTATAGAAATGATCATTCTGACCAAGTTGCATTAAGATTAGGCTAAAATTGTGACCTCTATTGTGTTCATAAGGTTTTTCTAATATCTGACCTAGTGACCTAGTTATTGACCGCGGATGACCCAATATCGAACATGACCCAGATTTTATAGAGATGATCATTCTGACCAAGTTGCATTAACATTAGGCTAAAATTGTGACCTCTATTGTGTTCACAAGGTTTTTCTACTAATTGACCTAGTGACCTAGTTATTGACGGTAATTGACCCAATATCGAACTTGACCTAGATTTTATAGAGATGATCATTCTGACCAAGTAACATTAAGATTAGGCTTAAGTTGTGACCTCTATTGTGTTCACAAGGTTTTTCTACTAATTGACCTAGTGACCTAGTTATTGACCGCGAATGACCCAATATCGAACTTGACCTATATTGTTCTAGAGATGATCATTCTGACCAAGTTGAATTGAGATAAGCCTAAAATTGTGACCTCTATTGTGTTCACAAGGTTTTTCTACTAATTTACCTAGTGACCTAGTTTTTGACCTGGGTTGACCCAATATGGAACTTGACCTAGCTTATGTTGAGATGATCATTCTGACCAAGTTTCATTAAGATAACGCTAAAATTGTGACCTCTATTTTGTTCACAAGGTTTTTCTAATAATTGACCTAGTGACCTAGTTATTGACTGCGTATGACCCAATATCGAACTTGACCTAGATTTTATAGAGATGATCATTCTGACCAAGTTGCATTAAGATTAGCCTAAAATTGTGACCTCTATTGTGTTCACAAGGTTTTTGTACTAATTGACCTAGTGACCTAGTTATTAACCGCAGATGACCCAATATCGAACTTGACCTAGATTTTATAGAGATGATCATTCTGACCAAGTTGCATTGAGATTAGGCTAAAATTGTGACCTCTATTGTGTTCACAAGGTTTTTGTACTAATTGACCTAGTGACCTAGTTGTTGACCGCGGATGACCCAATATCAAACTTGACCTACATTTTATAGCGATGATCATTCTGACCAAGTTGCATTGAGATTAGGCTAAAATTGTGACCTCTATTGTGTTCACAAGGTTTTTCTACTAATTGACCTAGTGACCTAGTTTTTGACCGCGGATGACCCAATATCGAACTTGACCTAGATTTTATAGAGATGATCATTCTGACCAAGTTGCATTGAGATTAGGCTAAAATTGTGACCTCTAATGTGTTCACAAGGTATTTCTACTAATTGACCTACTGACCTAGATTTTGACCCCAGATGACCCAATATCGAACTTGACCTAGATTTCATAGAGATGATCAGTCTGACCAAGTTTTATAAATATTAGGTCAAAATTGTGACCTCTGTTGTGTTCACAAGGTTTTTCTAATAATTGACCTAGTGACCTAGTTATTGACCGCGGATGACCCAATATCGAACTTGACATAGATTTTATAGAGATGATTATTCTGACCAACTTGCATTGAGATTAGGCTAAAATTGTGACCTCTATTGTGTTCACAAGGTTTTTGTACTTATTGACCTAGTGACGTAGTTATTGACCGCGGATGACCCAATATCGAACTTGACCTAGATTTTATAGAGATGATCATTCTGACCAAGTTGCATTGAGATTAGGCTAAAATTGTGACCTCTATTGTGTTCACAAGGTTTTTGTACTAATTGACCTAGTGACCTAGTTATTGACCGTGAATGACCCAATATCAAACTTGACCTACATTTTACAGCGATGATCATTCTGACCAATTTGCATTGAGATTAGGCTAAAATTGTGACCTCTATTGTGTTCACAAGGTTTTTGTACTAATTGACCTAGTGACCTAGTTATTGACCGCGGATGACCCAATATCGAACATGACCTAGATTTTATAGAGATGATCATTCTGACCAAGTTGCATTAAGATTAGGCTAACATTGTGACCTCTAATGTGTTCACAAGGTATTTCTACTAATTGACCTACTGACCTAGTTTTTGACCCCAGATGACCCAATATCGAACTTGACCTAGATTTCATACAGATGATCAGTCTGACCAAGTTTCATAAAGATTAGGTCAAAATTGTGACCTCTGTTGTGTTCACAAGGTTTTTCTAATAATTGACCTAGTGACCTAGTTATTGACTGCGGATGACCCAATATCGAAATTGACCTAGATTTTATAGAGATGATTATTCTGACCAAGTTGCATTGAGATTAGGCTAAAATTGTGACCTCTATTGTGTTCACAAGGTTTTTGTACTAATTGACCTAGTGACCTAGTTGTTGACCGCGGATGACCCAATATCGAACTTGACCTACATTTTATAGAGATGATCATTCTGACCAAGTTGCATTGAGATTAGGCTAAAATTGTGACCTCTATTGTGTTCACAAGATTTTTCTACTAATTGACCTAGTGGCCTAATTATTGACCGCGGATGACCCAATATCGAACTTGACCTAGATTTTATAGAGATGACCATTCTGACCAAGTTGCATTGAGATTAGGCTAAAATTGTGACCTCTATTGTGTTCACAAGGTTTTTGTACTAATTGACCTAGTGACCTAGTTATTGACCGTGAATAACCCAAAATCAAACTTGACCTACATTTTATAGCGATGATCATTCTGACCAAGTTGCATTGAGATTAGGCTAAAATTGTGACCTCTATTGTGTTCACAAGGTTTTTGTACTAATTGACCTAGTGACCTAGTTATTGACCGCGGATGACCCAATATCGAACTTGACCTAAATTTTATAGAGATGATCATTCTGACCAAGTTGCATTGAGATTAGGCTAAAATTGTGACCTCTATTGTGTTCACAAGGTTTTTCTACTAATTGACCTAGTGACCTAGTTTTTGACCTGGGTTGACCCAATATGGAACTTGACCTAGCTTATGTTAAGATGATCATTCTGACCAAGTTTCATTAAGATAAGGCTAAAATTGTGACCTCTATTTTGTTCACAAGGTTTTTCTAATAATTGACCTAGTGACCTAGTTATTGACTGCGCATGACCCAATATCGAACTTGACCCAGATTTTATAGAGATGATCATTCTGACTAAGTTGCATTAAGATTAGCCTAAAATTGTGACCTCTATTGTGTTCACAAGGTTTTTGTACTAATTGACCTAGTGACCTAGTTATTGACCGCGGATGACCCAATATCGAACTTGACCTAGATTTTATAGAGATGATCATTCTGACCAAGTTGCATTGAGATTAGGCTAAAATTGTGACCTCTATTGTGTTCACAAGGTTTTTATACTAATTGACCTAGTGACCTAGTTATTGACCGTGAAAGACCCAATATCAAACTTGACCTACATTTTACAGCGATGATCATTCTGACCAATTTGCATTGAGATTAGGCTAAAATTGTGACCTCTATTGTGTTCACAAGGTTTTTGTACTAATTGACCTAGTGACCTAGTTATTGACCGCGGATGACCAAATATCGAACTTGACCTAGATTTTATAGAGATGACCATTCTGACCAAGTTGCATTGAGATTAGGCTAAAATTGTGACCTCTATTGTGTTCACAAGGTTTTTCTACTAATTGACCTAGTGACCTAGTTTTTGACCCCAGATGACCCAATATCGAACTTGACCTAGATTTTATAGAGATGATCAGTCTGACCAAGTTTCATAAAGATTAGGTCAAAATTGTGACCTCTATTGTGTTCACAAGCAATTGTGAACGGACGGATGGACGGACGGACGGACGAAGAGTGATCACAAAAGCTCACCTTGTCACTACGTGACAGGTGAGCTAAAAAGGGAATCAGTTTGTAGTTATAATATTACAATTACTATTGAAACTGCAAGTACAGTTGTGATCCTTATTGATTACCTCATTTAATAAATAACATGAATTGATTTAACTTTTTATTTAATTTCATAGATATATGTAAAATGAGAAAAATATGAACCTGTCAGATGAAGCTGCCTTTTGTAGTCCATGAACTTAGGGCGGTGGACTTGGGTCAAGTTGTCACACTTCTTAGTTAGAAGGTCTCAGTTCTATGTATTCCTGTAGATTGGACATTGAAGCTTCTCTCAACAGTCTCCCACATTTTTCTTTTCGTCTCTGAGGTGATTCCTTAAGGACAATTTGTTTTATAAAAAAATGAATATACGGTACATGCATGAATTTTCATTATTAATTATCAATAAATCCAAATGTCATGACCAGGAATCCATAACTAGGGGAGAAGGAGGAAGTTTCAGGAGCATAAAATATTTGCATGATTATCTTCTTTTCATTTACAAATTATTTTAAAATGCCTATAATTTCCGGGCAACAGTGTTTGTGTGTGTTGGGGTTTGTTTTTGTTTTTTTTTGGGGGGGGGGGGTTGGGGGGGGGGGGTCGCACGGGAAAACCTGCAACTGGATTACTACAACTAGGCAAAAAATTTGTTCCAATTAAATAATTTGCATATATATAATTAATCTATCGCTCTCTTTTATTTATAATGTGTTCCAAGTAAAATGAATATCAATGATAAAGCGTGATATTGGTTATGAATTATCATTTTTTTCTTCATTTCAAGGATAATTTGATGTAAGATGTACTTACTTGAAGTATAGCCTTTCTTATATAAGGCGTGTTTTGACATGCCGTGGCCACTCTCCTCCCCCATCAGCTTGCAAATTAACAAACATTCTTCTTTTGAAAAGTTTGGATTTCTCTTTTTCTCGTTATTCGCGGCCATCTTTGTTTACATCGTCTGCATAACTTCTACAACGTCCGCGCATTTTTGTTACTATTTTTAACGCTGGGAAACTACAGAAAATCTATATTTAGAACCGCGTGCTTGGTGACAAATCTGAGAGTGGTTCTAAGAGAGGATCTTAGAATAAGACTTAGATTTCGATCTTAGTTCACATTTTCAATCTAAGGACCGATTTAAGATTTTAAATTAAGATAAGGATGAATCTAAGAGAAAATCTCAGATAGGTATTGAATACGGCCCCTGATTCACTGTGTTATCAATAACCGTTAAAGGCAACGGATCAGAAAGGAAATGTTCCGTACCTGCACCTTGTTCACCGTTCGCGACCGAGACCTGCGGAATGCTGATGGGCCCATTCAATGGCTGGAGGCCTTCCAGGGCGGCGGTTTGTAAACCGTTGCCAGCGAGGAATGATGACGCGACCTGAGGTGTGGATACCCTCCCCGTATTAGCCAAGTCTATGGGCGCTATAGGACCATCATCTGCAAGAGCCACAGTACCGGTAGTCAGCGCCACAGATGCATCAGCTGTAGCCGCGGCTAGAACGGAATTCACCGTCGACGCTGATGCGGGGACTGCTGCGATTGTGTTTGATTTGGGCGTCTGGCCTGTCTGTACTGGAGGGGTCCTCCTTGCCCGCTTAGCGGCCCGAAACTCTTCCACAATATCTCGAAGCGGGAATGCCATCCGGAAAAAGAAAGCAAAATCAATAACCGTCGTCTGACGTATAAATATTATATAATACAATTTATATATAAATATGTATGTGCGTGTTTTAAAACCTCATTCCTCGACAAATTGATCGAGTTCTTGATAAAGTAGACAAAACAAAGTAAAATAGAAACATTTATTTAATGATTTGAATGTATATGTAATGTTCTGTACTATAATTCATCAACTAACTAAGCAAAACTATTTTAATTCGAACAACTATTTTTTTCTTTAATAGCAATCCTAGCTCTTAAAAAAACTGACCTTTCGGTTCGACTGCCTGAACGAAAGTGAATCGGTGGGGTTGCGCGCTCGATTTAGCGCATGCGCTGAATCTCTTTTTAAGTTTTAACCAATGAAATGCTTTAACGAAATGGCGGGCGCGGGAATCTTTTGATTACGTAATACTGTACGGCGCCCTCAAGCGGATCTGTTGAATGATTAGATGTGTATTGCTAACGTAAACATAAAGGTGATGAAACGGGTTGATTATTCTCGATAATAACAGCTATTTTATACTTAATAGCTGGTATTTTTATGTATTTCTAACAACTATCTGGTGTCTAGTCCATTAAAATAAAGAGCCACTATACATTATTGTTTTAACTTAGTATAGTGAAGTTTGTACATTTTTAAATTTAGATCGATTATAACAATTACAATAGTTATCCAAGTTGTTTGTATTTATTTGTACGTATGATTTTGTGTTTGTGTGTTTATAATATCGTTGTAATACATATCTTGTTACTTTTCGTACACGTTGACATTGGGCAAAATGATCGTTTTTGAACATGTACATTAAACAAGTCGAACTAAAAGACCTATAACACAATTTGAGGGTGGGTGGGCCTGAGTAACATTTTGACTATAGTTAACGCGTTTTATTTGACAAAATAGTCTGATCAAGCGCCTTTGATTTACTAAACACCATGTACAAGAGGATATAAATTACACTCGGATTCAGTTAACTGAACGTTATATTATTATTATAAATAAAAACAATGCACGAGTGTACTGAAATGATTCATATATGGGGCCTTTAAGTATGACTGTCAACAACGCTTCCATCCTCGATTTTTCACATCATTTGATAATTTCGAAGTGTTGACAAAGTAACTGATACCATGCGTCCCATCTCTGTATTTTTGATATGCTATAACACTCAAGTATGACGCAACCCGATATAAAACCGATAATCAGGATAATGCGGGCCACCCGTATAACCTAAATTCTACCTGTTTCACATAACCTACAAAAGTTAATGGTCTTCTTAGGGACATATTTTTGTTATATTGAAATTGCACACGATATTACTTCTTTTGATATAGGACATCATATTTATTACTTCTACGTATTCGTAGTACTTTGAGTCGATGTTAATGTGCGAATTTGTTTGCAGCGAACAGGAAGCACCGAAATAATACATGTTTTGGCTGAAAACATGGAATTCATCACTTTGTTACTATTTCTGTTCAATATCTGAAGGATCTCTTATAACAAAATTAAAATTTCCATTGCCGCTTTGTGTTTTCAATTATCAATTTATTGGTCATCCTTCTAAGCAGGTAAACGGTCCGAATGTGTGATATTTCCTTGGATAATCCTGTTCTGCGCATGTTTTCATAAGTTCAATTCATGATAAATAACAACGAACAAAAACTACCATACCATCTTCTCGTGTGCGCCTGTTTCTATCTTAAATGTACTCAAACGATATATATCGCAATTGAGAATACATTGTAATTAAAAGTAAAACTCTTGCTTTTTTATTTTATTGCGTTCAGATGATACTACTGTTTACAAAATTGAAAGGGTGCATACGAAGTTCTTTCATAGACATATTCAACTTGGTTTTTTGCAGGCATATATCAATGCAGAAGGAATAACGTCCACAAATTCATACATCTGACTACGCTCTTTTAAGTGCAAGTTCTTTTGTCATTTTGTTAAAAAAAAATGACCCGTCTCTGTTTCGCTTGTGTGATTTTTCTTCATTGCTTACTCTATCCGAGCTAAAATTCAAAGCATTTAGTAAAGCGTGCAGAATTGGCACATTCAATTTGTGGTCGATTTTCTTCTAGTAGACGTAGTTTACAACTGGAAAAACTCTACTTTGTGGTATTCCAAACACCGGGACTGCCTTTTTAACCAACTGGGGAATCTTCTTGCTGTAAAATATGTTTTCAATATTGTCTTCGGTCTTTGTACACACCTCGTCACATCTGGTAATGACAGCTATTCGAGAAACCTCTGAAGAGAAAGTTTAGAGTAAAAAACAAATGATATATATATATATATATATATATATATATATATATATATATATATATATATATATATATATATATATATATATATATATATATATATATGTATAAGTGTGGCAAATTATTGATTTTTGATAACTTGATATTTAACAAGATATATAAATATGCTTATGGATTTATTTTTATCATTGATATATATTCTTCGACACCCGTTATGCACTTGTTATTAACAAATCATTAAACAACCTTTCGGCTTTGTTTTGCCAAACGACGTCTCAAATTTTGGATGTGTTTCCAAATTTGACACTCGAGTAGAGTGAATAGTAAACGTTTCGCATAGTTCAACTATAACTCGAAAATAAAGTATGACAAATAGTTAAAATCTTTTTAAGTACTTATGAAATATCCTCAACTATAAATACGTTTGATTCAAGTTTGGATTAATATACTTGTTTTATCAAACAAGGTTTTCTGTCGATATCGTTCAGCTAATTAACTTAAACATCGTAACAGATTGTTTTATTTATCAATGATTTACATTTAAGTGGGATCCTTAAACAATTTCGATAGTCTGTATAATTTCAAAGAAAGCTTTGAAAAGTGAATTGTGTTAAAACAGTTCGTTTTTGTTGTTTTTATGATCCAAATTTGAATAGTTGTTAAAGGTGCACTTTTAGTCCCTAATAAGATTAACCAATGTTAATGAAATTGTTTTAATTTACCGCAAAAGATGAATAAATATCGAAAACTGTGGTTCTTATGAAGGATGCCATGTTACGTATAACAGAAAGGTGCAGAAAACACGGTATTTCTACGTTCAGAGTCTATACTTGATCACTGTTAATAGTTTAGGACTCATCAATCATTTAACTTTTGTAAATTTTCAGCTATTAAATTCACCATTATATTTCTTAAATGCATTATTTAGTATGTAGTTAAAGGCTTATTACTTATAATTTCTATTTGTTATGCGTAATTTTAAATTTCTATTTGTTATGCGTAATTTTATTTTTATTATGTGTACTTATTGATTTTAAATACGAGTGTCACTTTAAACACGTGATTTTAGGGACTGCTTTATGCAACTCAAACATCTTGCTGCAGAGGATTGATGGGGCAGAAGCATTGATGTCATCAAGAAATCTAGCACTGATAACGAAAACGACACAGTTAGGTTTGTATTTTCCCTCTCCGACGTCATCAGATGGGTCCTTGTTGAACTGGTGAAAAAAGCAACAACGTATATGCATTCCGACTGTTCAAGTCTTTATGTAATATATTTCTTATGTAAAACAGTCATAACCAACTCTTTTATAAACAGCATGTTAAAGTTTACACTTTTTTTCAAAAAATCAAACGATTATAGTTCTTAACATTGTGAGATTTATGGTCTTTCTTAAATTTAAATGTTTCTAAGGTCTAGTCTATATGTTGAAAGACTGAAAATCATATAAATAGTACTTTAGGGAAGCTAACATAAGTATAATCTTGAACTGTATGAATGCAACCAAACCAGGTATCAAAAGTACAATCACAAGACTTTATGTATATAGTTTATTATATAATCTCTATCTTAAAGAGGGCTACAACCTGATCATGTGTGATATGAGTAACCTGATCATGTGTGATATGTGTAACCTGATCATGTGTGTGATATGTGAAACCTAATCGTGTGTGATATGTGTAACCTGATCATGTGTGGTATGTGTAACCTGATCATGTGTGGTATGTGTAACCTGATCGTGTGTGATATGTGTAACCTGATCATGTGTGATATGTGTAACCTGATCATGTGTGATATGTGTAACCTGATCATGTGTGATATGTGTAACCTGATCATGTGTTGTATGTGTAACCTGATCATGTGTGACAAGTGTAACCTGATCATGTGCGATATGTGTAACCTGATCATGTGTGATATGTGTAACCCGATCATGTGTGTGATATGTGTAACCTGATCATTTGTGATATGTGTAACCTGATCATGTGTGATATGTGTAACCTGATCATGTGTGATATGTGTAACCTGATAATGTGTGATATGTGTAACCTGATCATGTGTGGTATGTGTAACCTGATAATGTGTGGTATGTGTAACCTTACCTGATAATGAGTGGTTTGTGTAACCTTATCATGTGTGGTATGTGTAACCTGATCGTGTGTGATATGTGTAAACTGATCGTGTGTGATATGTGTAACCTGATCATGTGTGATATGTGTAACCTGATCGTGTGAGATATGTGTAAACTGATCGTGTGTGATATGTGTAACCTGATCATGTGTTGTATGTGTAACCTGATCATGTGTGATATGTGTAACCCGATCATGTGTGATATGTGTAACCTGATCATGTGTGATACGTGTAACCTGATCATGTGTTGTATGTGTAACCTGATCATGTGTGACAAGTGTAACCTGATCATGTGCGATATGTGTAACCTGATCATGTGTGATATGTGTAACCCGATCATTTGTGTGATATGTGCAACCTGATCATGTGTGATATGTGTAACCTGATCATGTGTTGTATGTGTAACCTGATCATGTGTGATATGTGTAACCTGATCATGTGTGATATGTGTAAACTGATCGTGTGTGATATGTGTAACCTGATCATGTGTTGTATGTGTAACCTGATCATGTGTGATATGTGTAACCTGATCATGTGTGATATGTGTAACCTGATCATGTGTGATATGTGTAACCCGATCATGTGTGTGATATGTGTAACCTGATCGTGTGTGATATGTGTAACCTGATCATGTGTGATATGTGTAACCTGATCATGTATGATATGTGTAACCTGATCGTGTGTGACATGTGTAACCTGATCGTGTGTGATATGTGTAACCTGATCGTGTGTGATATGTGTAAACTGATCGCGTGTGATATGTGTAACCCGATCATGTGTGTGATATGTGTAACCTGATCATGTGTGACATGCTCACTGTATGCCCTGTGTCGTCTATATGTCCTTCAAAAATTCTTTGAAGATCAGATTCCTTGATGCCGTAATCTCTGTAGACTGTGCCACCGGTAAATCCCATGGTATCATAGATAAGGACATTAGAGAATATATCCTCGTCGGTCGCTTTCAGACACGTACACTGAAATATTGTAAGAAGATGAATGTAGATTAAATAAATTAATCTACAAAAACGACATTCACGTGTCGATTTTTCTTTTTCTTAATGAAGTCATTAAAAGACAATCCAGCTTCATCAATAATCGCTGTAAAATAATGAAATCAAATGGCCACCACACCACAATTTCAGTTGCAGTCTACCTTTTCGGTTTCGATGTCATCCACTGTGTCCGTGTTGATGGTCGACAAAGCAACTATTCTTCCTCTTGATATGGAAAATACCGAGTTTATGAAGGACGACTTTCCCGCTGCTATGTGACCAACAAGGCATAACTTTAGTTGGCGCTTTTGCTGTTTCTTTATTTCTTCAATCAGGAATTTTTCGGTCTGAAAATGTTTTTGCAGATTTTGAATAGTATTCACTTAAAATATATTACTGTAAGGAAGATCGTTTATGATCCAAATCGTCTTATTTATTAGTTTCTCGGTTTTGAACTATCCCAAAGAAACATGTCTCAATACTTGGTTTGTTTTCACAAAATCAGCTTTCCATACAAAAGTTGGTTTGAGAATTAAACCACGATCCTGATTCACATCAAAAGGACCATTGTACAACAAATTACAAACACATAAAATTTCGTTGTTGTTTAAAAGTTCATCACTTTCTTTAATCTGATGTATTAAGATACTAAAGAAACTGATGATAAAAGTATTAAATGTAACAGTTAACCATACAAAAGTTAACAAAAATATTACTAAATGTAAATAAAAACGAAATGTACAACCTCTTCAAAGTTTTTCTGATCAAATTCCCTCCTTGGCTTGATAAACAAGATAATCATACTGTACTTTTTTGGTTCCGATCTAGTCAACAAACATATTTCTTCACTGGATAAATAAACACTATTTTTATTTATAAAGTAGCTCCTCTTATTATCTAAAATATTTCTTATTCTATCACGAATTGATATAGAGAAAGAGATATGAATATGATCTACATCGAGAAGTTATCAAACATACATCTGATTACTGTTATGGAAAGTGTTTATTAAAGCGTTGTACCCAAAGTAGAAATGGAAAGCAAATATCCGGCTTCATGATATATATTTATTTTAAGAACAATTTCGATATTTCAAATGCGTTCTGTTTAATATGAAACGTTATTTGCTCAATTATCTCATCTGGTGTATTCATCTTCATTGTTAACTATTATACATATTTATTCTACGAGCTATAGTGCCCTTAAATCACGTTTGTTTCTCCTGTATTTCTTCACTGTTCAAGATATTTTGTAACAGAATCACCGAAAGTGCTGAGGGACGCTACTGCTCTAGGCTGGCAGCAGTAATGTTACAACTGGTAGTGTTAATGTAAGTGTTAGATAGATAGCGATTTGAACCATACAACATTACTAGTCTCTTTGTTTTGTAGAAACAATCAGACTTGTATGGCAAAGTTAAAAAATAATGGAACGACAACTTATGCACAAAGACTAACATAACAACTTTAAAAGCTTGTTGTTAGGTTTGATGACCATAGATCCAGGCATAGTAAAGTTATGACTAGTTTGCACTTGAATAGACAATGGTGCTTTAAGACAAGGTAAAGCTAAGGTCATGGTGGATGCAATAGGAAAGCTATATCACAGGATTTATTTTTTTGGAAGATTGAAATATTTTACCATTGCAATTGAGCAGTCTCAAATGCAAAATTTATTTAAAAAAACTATTTTCACAAAAGCTAAGTGTACTGACCATTGGATTCATTAATATTAATGCATGTTCTGACAGCAACCATATAAAACCATGATACATATCCCATCGAATGAGGCAAGTATGAATCGGTGGCTTGTAATGAAATTTAGATATATGGATAGTCCTGAATGAAAAGATACAGCTGACAATTGTCACATAATATGAACAATCTTTTGAGTAACATTTGTGTTGGACAAAAACAATAAACATGAAATGAGATCAGCACTAAATCATGAGTGTATTAATTATGGGCAAACAATGCAATATACATGATACACATGAACAAACAACAACATTGTAGCAGGATGCAGATGCATTTAGTGAAAATGTTACACAGTGTCAATAATCTATAATATACCCAACAACGCATACAAGCAGTGAAACTTTAGCTGATGAAGTGAGTATATTCACAGCGTTTGTTTAACAAACAAATTTCGTAACCCACATAATAATAGTGAATATTTCCAGCTCAAAGAAATTATGTTATTGAAGTTTAGCTTCATTATTTCTTAAGGTAAAGAAGTGCTCTTTGTTGGGGAAAATCCCATTTATTTATTTTAGGTTTGGACTGTAAACTGTTGTGAGTAACTGTGATTCAAATTGATTATTTATTGAAAAATTATTTCTAGGCATACATATTTTATAAAAAAAATTCATGAAGTATATGCACACAATTGAAAGTTCAAAATGTCAACAAGCTTACTTCAACAATGTTAAGAATTAAATTGTTCACTACTAAATGTCCAAGCACAAATTACATATGTGTTAGTAAAGTTGGTCTCATTCCAAGCTGTTCAATTCTATTTTTACAAAGCTGCTTATATCAGAACTGCTCTGTTTAAGATGAAAATGTACACTTCCTTATGTCGTCAGTTGATCAACATTTGTCAAGGTATGATAAGAAAGCAAAATCATTTCCATGGAAACAGTCAGCCTTGTGTAATTAGCCAAGTGCAACTCCAGCATGCCATCCTTCAATATGGTGACGACAATAACCTCCATGTTCTCTCAGTCTCTTTTGCTTGTGGAGCTCATATTTTCTGCAAATATTCACACACATTATTATGACATGTTAACTCAGAACCTTCTGTGTACAGGGCTATTCCAGTAAAACATATAACCCACAGGGGAAGGCAATAATTATAATTGTATATGGGTGGGTGTCTTTTCCGCTGATATGGACCCCAAAAGGGTAAAACTGCTTCTGTAGGGGGTCATATAATTAAAAAGTGCATTCCCCCTGCGAGTTATATGCTTAAATGGAATAGCCTTAAGTGAAATGTGTTTTTTTTTTTGTTTTGTTAATTTAAAACTGTGCAATTTTAGTGATACTTTGTTTAAACATTGCAAATAACAATGTTAAAGTTAGTTACCCATTAATTCGAAAGTCACAAAGAACTGTCCAGGAGAAAGTGTGAAATTCAGTAGCTTGTGTGCCCACCATTTCAGCAATAACTACATGGCACCTTGACCTCATTGAAACCACATATCTGTGCATGTAGTCCCACATCCGATGAATATCACGTCTCCGTTCGTCGGCATTGTGTTGTTGGGGCAAAGCCCTACTTTCCAAGTCCCACACATTTTCTATTGGATTCAGATCTGGCCTTTTTGCCGGAAAGTCTATAAAACGAATGTTGTTTGTTGCCAGCAACATGACAAGGCGCATTGTCTTGCAACAACATCATGCCTCGATTAGCTTGAATGAGCGGTATCAATACAAGTTGAATATGCCGTTCTGATACCTCAGTGCGTTTAAATTACCACGGATAGCGACAATTGGAGTCTTGGAAATTCCTGACCAGACCATCACGGAACCACCACCGAACTGGTCTGCGTCAATCAAACAACATTCCCTGTTTCGCTCTCCACTCCGTCGGACGCGCCCGTCTGACCCACGGAGCTTCAATCTGGTTTCATCCACATCCAAATGACATTAGCCCAGTCAGCTCTTGTCAACAGAAGATTCCGTCTCGCCCTTGCTAGCCGTGCTGCTTTGTGCCCCGTAGTAAGGACATGAACCTTCCGTGGTCGACGGGCGCGAATACCGACGGCCCGGAGCCGGTTGCAGACGGTCTTTGGGCAAATCGGCCGGTTGTGCATGCCAACGGTCCGCCGTGCCGTTGACGTAGCCGGAGTGAAACAATTGCGTAGGTGAGAAAGAACTATATATCTATCTTGGTGGCGAGTTGTTACTCTGCGTTTGGGCCTCCGGTGTATGTCAGCAACACTTCCTGTTCTTCTAAATTTCTCCCACATCTGACGGATACTCTAGTGTCGACTATTAAACAACCGCACAACCTAAATTCATTTATTTTAATGCGCCATTGGTTTAAACAGAACATTTTTTATATAAGTCGCACATTATATCGGAATTTATTTATTAATTTACAAAATTGGTATACCTGCCGAATCGGGGTAACTGCATCAATCATGCCGACGGTCCTTGCCCGCTCTTCAATGGTCATTCTAGCCATTTTTTTCTGTTTTTCGAGTTGAAAATTCAACATGTATTGCGTTAACATGAAAATTAGCGATAACTTCATAATCCTCGTGATTTTCGTGTCAAAAAATCGGAAATCGCACCTATCGTCTCGCATGGCTAACCTCGACCGCAAGGTGTGAGCTTCTTTATAAAAATCGATAGAGTACTTGCAATAACGATGTAGTTTCAATTTTCAAGTCGATACATTCAGTAGTTTTCATATTAATGAATTTCATAAAGTGGACGTTTAGAAATGTTGTTCAGTGTATGCAAACCGTAAAGACGTTATGCACATAAAATCATGTACTGTATGTCGTTTAAAGGGAATAAAGATACTCGTTTTCGAGTAAGCGTACTAGGTTCAAACCAAGGGAACATAGGTTCGATTCCCAGCCTGGGCCCATGTAAGTTTTGATGGTGGTCACCTAGCCGGACAAGAGTGCTTTGTCCAGGTTTTCCCATACAACACAAAACCACACTCTCGAGCAAACGTGTGGCTACAGATGTGATTAAGTAAAAGTTCATATAACTTTCTTTATAATTGTTATAAATAAAATAAAGTTGAAGTTAAAGGCACTTTTTAGGAACGATTCCTGTTTGTATATATCCACGGACCTATAAACCATGGATTGGCAACTCTCGTCTGTGTTTATGCGATTAGCTCAAACTCACGCGTGCAGCGCGATTTCAATCCGAGATCTTACCGTGTGATCATTTTCGAGACGTCCGCCATCTTGCTTCAGTCGAAAAATTGTGCTGTGTTTATCCGGTGCAATCGTCGCAATTACTGCTGTAACCTAGCCCTTGGTTTGTATTTTATATATTTTGTGATAAATTTGTTGTATGGTAGTATATTATTTTATCTGTAGCCTGATATTTCTTCTACTTTTCTTTGCCTAACTATGGCAACCGGGAGAGATAAAATCGTTAACAAAATTCAATGTCTTTTTCTAAAGCATAAGGTTCTGTTATTAACATTCCTGGCGTAAATTTTATTGCGTGACATCAGACACAAGTTTTCGAATGTTGGTTTTATTAATGCACCAGTCAGTTGTAACCAGCCCCCCCCCCCCCCCCCCCCCCCCCAGGTCGGGGGTATAGCCGGGACTTTGACTTTTGGTCCAGCCAAGCCCGGGTAATATCCCCGTCACGCCCTACGGGACGAACTGCACTTAAAATCCCTGCCAAATGCCCCCGCAGACCAGGGACCCTAGCCCATTTCCCCCTATTTTGGGCGCGAAGACAAGACAACTGCATTCACCTGGCACTGCGGGCCACCCGGAAGGTAAAAACTCAGCCCATTTTACCGGCTTTCCCCGGTATACCCCCAGACCTGGGGGTGGGGGCGTAGTTACAATTGACTAGAATGGTAGTTTGAACAACTGCTTCTCATGGAACATTTGCAACCATCATGTGTAGCATAAGTTTAAATACATTCGCTTTTTCTTGTCGTTTCAGGAAAGATGCCGTGGAAACGGAAAAGAAACAATTTTGGTTTGCGGCGGAAGAAAGGGTGTCGAAGTGAATCCGAGCTTGACCATGAGTATTGCCAAACCAATCAAACTACAATTCAGAGAGAGGCTGTCAGTGTTCAAGCCGTACAAACGCTTGAAACAATGGAAGATGTCCACAACTATAGTTGTATATCCAGTGTTCCATGTGATGTTGAGATTGACAGTGAATATGAGTACATTATTGACACTGAAACCATGAATCCGTGCCTTGAAAATGAATCTGAACTAATCGTAAATGAGACAGACATTGCAGAAAATGTTGTTGTCAAGTGTGATGCATTTAATCAGTTATATGATGACTTGTGTGAGAAAATTGAACCGACTTTCATCGTTTTGAAGGATCACACCATTCGAGTGTTGGAACATTACAAAACGACAGTCAAAACTTGTTTGGTGATAAACAAGGACTTGACTGTTGAGTTGTTTGTTCATAACAGAGCTGTGGCTGCATCACATAGCTTATTCTCTGACTTAGGAAAGGGAGTTAATATTTTAGAGGACATTGTGACACTTGTTAACAAGCTCAAAACTGTCCATGTATGTATTGGCTGTCCTGAGCAAGTGTATGTGGAACTTGTTCCAGAAGGCAGCTACATGAGCTCCTCAAGTAAACAGAACTTGGCATACCGAGAGGGAAATTTTGGAGCTGAACTTGGCACATTCTCGTACAACAGTACTGTGTGTGCTGTGACGTGTGATTTAGTTTTAAAGACAAAAAACGATCGATGTATTGAATGCAGCAGAGTAAGAACAGTGCTCAGAAATAGGGAATATCGACGGAAAGAAGCTGAATCTTCAATAAGGAAACCATTTACACATTCTAACTATAAACATTCAAATATGGACAAAACACAGCTAATCCTAAAAATAAATGAACATAAAAAGTGAAATAAAAAGTCTCCAGTCAGAAGTCAACAAGTTAAAAAGACTGCTAACAAAAAATATACAGACTGACGGACAGACCTTAAGTGAGGTTGAGTCGTTTGAACTTTGTGATCTGATGGCAACTTGTGAAACAAAAGTAAAATCAGCATACCCAGATGAAAATTCATTTCAGAGGTTATTCTGGTGATGATGATAATATATGCTGAAGGTGGTAACCATGATATTTATTGTATACAGTTTTTTACTTGTTAAATACTTTTTATATACTTTTTTAAATGTGAACTTTGAACGGAAATGGCTGATGATGATGATGATGATCATATATGTTGAAGGTGGTAACCACGATATTTGTTGTATACAGTTTTGTTACTTGTTTAATGCTTTTTTGATATATTTGTTTAAATGAGAACTTTGAACGGTTTATAGGTCCGTGATATATCTAATAATAATATCAAATAACTTGTATTTTGGCAAAAATCTTATAATGTCTCGAACAAATCCTTTTTGAATACACTTATCAGTACTGCAAGAAAATAAGTCTTTATTTGATTGTTTGTTTTGTAAGCACCGATGTCGGCATATTAAATAGCCGTTCGAGAAACATAAGCTTCTTTAAATTTATTTCGCTTTCTATACGTTTCCAGCCTAACTTCGCTAAACAGATATCGGTTCTTGTTCGAATGGGGAATAGTTGTTGCCGCCATTCGTATAAAACGAGTTCTGCTCCGAAAAGAAGTTTTGGTATACAAATTTTTGACACTAACGATGCTGGTGTAAGGGGATTGATGTTAAACGTTTCGATGTTGATTGATAGTAGGGAATAGAACGATGATTCTGCTTTGTTGCACTTGTATCATTGTCATTTTTTCGTTTAGTTGTATACCTACATGTCTTATTTTATCTGTGCGTTCAATTTTGTTTGGCCCTAGATAGAAATTAATGTTTTATTTTAGGCAGTGTCACCGAAAACCATTACAATTTTTTGTCGAGTTTATTATGTATCTATAATTACATATTTAATCGTATGTAATGTTCAGTAGATTTTTAAGACCATTTCACATATTGTTATATTTCGATAACCATTCTGAATCGTGTCGAAAAAATATTTTGAGTGATTGAAAAGTTTATGTTCTGTGATAAAAGCTATATCAATTTGATATGTTAGTAGAAGATTTGAAAGGCTGGCAGCTGAGGACATAACACCTCGGCCATTTCAAGTGCATACTCGTAGGCTATTATTGTTAAGTACACTTGTATTAGTTAATGTCATTTGATTCTAGTGGATACGAGGCATGATCGTTGTTTCATCGTCATAGCATTGATAAGCCTGTCTTTTGTCATGCCCATAATAGGTTTGTTCGTATCCATGGTCCCGAACGTTTTCGGTCGATAGTTATTTGATTGGCGATGCTGGTACTATTGACGTCTCGACATCCACCGTCGACACTTCAAAAAACTCTTTAAGCTGCTGTCGTCACCTGCACATGTGTGCATGCATTTGCTTAAAGAACGATGAGATTGCCAAACTTAGAGGAGGCATGGAATTATTTGTTTTCCATGTAGACTTCAACTTAAATTGTATTTCTTCATTTTTGATACTCATTTGCAATGTCAGGATGACCATAATGTGACTTAAATGGGGTTCTCACATGGGTCACCACGGGTCAAAGCCGATGAAAAAGTTTATAAATGACGATGCTATTATCTGCTTCTACAAGTGTGAAATATTTTACATGCATTTAAAGGTGCATTTTTTGGCTACAATTTCAATTTATTAGAACGATGCAACCTATTGTATGACGAGAAACTTTCGCATTAAATTGCCAATGGAGTACCCCATCAATTAATTGTATTTCACAACTTATGCCAATTAATTATGGGAGGAGTTGGAGAGACCCATGAATCGGATAATGCATCAAGCAATTTCTCCCGACACGCCTTTCAGCGATTACCCAACCATTACGGTAGCAGCTCAGCAACCAGTTATATAGCTGACACGCCATTCTGCTATCAGTCAACTGTTATGTCATTATTGATAACTGTATAGATAAGGGTCGTCGCTGCGGGGATTTTGACATTTTGGTGCAAAAAACGTGTGTCGTTAATTAGCGGGAAGGCAGGTTCTTAAACAAGTAAGGACTTCTCAAGCTGGCAAAAAATTAAAACAAGTTGATTTAAAGTGAAAGTGTAATGGCTAAATTAAAAGCGTCCTTTCCATTTATTTATGTTGAGAAAAGCACTTAATATTAACGATGGATAAAAATAATAAAAAGAACTTATTTTGCACACACGTAAATATATGCTACTATTAAGTAGTCATGCACGGACAGTAAACTTACAACTTTGTAAAATATCAAAAAACATTTCAATAATGTTGGGGATAACATTGTTATGCATTTATACAGACTTCTTAATATGGTTTTATTGTATTATATAAACTTCCTGCAAGTTCCTTCTTCGTGAGTGTTCCTTTCAGTGATTCGTAGATAAATTTGCACAAATTCTGTCAATAATGAATACTTATAAAACAGAACACAAGTTTATTTCCACACACAAAATCACACATATATACATCAATGAAGTAGACTATGATAGTCCATGATCATTTTCATTATCTAACACTGGCTTTGGCGGTATATATATGTTTTTAACTAGCTGAGACACTCCACAGGAACAACAATAGTAGCAAATGTTAATCAAAAGTATTTTTACGAACACATCCTTATTACATCTATATAACGGCTGGTATTAAAACATATAATAATCATGTATCATGTAAAGTAATGAAATTCTTTCTCTTTCGCAAATGCTTTATGCACGAAAATAGAAAGATTCTTTAACAAATCAGTATGATCTGTATGCAACAATTTTATGGTTTTAAACATATTTGGATTAGTACGATAATATCTAGGAATATATTTAGGTCTAATATTTGTATACAGGCTGCATTCAACCAAGAAATGAAATTCGTCTTCCAGTATTTAATGATATTTATAATGCATTGCGACAGTAGATCTAATCTGCCCGTCTTTGCATATACAAAGTCATTATGTTTTGTTGTTTTAACCGAAAGTACATATTTTATGAATCGGGTGTGTATCCTTTCAATTGGCAATCGTTTTGAAAAATCCCCTTCTGAACCATATAATAGGATAGGTGTAATAAGTTTGTCAAAAAGTTCCAATTTATGTCCAGGTGTTATATAAGTAAATTTGTTCAAATATTTTCTTAATTTAAAAATTTCTATGTTTACCATATATCAAAAATTCATGAAGTATCTGATCTGGACCAGCACTTTTGCCCAAATTCAAATTTGAAATACCTTTAAGAACGTCTTCCTCATCGAATGGCGAATCTTGTTCAGAAAACATTGTCTTTAATTCATTTTGTAAAATAGTATTATTAAAGTATAATATGCCTTCGTCTGGCTAAAAAAGCTATCATTAGGATCATTAATTGCCTGGAAGTTGGCTTTAAACGATTAAAGAGATACATTTTTAGGAGTTTTATGAGTTGTTCCATCTTTTAATAATTTCCATTTATCTTATGCATTTTTGTTTTTAGCATTTATTATAACTGATCCGTCCGTCCGCTTATTCCTATTTAGGTAGTTATAACTTCGAATGTTTATTCTATAAACGTTTCTCGCCCGAATCATTATAGCCTTATTTTCCTCAGTTTTATATTTTCTGTAATTATTTAAAGCAGTGTAAAAAGACTTTCGTCCATCTTTACATGTTTTATCGAATAAACTACTCTAACACTAGAAGTAGATGGATAAGTATTAGTATCCGTTTTACGTGAAAACAATGGTACGCAAATATTATTGATACCGTTAACAAAATTCGATAAACACGAATCAATATCAGAATTATTTTTCGATTGTTCAACTGATATTTCCAACTGATTCATAAACAGAATACAATTTTCGGCGTTTAAAGTACTTTCTTTCTTTGAATTACGCCACGAAATTGAATAATCAATATTACGATGTGAACGACTTTCGTTATTTCTATATTTTCATGTATATTTTGGTGACCTTTCTAATGCAAATTCAATTAAACAGTGGTCTGTCAAAACATTCGGTTCATGAACATTGAAATTTACAAATTTAGTGAGCAAAACCTCATCTTCAATGTTAGAATTCAGTCTACTTAAAGGGCAAGGAACAATGGTTTGTGATCATAGAAGAATGATTATTGCGTGCCGTAAGATTGTAAATAGGTAGAATCCAAGTTTGTATAGATATGTCTGAGTCATAATCAGTTGTAAATAAATTTATATACTAGTGTAAGATTGTTTACAACTTGCCCATTCGGGTAGACGAGTCGGAATCTCTACTTGCCCGACACCATTTTAACTTGTCCCAAGCTTCGGAAAAGTACGGTAAGTCATTTCAAAGATTGCCTATCACTCAAAGTTGTTAAGCAATTAATTAAAAGAATTCTGTGGTTTATTATTCAAACTTAAAACTGCAAAGACTTGGTCTGACATATTTTATTAGTAAATCACTAATTATGCACTAACTTTGCTCTTCATAAGTTTTGATGTCAATAAGTCAGAACTGAACTCAATAAACAAGTCAGTATAATAGACCGTGCTCTATAGATTGTAGATGGAGGCTAATAATTTTATCATTTTAGATAAATACTGATTTGGTCTATGCTTCAGGAACTGGCTATTTTATAAATATAATTGAATAAGCGAGATAATCCCATGCAGAGGTTACACTTCATTGGTTAGAAATACGCGTTTAGGCCATGCTTTAAAATATGAAATACCATAATGGAATGCTCATAGGTGATTGTCAACATCGAGGATTGTTGGTTGTCATTGAACTTGTCAATATAAATGTTTCTTTCTTCATAAAACTGTATCCTAGAATTGATTATCGAAAGCAATGCTTTTGTTGTAATTGGTATTTAGTCATAGCAATGGAACGATCTATGCCGTTTTGTTAGACAATTGAAACAAGATTATTTTACCAATATTAGTTATGTTGTATTTCCTTATAACCTTGACATTTAATGCGCCTTGTGAAGTATATGACAAAATAAATCTAATCTTGTTGAAAAGTTAAAATGACATATCATGTAATTGAGGCAGTTCACTAATGACATCTGAACGTTTTTTTACTATTTTGGCGTAAACGTAAGTTCGAACTTGGATTTGTTATTTGTCGCCGTTTTAGAAGTCCAGCCTGATCCAACGTGTGTCTTGCACAGAGCTTAGATACACGGTTTTCCAAAATGATAAATAATTCTATTAGAACGTTCTAATTTGACCGGAAAACACAAGTTTACATTTATAGTTATGATAAAATCTTTCAAACCATGAGTTTGAATGCCTTATGTGTAAAATTAAGTTTCCAAGCAATTAATTCAGTCCCATATATATTCTCAAAGAAGAAAGGTTATTTCACATTTTTAAAGGGTTTTCCAACAAACAAGAACTAGTTTGAAAAAATAACCTAAGGTAACCAAACGTCATCATCAAAATCATGTACTTATATTGTCTTTATAAACATCACCGAGTGAAAACATTGGACGAGAATGACAACGATAGGGATTCAATGCTTAAACATATACGAGTTATGCAACATGACCAGACTGGAAGTCAACTTATATATCAAAGTGCTGGACACAGTGATATAATATGTCTGTTTGATATGCAACATTTCTGTTTAATAGGCAACGTTTGTGCTCGAAATGTATATCGAATATGCAAAGCTCTGTTAAATTTGCAGCACTTATGATCAATATGCAACATTTTGATATTTGTCAATTGAATATTACCAAATCTTAGATGTAAAAGATGCAGTTAATAGTGTGTACAATATTCTTTCTATGCATTACAATACGGTAAAAGTAATTCAGAACAATAATAAAGAAACATAAAAAACGAGCTTTATTGTTTGGACTTTTCGGACAACTCTCGTGTAAATTGTGTTTTATTGGATGCCGACATGAAGAAAATGATTTACGAGTAAAATGCATAGGGGTTTGTTCTGAGTGACGTTTTACGGGTTATGAGGTTTTCAATTGAGTTTTAAGTTTTTGTGGTTAAATTAGTACTAATAAACTGGGACATAGACCCCTCCGCAAAAGACCATCTGATATGTTCGTCAAATTAAGTTGTTACCTAGTGATTATAGTATTTTGGAATACTTAAAATATACTGAGTAATGTGGAAAAAACTCACGCCATATTGCATTTTTATTTGTGCAAAAAGTATCCATGAGCCTTAATGTAAAAACATCAAATCTGTGCCATTCATGACTGATTTGATAAACATTCTCTAAGTAAGTCTAAATTAGATAATCATTTAATAAACATGTACCGTTTAGTCTAACGTATGGTTTATACTTATTTCCAAATAAACTTGATGTGAAAAAGTGCTGAAATCTTATTTGAGATAAAGATCTTAAAGTTGGAAAGATGTCAATTAGCACATGCATTTGATACTCATTCGAGTGTTCGGTGTATACGAGAATACAATCTGAAACTAACAAAGATACATCTAACGACATTATGAATTAATATCAATGCAAGGACTTTCTGTACGTACTGCAAAATCACATAAAATTTAAAAGCACCTGTGTAAACTATGGAAGGGATTATCCGCCAGTTAATGCATGCTGCTTTATGACATTTCTCTTTTTAAAATGCTAGTGCATTCGTTTAAATCGTAAGTGCCTTCATGCAATTGCTTCGTTCGTGTTTGTAATGGACTACTGCATTATTCTATGTGTACAACTTTTAGTTTCCTTCATTTTATTGCTTAGTTTCTACGTCTAAACGATAAATGACAGGTGTAAATTTTTTACTTTTAATTGACTATTGTGTACTAATTAAAATACAAGAGTACAATAAAACTTCTTTTATTATTACTAATAATATTTATATTATGTAATAAGACCATTAAAACCTAACTTTATTACACATCAATCAAACATAGCAGTATGCATTTGCCAATAAGCATATAGACGAATGCAACCAAACAAATGGAATTAAAAGGGAACCAGTAAATATTGGTATCCTTCGACAGCAATATTAAATGGGATCGGAAACCAAATGCTGGTACCCTTTTAATCCACGGGAAAGCACTCTCGCGACATTTGCGACAGTCTGGCAATGACAACGACGAAGTGATTCGTAGAACGAGATTTTTGGTGACGACAAAACAACAATCACTGCGTGTGAAAAATCTGCGTCAATTTTCTTGCTAATAAAGCTCCTGAAGAACGTTGATAAGAGGTATATTTGTTTATTGTTATTTTCAAAACGTAATTTGATTTATACTGAACCTTAAGTTATGAATTACCCGATAAAAGGACGATATTTTCAGTAACTGGAAAATGTATAGAATTCGGATTGTCAAATTCGGACATTTGTTTTATGTTGCAAAGAATCATGCCGGAATGATCGACTCTCGCTTACTTTACTTATGCTCAAACCCATTCCTGAAATCATGATTGCTTATTTGAAGTCGAAGTATACCTCATCAAGGTACATGTACTTATTATCACACTGGACAGAACATAATTATTGTAAAATTGTATGATTTCCCCTTCATCAGCGTCAGTTGTTCAAGTGTACACTGTACATAGTACAGTAGAATAAGGGCTGAATCTAGTTGACAACTTCGAAAATCTGTATTTTAGGTTGTGGGTTGTTTTGGATAAAATATTGACAGTTGAAAGTCTACTCCTGTCGGCGATATAAATATCAAATATTTTATTGTATTGTTAGGTTTGTAGTTGCTCCATGTTTGTGCTGTTGTTGTAAAACAATCGATTATTGAAATCACTTTGTTGTAACCAGGTTCAAATGCCTCAGGTATATTTGATCGTGCCACATCTCTTACTGGCCAAACAATTAATTGTTTCAAACATTTTTCTACCCATGTGATCTAAATTCGAGGCCATTATCAACATGCCGGGGCTATTACAGGGCTTTTTCACCAAAAATTGTGAAGAGGCCTAGCATTTCCATTTTGGGAAATTTAAACACGTGAAATTCTGCGAATTAGGAAATTTAAATGCGTAAACATCTCAAATTGGGAAATTCCACAAATGAGGATTGAAGACACCTTTTAAACACAGGTCAAGGTATCCATATAAAACTTGGAACTCGTGTTAAAAACAGGCTCATATCTTACATGTGAGTCTACTTCTAGGTGTTTGTTTTTTTTCATATCTCACCTTTTTAATACGAAATGCGTACAAACACTCCACCGGGCCAAACTTGAAAAGTCTAAAATGTATGGTCTCCCAATTAATACACATGTTGATCTTATTGAGGGAGAAATCATGTATGTGACTTTCCTTTACAAACATGACGCAATGACAAGAGAGGGAGAGGGCTTAGTTTTAATCTTCATCGAGTTGATTTTAAATCAAAGGAAATAATTGAAAACAATATATGGACTAGATGGTCCTCGAATAAATCATACAGCATTCTTCTTATGTTAACCTAAAACATAAACAGACTGTTTTGCGCAAACAGGATAAAAAAATTATTGTCAATTTGTACGGTAAGATCTTCCCTTTTGGAAAAAAATATCTGGGAATTGGGAAAAAAATATCTGGAAATTGGGAAAAATGCCATTTTCAGCAATTGTGATGTAGCTTAATTTCGACCCCTCGCAAAGAAGGTGAAAATGCCCTGTATTATCACTCATTGGCCCCGCGCTGCCATATGTTAATCTCTAAATATTAACTTGGCAGTATCAATCTAGTCTTATTGACACAGTCTGGAAAGACCTAGGTTGGTATTTTGAAGTAGGACTGAGGCTGGTACTCATGGCAGGATTAGTAGCTGAATTTGGGGATGGGCCTTGAAGCAGTGGAAAAATGTCAAGCGTTTTAGTACAAAAGGGGGAAATTTGTATTTAATGTACATGTTTAAAAATGTGTATACAATGTACCTGTTTTACACATAATTTTACAATCATACATCATGTTCATTACAAGGCCATTGTAACCTCTCAATTTTAGGGGGGAAACTGCTTATTTCCCGATTGAAACGCCCCCCCCCCCCCCCACACACACACACACACACTCTATAAGTTGAAAGCTTCGGGACACAATAATGTATATTCCCTTTCAATGGAGATCATTGGTTAAACATTATATAAAGTGTATAAAAGATACATTTTCTTCGATTGTAAAACGTTATATATGAACACTGTTAACAAATGTTTTAGTTCTACGTTATATCTATAGATACCGATATATTTTGTCTCGCTCTCTTTTTTTGTGACACGATACTTACGAGCGAGAGATACCTGTTCATTTCTCGACCTCACGCTTATCCCGGCAAGCGTTTAGGGCGCACATTAAAGCATAGAGAATTTGAACAATAAGGTTTGGATTAAGCACAGTCTCCTTAACATAGTTCACAATAGGATATACATGGTTTTCTTGCACGGAAAAAACATTTTCAGCCTTCTGAACTAGTTTCAGGATAATTCTGCTACGATATATTTCTTGAATACTTGTTCTTGTACTTGAGCACACTTTGTCGCATTTCGTGATGACAACAACTCTGCCGACTCCTGAAAGAAAAATACTTATTTGAGACTCATATACTAATTTTATCCAAATGTTAATGTAATCTACGTAAACATTTAAGTTAAGACAAAACACATAATTTATTGATATTCTGTAGTAATTGCCGACCCTGTGCTTTTCCATTAGAGCTCAGAAATAAGACTTTATGAAACATTGTGTAAACTTCTGATTTTACGCAACCTAGGGCACCACTGGGAAAGACAAAAGGGCATAACCTAATGATATGTTTCATATTTTATTCATTCATGAACATATTAAGCATACATTTGTGATTAAGCTCTGATTTTGCCTTTTTCCAAGAGCTTAAGAAAAAGCATTGTAAGAATACAAAGCAGTATTTTTAAGTTTCTGGGTCAAAGGAAGGAAACCGATCCCGACTGAAAGAGTTTTGTTTCCTAACGTACTCAACGGCTGGCTCATCCGGCTGATCTAACTTTCGGATTATTACCAGGTGATCAGATTTTCCTCTCTTTGACAAATGGTTAGATTTTAGATCTTTTCCAAAATATAGATTTCCCGATCACTATAGGGAAATCTTTTTTTTTCCAATCCATAACAATGGGCCAGTTTTTTTAATATTTACCAAAGGTAGTATTTTCGTACCTTTACCAATGACAGTAATACCTTATAATTAGGTCGGATTGTTTTATAACTACCAAAGGCCGGATTTTTTTATCCTACTAAAGGTCAAATTAATTACTATACCATTATTATTTTTATTTAGGAGTTTTTAAAGTTTTTATTCAACTCCTCAAAGTCATTTTATTAAGTATTGGTCTTTTAATAACTATAAAAATAGTGTTTGGAACAATGTAGAATAAGACGGGTCTTTTATCGGAATATTAAAAAATGTTGAAACTATCATTAAATGAAAACAACAGTATTTTTCCAGATTTGTTCTCCAATTGACTCTGATTTAAGAGATGCAATGGATAATGGGATTTTAATTCACCGGAATGCCTGCCCGGTGTGTAAAACAATTTATGCTGTGGCACATTGTGTTTGGACTTAAAATGCAGTTGCTCTACTTGAAAACATTTGATAAAGTTCAATTTCACAGTTTCATAGCAAACGCGGCATATTGAAGAATTGAATATAAATGCATATGGTCATTACAATAACATAATTATACAAATAACACAAAGCTTTTCATATTATTAGAGTGAAAAACATGCAGCTAGTATTTAAGATACAGCTAAATTCCAAGTTCTGTTTTGTGAGAACAATCGAAATTATCGATAATGAATAATTATAAAATCATTTCCAATTATTCTGTACGATTCCATGTAGGACCATTTCATTAACCTACAATTATCAATATCAAATCAAACCCAATCTTTTGCATTACCCTTCAGGGAAAATTTCAATATAATCGAATCAAATCTATAACTTTGGATTATTCTTAAGGAGCAATTTCAATAATATTATCAAATCCAAGCCATTATTTTGGATAAGCCTTAACGAACAATTATAATAATAGTATCAAGTCAAACCCAATATATTGCATTACTTTTAAAGAACTATCATCATGATAGTATCAAAAGGAACGATTGCATTTTATGATCTATCATTATCAAATCAATCCAATTAGTTGAATAGCTTCATGGACGATTTAATGAAGGTTCTATTATTAATGATTACCTTCAGGAACGAGTTTGCGCAAAGCTGTAGGCCGTTTAGTAAGGACAGAGCCGTCATCCGGTTTCATTTCCATCAGTTTGTCAGCACCCACAATGAAAACGACACAGTGCGGCCTGTTTTCATTTTCACCAGATGTTCGATCATCTTCTGTATTGAACTAAAACATTTAATTAAGTGTTGGTTCTAGTAAGTATTTTCAGCACTATACTTTTCCTTGCAATGTGTGTTTTAGTATAGTGGTACACTTAATGATTGCTTTGTGAGTATCTCATCATAAAAAGTAAAAAGCATTGCACTCACAACATGTCCGGGAGTAAAGCGTTCTTCACAAACAGCCCTAAGGTCGTCTTGGCTTATTCCAGATTGTATATCATTCAGTTCTCCAGTCAATCCCATTGTATCATAAATATCCACGTTATTGAACAGATCTTCCTTCGTGGCACTGACACGCAGAAACTATAAATATATCGTCAATATATCCTTAATAGAATTGTAAATCAGACTTAAACGTAATATTAGTAATGCTGAAAAGAAGAAAGACTTTTACAGGCAAAGAAATGGATGTACTTTTGTATAAACTCAAAAACCTTTGTACTATGTACGCTTTAACCTTGCATGTACCGACGGGCCACAGATAACCTTACGTCCAGTGCCAGCGAGCCACAGGTGAGCCACCATTGTACTAACTCATAGTTAATATAATTCGATTCATTGCTGCAGCGAAGTTTGAGAAGCGGCTGTAAAAATGATAGTATTAACGTTACTTCCTTTCAATTTGGCTCAATTAACGTCACGTTATCAACCGCGAAATTTGGCATCAGAAGGGAAGATCAGTGCGTGTGTCTTATATGATCTATAAGGAGCTTTCTTAACTTTCTTGGTTTCATTCTGCATGACAATATGAAATTAATTTGACTATCAAACGCACAGTTTCACGCAAACGTAATAAAATAAAACTCTGTTTCTTGATCGACAAACAGCTCGCCGCGACTGAACTGTTCAGAGACGTGTCCCTATAATTGATTTCCTTGTTATATTTACGCAGAGAACGTAATGTCTATCTTAAACTTACGGGCCATTTCTCTTGAGTGACAACATTACGATGGACAGTTAATTAGTTCCTCCGAAATAATATGCCCATAAGCATTGTTTTAAACAGCTTAGCACACCAGTATGCTAAAATAAGACACTAAACATGTATCAAAAGTATTTATTATTTAGTGGCTAATTGTAAGTGTAGCAAAATGGAGAAAATAATACGCACTCGTAATTTATAACACCTTCATATGACTTTAATAAAATGTATACCCTGTGTGTTCCGACGTCCGAAGCATTGTCACTTTTAACGTTAGCGATGTCTGAAATTCTTCCACGGGAAATGGTAAATACCGAATTGATGAAGCATGACTTCCCAGCTCCTGTCCAATAACACACATCCTACGCTCGGTACCTTTGTTTTTCTGAATTTCCTCCCGGAGATTTGTTTCTCAGAAAGAGAAAACGAACAGTTTGCTACATAATATAAGGCGTTCAGGTTTAGCCACGTTTGTAGTGTACAACAAAATGTAATTTGTGATATTGTTTTACATCAAGCTCTTAAATTTTGCTGAACTCTAAACGGTTATATATATATATATATATATATATATATATATATATATATATATATATATATATATATGTGTGTGTGTGTGTGTGTGTGTGTGTGTGTGTGTGTGTGTGTGTGTCTTTATGGTGATGCTTGGAAGGGTCTATAGTGGTGACCCTTGGACGACAGGTTTTCAACCACCGCGCCTCCCGCCATTAACATTAGCCGTAATAAAATAAGGTTCTTTTTGGTGATATAAATCAGTGAAGTATATAATAAAAAGGTTATTAGTACTGTAGTTTAGTGGATTTTTGCAATACGATGCGCGGTCCAAATATATTAAACTCCTCTCTAATCGAATACAACCCCCCGGATCTAAACGAACTACTAATGAACCTATTCTATTAAATATGAAAGTTGAATTGTGCAAACTTTGGTTCAGGTATTTAAAAAGTGCTCCATACTTCAGACTCTTCTTTTAATGTATGCTTAGTTTATAATGCACATGTTTTCTATCTTGAACTACAGATATAGAAATTTTCGTTTAGAAAAAAAATTCAAATCAAATAAATTCAAATACGTACAGTGTATAAAAGATATCTTTATTCAAGCGTAATATTAATTTCAATGTACCTTTTGAAAGAAGAAAGATATAAACAATAAAGAAACAAAAAGAAAATAATGTTCCACACTGTCGACAATATTCGCCTTAAATATAATGTATAAAAAGCCATATAAATGTCTGTGACGATGTAATTTGGACATCCGTATCACTGTCCGTATTAATTGTTTACTTTTAAATTAAAAGTGCATGTCTTATTTTAAATTAGATGAAAAATATGTTGTTGTTTTTATATATATCTAACCTGTAAGGTATGATATCTTACCATTTTCACTCGTGCTTCTCAGACCTACACAGTACAAACTGTCGTATCCGGTAAACCATGACTCACTATACCGTCATACATTTAGCGTTGCAAGACATATACCATTTTATCTACAAAACATATTCCTTCGAAGTAGGTGTCTGACTAGGTGATAGGTGAAAATAAAAAGATACTGATTACACAAATATATAACCAGTCTACGAAAGTAATGAACATGTCTAGAACGACATAACAAATAGATGTTGAGTTTGATAAAATCAATTTTGTTTAAGTACATCAATGTCGTTTATAGTATTATTATTAGTATCAATATTCTAGTTTGGGTATCAATATCTTCATCGAGAAAGCACCAGAGTAATATTTTCACTGGAGCGTAGTTGTAACGTTCAGTATCCACGAGAAAAATAGTATGTTTGCATGAACTTTCAATGTCCACGAGATGATTTTGTCTATTAATTCATTAAGAAATGCTACATGTATGCTCAAAAATTTGCGAATTTGAATTTATTTGCAAAAATGCAATTCCAGAAATGATGCTATTTAAACTCTATCCGATCTATATACGCGTCAACGTGGAATTGAACATGATTTCAAAACTGAGTCATACAATGTAAAAAATACACTGCTACTAAAACAAAAACATATAAATTAACTATCCAGTGAGACGCGTATTATATCTCATAACTATACATGGAAACCTATGTCAGTCGTTCATTCTGGTGTTGTTGTCCCGACACATATCAAGCACCGATTAGTGATACAAACCAAGTCACACATCAAGAAACGATAGATCAAACATCGATACGTGGTACAATGCCGGAATAGGTCATGTCTTAAAGGCCTCGTTTAAGCCTTCTATAAGACCCCCCCACCCACCCACCCTAATCTTTGTACAGAACACAACCTCTGTACCCTAGTGTGTAGTTTTAGAGAAAATGAAATAGACCCTGAGCCAATAAACAAATACACAGAAAATTGGCACCTACTGTGACACCAGTGCCATTAGCAGGGTAAGCACATCAGGGGATTATCATGCCAAACATTCCTTAAACTAGGCCTTTAAATACCTGGTTTAA